>NC_059174.1:65477270-65788699 GCF_019923935.1 Bubalus bubalis | reverse complement strand
ACTGTTCTCTAGAGCCCGTGTGCTGCAACCACGAATACCCGAGCGCCTGGGGTTGGGTTCTGCAGGAACAGAAGCCGCCTCACGGAGAAACCTGCGCACGCAACTGAAGAGTGGCCCCTACTGCCTGCAACGAGAGAAAACCCGTGTACAGCAACAAAGACACAGCACAGCCAGAAAAATAAATTAATACAATTTTGGCAAAGCCTCTAATTTTATGTATGGTACTTTTATTCATCTCCTACTCACTGTATGAGGATGGCCGTTAGATTATACTTA
Source organism: Bubalus bubalis (assembly GCF_019923935.1). Lineage (NCBI taxonomy): Eukaryota > Metazoa > Chordata > Mammalia > Artiodactyla > Bovidae > Bubalus > Bubalus bubalis. The sequence continues at coordinate 65,788,423 of NC_059174.1, read as the reverse complement.
CTTTACTTCCAGATAAGCAGAAAAACAATGGAATCTGACATTATTCTTTTTCCCACATGATTTCCAAAACCAAGAGGTAGGTGAGGACAGACCCCAGTCCCTGTTTCTGGACGACAGAGTGGTTTGTAGGAATTGTGGAGGAAGGAGCAATCGCTCCTCGTTTGGGACTATTTCTTCCAGGGCATTGGAAGCCATGGGATTTCAGGATATCTAACCTCAGCAGATAAGGGCGAGGTGACCTGAGTCTGAATCCCCCCCAATGGAAGCCCAGGCTCCGAGCCTGGACAGAGGCAGTGGCATCTCTGCTGCCTGAGGGCCCAGCGGAGACTCTCACGGCGCTGGCGCAAGGGAAGCACCAGATCTGCGTGCCTTTCAAGGTCCACATACCATGCCAAGCTCCTCTGTGACCCAGGGGCGGTGACAAGACAGCTGGGACCATAAACAATGACAGAATATCATCCCTGTTGCCTCATTTTCTGAAACTTGTACCTTTAAAAAACATTTTTGGAAACGATGCAGGGAAGGACATGATTTCCTGAAAATGCTGCAGTGTAACTCAGATTGGAGATGTGAGAGACACATCCAACCACAGGGAGGAGAGAAGTGATAAGGTAATAAATACAAACACTCAGGCAGGCAAGTGTGCACACAGGACGTTAGAAGTCAGGATAAGTTGGCTTCCAGGGCCTCCACTGCTGACTGTTTAATGGACACCTGATAGATCCTATAAATGTACAGAGTCACCTTATCAAACCTAGAGATTCACTGCGGACAGATTTGACCACAAAGTCCTTGATTTAGCAATGTTCAGAGCATCCTGCTTGATCACCAGCTGATTTTTCATCAATGATGTTGTTGTTCAGTCACTAAGTCATCTGACTCTGTGACTCTATGGACTACAGCATGCCATGCTTTCCTGTCCTTCACCATCTCCCAGAGCTTGCTCAAAATCATGTCCATTGAGTCAGTGATGCCATCCAACCATCTCATCCTCTGTTGCCCCCTTCTCCTCCTGCCCTCAATCTTTCCCAGCAGAGTCGTTTCCAATGAGTCAAGTTAGAGTCAGGTGGCCAAAGTATTGGAACTTCAGCAATAGTCTTTCCAATGAATAGTCAGGATTGATTTCCTTTAGGGTTAACTGCTTTGATCTCCTTGAAGTTCAAGGGACTCTCAAGAGTCTTCTCCAACACCACAGTTTGAAATAATCAATTCTTCAGCATTCAGCCTTCTTTATGGTCCAACTCTCACATCTGCACATGACTACTAGAAAAACCATAGCTTTTACTATATGAATCTTTGTCAGCAAAGTGATGTCTCTGCTTTTTAATACATTGTCTAGGTTTGTCATAGCTTTTCTTCCAAGGAACAATCATCTTTTAATAGCTGCAGTCACCACCAGTGTTCCCTGCCCCCAGACCGCCCCTTTCTGAATCTGACACTTGGTGGGCACCTTTCAGGCATCCACTGAAAACCTGAGAAAACCACTGGCCCCAGAGGGCTGATGGGGGAGCAGCGTCCCAGCACAGCCAGACCCACCTCAGCTCCACTTGGAGCCAATGGTGAAAGAAACAGGACAGAAGGGGAACTCAGGGAAGTTTGTGATCACAAACTGGAGTGCCCTGGGACTTGGGCAGGAAGAGGTGGACCGTGGAGTGGGGTGGGAGAGGAGCTGAACCCAGAAGAGGGCCTAGGACAAGGATCCGGGGGCAAGCTTGCTGACTGTGGGCAGCAAAGCAGGGATGGGGGCCCCGATCTTGCCTCCAGGCCTGGCTGAAGACAGGATAGGCCTGTGGGGCTCCCTCTCTGCTCAGGCCCCGTCTCCCACGTCCACACCCCACAGACAGGTCTATTTTCAGGCCAGGCGTCCAATGGCAAGGGGACCGGAGCCCCGGGCTGGAGCGGGAGCCCACGGCAGAGGACAAGCCAGGGTGCCAGGGGCCACCCGCCCCGCTTGCGGTGCTCCCCAGCTCACCCACGGCCACATCCCTCCTCCCTCCCCGGGCCAGTCAGCAGGAGCGGGGCTTCAATGCGGGGGTGAAGAGGCATCTAGGATTTGAGGGGAACAGAGATCAGACGCGTGTGGCTGGACACTCCTTCCACCCAGGCCCACCCTCCGGACCCCTGAGTCTCTTGGCAGGCCTTGTCTGGAGTCAGCCTTTGCCACTGCAGGTCCTGAAGCCCAGCAGAAGGGTGAGAGGCCAGAAAACAAGCAGAACCCTCTCTGAACCCCACCCCAGGAGCCCAACTGTGGGGACAGGAGGGGCTCAGTGCAGTGAACGAGGTTGAGGAATACCGCCCAGTGAGCCTGCAGCCTCTGGCAATTCCACTAGGAAACCTAGGGCGCACTGGCTCCAAAGCGCCCAGGACGCAATAAACTTGAGAGTTCATCAAGGCTTCTAAAACCATGTATTTGAGAGGTTTACTTGAGATAAATTATTTGATGACCAAAAAAAAAAAAAACATTCCAGGGATTGATATAAAAATGGAAGCACTCAGGCCAGTGTCACTTCCATGTGAAAACTGAAGAGGGAGTACCACCTTCCCCAACAGTCTGGAGGTGTCAGAACTTCCAACGTTCCCCCTCCCCCATCCACACGCCATCTAGGGCCTCGCTCCTTTCTGAGAAGCTGACGATAGCGGCTGACCTCGTTCAGGGCCGGGCAGATGCGGGGGCTGCGCTCCGGCTGGGGGTCGTTGTCCCTGATGCCCCGCAGACCAGCGTCCACCTGTGCTCGGCCCTTGGCCAGGTGCCCCGCGAGCTGTCCTCGCCCTCCCCCGGCTGCCGCTCCCGCTCCAGCCCCGCCAGGTCCTCGCTGGACGGCTCTGCGCCCCTGGCCCTCGCCGGCGGGGCACGGAAGACCCTCCGCAGAGAGCAGGCCTTGAACGTGCCGAGCAACCCGTGGGTGGCTGGCTGGCTGGCTGAGGGCTGGGGCATCCGTGGGCAGGTCCTCCACGCGCACGTCGTCGGAGAAGTCGTCCAGGTTCCCAGGGCGGAGGGGAGCGCGGTCCAGGACGAGCAGCGCTTTGAACGGGGGCGCGTGCGGGGCGCAGTACCTCTCCACCGGGGCAGGAGAAGTCCCCGAGCCGCTCCTGGAAGAAGCTCCTGGTGACTCGGGCCCCCTGTGCGAGCGCCACAGCGCGGGCATGTTGGGCTTGAAGAAGCTTCCTGAGCGCACCCGGGTTCTCCGCGAGAAACACCAGCAGCGGCAGGGTCAGGAGATCGCGGGCGCCTGTGAGCCCAGGGTTCGGCGTCTCCGCCGCGGAAGGGCCCATCCTGCTGAGCAGCCGCCTCCAGAACAACCGGGTCTCCTCCCCACCGAACACCTGCCGGGCAGCGTCGCCGCCCTCTGAGATCAGTCTCTGCAGCGGCGCGGGGCACCTGCGAGCAGTCGGTGCAGCGCCTTTAAGCGCGAGAACCAGACGCGGCTGGTCTCGACGGTCTCAGGCCCAGCCCCGCGCCTTGCGCCCGCTTGAGCTCCACAAGCAGGCTGAGGGCCTTCTCCTGGCTGCCGGGCGCCGCGCACCTCCTCGGGTCCTTGATCCGCACGCTCAGCAGCCGCTCCATGTTCATCACCAGGCTGCGGCCGTGCGTCAGCCTGGCGGTGTCGTGCGGCGTGGATGCTTGCGAACTCGCTCGGATCTTGTCCTTGTCGCGTATAGTAGCCACGGGGGTGGCGGACAGCCCTTGAGTCCTCCTGATCCCGCTGAGCTTCTCTCCGGCTCCAAGAGCCGCAGCAGCTCGAGCTTCACCTGCAGGTCAATGTCCTTGCAGTCCCGCTTCGCGCTCTGGCGCTGGCGCGCACGCGGCGGCCTTTCCAGGGCAGGCTTCAGGCCCACACCGCTCTCTCCAGCATATTTCTGCTCCCACCTTGTTGCCGCCGATTTCAGGACCGCGGCCGCCCCTGCCCCGACCCGCTGCAAAACGGATGGCGGCATTTACTGGTGCTAAGTGCCCACGGGCCTGGGGAAAACCGTCAGAGGTGACCTGCTGATGTCTCGCTCTAGGTGGGGGATTCCGGCCCATATCTGGCCGGAGCTCGCTGCTCACTGGATGGATTATTGCCCCACGGACCACAGAAACTTCACCAAAAACCCACTGCCACCTGCCCGGGCTCCCAGTACTCGCAGGCCTCAGTGAAGCCTCCAGGGTGGCAGGACACACCGCAAACTGATGTCAGACCAACCACAGAAATTACCAGAGGTCAGAGCCTGGCCTCAGGGACGGTAGCCACGGTGCACGACCCCAGCTCCCCGTTTGGCAGTGGCCAGGCAAAGGACAGGAGCCAGCCAGCCAGCGGCGGCTGCCACATCGGGGCCCTGACTTACCAGACGTGAGCCGTGTCGCTAAGGGTGTCAGGACTCAGGGCTTTTGTTTCTGGGTGTGTTGTGGGGTTTTTTTAAATTCACTTATTTTGGGGCCATGCCACAGGGCCTGTGGGATCTTAGTTTCCCCAACCAAGGTGGAACCCGAGCTCCCCGCTGTGGAAGAGCGAGTCCTAGCCCCTGTACCACCATGGACATCCTGTGTTTGTTTCTATGGAGGAAATGCTTGTGCAGAGGAAAGCCGCCCAGACGGCATACTGCAGGCCCCGCGTCCTTCCACAGCCCAGCGCTCAGAGGCAGCCCCGCAGTCAGGACGGGTGATGGGAGCCTGACCCGGGAGCACCCCAGTGGGTCTCAGAGTTGCCGGCAGGACACCAACTGAGCCCAACTCGGGCAGGTCTGGCAAGGCCGCTGCAGATGCTCCCAGGCCCGGCAGTGTCTCGGGAACACCCAGGAATGACAGTGGGCAGTGGGGAGGGCCGGGGTGGGGTCCCCTCTCCCCCATCATCGGGCCACACTCCTGGGCTGGTCTGCTCTCCTTCCTCGTGTGAGCAGGTTCCTCTTGTCATGGGGCAGACCCTGGGTTACCCACCAGGATCACAAACACGCAGGAGCCCCTGACACAGAGAGATGTTCTGGTCCCATCCAGAGGACAGGCAGACCCGGAGGGAAGAAGAGCCCAAGAGGGCAGAGCCAAGATAATGGTGTGTGTCTCAGAATGACAGGCGAACAGCAGCCCCCATGCCCCATCAGCCTGGGCAGACGACTCCAACACAGCCACTAAAGGCTGGGGCTGCCTGCACCACTGGAGGGGAGCCTGGCACGAATGAAGTGACAGCAGTGGGCTGCAGAGTGTGGATGGGGCTTTCTTTTGAAACGTCTATGTGGCCCACGTTCACGCACACATCCATGTGTGCACTGCCCGTGTGTACATGAGGGATGAAGGACACACAGTGGGTGACAGTGACCATCTCCAGGGAGGCAGACTGAGTGTGAGGCATAAACTTTATACACTTCTGCTGAGGTCTGATTTACTATAGAATGCACCTACATTTTACATTTTTCTTTAAAATCGGAAGACATAAATAATTACCACTGTATTTCTATCTTTGTCCAACAAAAACTGCTAAACTATAGTAAGTCCCCTACATAAGAACAAGTTCTATTCCAAGAGCACATCTGTAGGTCCAACAAAGTTAGCCTAGGGACCTAACTAACACAACTGGCTACACAGTACTGCAACAGTACTGTATTTAGTATGGCTACATAATACTATAATAGCACTGTATATAGTACTGGCTACATAGCACTGCCATAGTACTGTATATAGTACTGGATACATAGTACTGTATATACTACTGGCTACACAGGACTGCAATAGTACTATATATAGTACTGGCTACACAGTAATGCAATAGTACTATATATAGTACTGGCTACACAGTACTGCGGTAGTACTGTATATAGTACTGGCTACACAGTACTGCGGTAGTACTATATATAGTACTGCAATAGTACTGTATATAGTACTGGCTACACAGTACTGCGGTAGTACTATATATAGTACTGGCTACACAGTACTGCGGTAGTACTATATATAGTACTGCAATAGTACTGTATATAGTACTGGCTACATAGCACTGCTATAGTACTGTATATAGTACTGGATACATAGTACTGCCATAGTACTGTATATAGTACTGGCTACACAGTACTGCGATAGTACTATATATAGTACTGCAATAGTACTGTATATAGTACTGGCTACACAGTACTGTGATAGTACTGTATACAGTACTGCCTACATAGTACTGTGATAGTACTGAATATAATACTGGCTACACAGTACTGCATAGCACTGTATAAAGGACTGGTTACATAATACTATAATAGTACTGTATGGAGTATTGGCTACAGAGTACTATAATAGGTTTATAATACTTTTCACATAAATAATACATAAGAAACACACAAAATAAATAAAGCATCTTTAATCTTACAGTATAATACCTTAGAAAGTATAGGAGTATAGCACAACACCTGATTAGAGGGACTGGCATGGAGTGAACAGGCAAGAAGTTACTGGTGGAGCTCAGCGAGGAGGGGGAGCTGGCAGAGAGAAGGACCGTCAGCAACAGGAGACAGCGGGCGGGCTGTGACATCATTCAGGCCTGACTTCGAGGCACAGGTTCTGGTTCCTTGCTGGATTCAATTCCATCTCCCTCTTTAAAAGCCGATCCAGGGATGTCTGGGCAGTGGCTCTTTTCTTCTCATCGTAGATGACACGGTAGCACTGGATTGCATTCTGAACGGCTGCCTCAACCTTTGTGTACCGTTCTACATTCGGGTCCTGGGCCTCGAAAACGAACAGTGCCTCCTCAAACAGAGCAAACCCCCTGGCCATGTCCTGCATTGTGAATCTCTTCAGCTCTTCACCTCGTTCTTCCTCCTCCTGTCTCTCTTCGTCCTTTCTCTGGGCCTCAAGTTCCAACAGGTCTTCGTTTGTGAGCTCCTCGTGTTGCACGGCAAGGAGTTCAATGAAGTCATCCTCCTGCAGATCCAGCTCCAGCTTCTCACTGAGGGTCACTAAGTTGCTGAAGACCTCTCTGGACTCCTCATCCACCTTCTCGAATTCACGAAAATCATGAACAAACTGTGGACAAAGGTTCTTCCATACACCATTCATGGTGCCGGCTGTAACCTCACGCCAAGCAAAATCAATGTTTTTTATGGCCTTGTAGATGTTATAGTCCTTCCAAAATTGTCGCAAGGTTGTTCCTGACTCATCACTCGCCTTTACTGCCTGACGAAAAGTGTGACGTAAATAATATTTCTTGAAAGTTGATATAACTCCCTGGTCCATGGGTTGGATAAGGGGCGCAGTATCCGGTGGGAGACGCACTACTTTGACGTTGGGATGAAAATCGTCCATGAACGGGGGGTGGCCTGGAGCACTGTCAAGCAACAAAAGAATGTTGAATGGGATGTCCTTCTCCAAGCAGTATATCTCTACCTCCGGAATAAAGTGGTGGAAAAACCAGTCCTGGAAAATGGCCTGTGTAACCCAGGCTTTGGGGTTACTCTTCCACACAACAGGAAGAGAGCCCTTGGCTATATTTCTAAGGGCTTTTGGGCTCTCTGAATGGTAAACCAAGAGAGGCTTCAGCTTCATATCTCCAGAAGCATTGCCACCAAACAGCAGAGTCAGCCTGTCCTTTGCTGCTTTATAACCTGGCATCAACTTTTCCTCCTTACTGATGTAACTTCGGTCTGGCATTCTCTTCCAGTACAGTCCTGTCTCATCCACATTAAACACCTGCTCTGGTAAATACGCCCCTTCATCAATAATCTCTCGAAGGATTTCAGGAAATTCCCGGGCAGCGGCCATATCTGCACTCATTGCCTCGTCGCTTACTTTTACATTGTGAAGATTGGCTCTGGCCTTGAACCGATAAAACCAGCCACAGCTGGCATTAAAAGACGGGCCGTCTGATTCTTCGCCGTATTTCTTCTTCAGGTCTTCATACAGGCTTTTAGCTTTCTCTTGAATCAGCATTATGTTGAGCGGGGCTCGACGCTGATGCTGGTCCTGCAACCACACGCTGAGAAGTTTCTCCATCTCCTCCATCGCTTTCCCACGCCGCTTGGATATGATCGTCGACATCATCGACACAGCAGACTTCACGTGTTCCAGGATCTTGTCCTTGTTCTTGACAATCGTGCCGATGGTTGAACGGTTCAAGTTAAACGAACGAGCTACGTCTGTCATCTTCTCACCTCGCTCCACTCTCTCAATTATCTTCACTTTCGTTTCCATTGTTATCGCATGGCGCTTCTTAGCAGTACCAGCTACATCACCGCTGCTTTTACGCTTGCTTCCAGACATCCTGGGCTTGAAATAAAGATACTGTACTACTGTACTGTGAAGTACACAAAACACACAACCCCATGTAGAGGCTGCACACATGTGACAATGTACCCCAGACACATGAACTAACTTACGTGATGGGACATGCAAACACATGTTCACATCTTTAAAAGTCTGCAACCGGCAAATTCACATACAAGGGACTTACTGAACTCTGTATATGATGGTGTGAGCCTGGACCAGGGTGCCAGGCAGGGGACAACCCAAGGGTGAGGGACCTGGGGCGGGGGGCCAGGGGGTGCTGGGCATAGCTGCTTACGGTGACCTTTCCAGGGCTGGGGTGAAGAAGGGTAGGGGGCAGAGTTCAGCAGGATATGGCATCTCTGACTGTGGAGGACTCACAGCTCACCTGAGCTCCATCCGAGAAGGGCTTGGCTGGCTCTGCGAGGTCTCCGGGCTGTTGGTCCTCGGGAGGGGCCTGGACCAGGGCTGAGGGGGAAGGGGAGTGTTAGTGTCTGCAGCCCCGCCCTGCGGACACAGGGGTCGGACACCCAGAGGTCAACATGCAGCTGGACACTGGCCGGGGACTCAAAGATGGATGAGACCTCGCTGCCCTCGGACTCACAGAGGGTGGCAGCCCCTTCTGACCTGCACACGTGCGACCTCGAGAGCACACCCAAGGCCTTTGAAACCCAACTCACAGAAATGCCAAGGAAACAGTCATCAGATGCTTCCTTTGGCTGCAGCTGAGTAGTCAGTAAAGAGCTATGTCAGCAGGCCTGAGCTGTCCAAGCCCTGCACACTCCCAGCAAAAGTCTGGCCCTTGATCTGCTCCCAGTAGGGGACCTCAGAGCCTTTGGAAGATTCTGCCTGGTAACATCAGGCAAGACCCCCGGGGGACAGCACCCAGGCATGCTGGCACATCACTGCCAGGGGAACTAAGCATGACCCACACAGCTCCCACAGGACAGGACTCTGGACTCTCATGCCTGGTGTCTCACAGACTGGGCACCTGTTCCCATTGCTGACTTTAATCTGCATCCTTTCACTGTAATAAACGACAACCAAGACTATAACAGTCTTGTCGATTCCTGCAGCTCCTAGCAAATCACGAAGCCTAAGGGGTGGTCTTGGGGACCCTGAATGAAAACATCTGTCTGCACAAACAAAGTATACATAAGTTCACATGAGCATTAACCCTAACAGCCAAAAGGTACCAACAACCCAAACATCCATTAACAGTTAAAACAAAAACAGAATGTGCTATAACCATACAATTGGATATGACAAGGCATAAAAACGAGTGAGATACTGACATACTATACCATGAACGCTGAAACCATTACACTCAATGAAAGAAGCCCATCCTCTAAGCCACATACTGTATGACTCCATTTACTAAGATATCCAAAGTAAGAAAGTACACAGAGACACCAAGCAGGTTAGCGGCTGCCAAGGCACTGGGAGAGGGCAGAACAGGGAGTGACTGCTGCTGGGCACAGAGTTCATTTGAAGGTGATTACACTATGGTGTTAGACACAGGTGGTGGCTGTACAACCTCGTGAATATACTAAAACCCATGAACTAGATGACTTTTTGACATGTGTGTTACAGCTTACTAAAGATGGGTTTTTGTTTGCTTGTTGAAGTGCTATGGTTTCCACCCCTTGATACAAGGGGCCAAGCAGGCAAAGGAGCTGCACAGACACTGAGTGAACGAGTACACAAAGGCCACAGGGAACTGATGGCTGTCACCAGCCATCTCTCCTGCCTGCTGCGTGGCTGTCACCTCCTCAGGTGGGTAAGTGCACATCCAGACCAAGGTGAAGACATTGTACAGCACGAACCGCAAAGCCACCCTTGGCCGGGCTTTCCCCACTCCCTCCAGAGAAACGAGGACACCCTACTTGTGACTGGAGGGTCTCATCATCCAACTCTCAAACCAGACTGGACTCCACCAGGAAAAGGACCTTGCTCTCTCCCTTCCCCACTGGACCCACAGGGCTGGCACATGCCATGCACTCAGTGAATTTTCCAGGAAGAAAAAGAAAAGGAAGGCTCAGAGTACCCTCAGGGGGGAAATGCCACGGCAACTGCAGGCTCGCACCTCTGGGAGGCTCACAGGCTAGGAAAGTCTTCAAACAGGTCATGGCTTCTGAGTCTTCTTCCCAGCAATGAGGACACAGAGGGCCGGGACACAGTGAGCAGGCACTCAGGACCTACAGTCATGGGCTGGGTCCCCCTGCACATTCCCCTGCCCCAAGCCCAGTCCCTGGGGCTCACCAGTCTCCTGAAACATCTGAGCGAGGTCCTCCACGAGCGCCACAGCCTCCTCGCCGCTCTCAGGGCACTGGGACTCCACCCAGACCCGGGTGTCGTGGGGCAGCACACCCAGGAACTGCTCCAGCACCAGCAGCTCCAGCATCTGCTCCTTGGAGTGCACCTCGGGCCTCAGCCACTGGCGGCAGAGCTCCCGGAGCTGGACCAGCGCCTCGCGGGGCCCCGAGGCCTCCTCATAGCGGAAGCTGCGGAAGCACAGCCGGGGGTCCCAACCGAGAGCAGGCAGAGGGGTGTGGGGCTGAGGCTTGGAGAACGGTTCCGGATCCCACGGGACGTCCTCGTCCTCCTCCACCTTGATGATCACGAGCTCCTCCTGACCGAAGGGTGCCGGGTCAGCTGCCATGGTGAGGCGTGGGGAAGCTGGCCTCCCCGTCTTCACTCAGCCACACGCACCGTCTTCCTGGGACACACACACACACACACACACCCAATCAGGGCTGTGGACCACCCACACCCCTCCACCCACTTACACCCTGCAAGGCCACTTGCCGTGAGGGAGAGCATCCCCAAACCCGGCCACCTGGGCAGCTGGTGGAGGACACCTTGTACTGGGAACCTGGTTAGGACAGTGAGGGAGAGGGTCCTGGAGGGAAGCCTTCAGGAGTTCAGGCCAGACTGGGCCAAGGAGGAGGGCTGCTCCTGGGGAGGGAGTGTGGACATGTCCAGTGTCTCAGTGACAGAAAACCCGGTCAGCAGCCAGGCAGAGGTGTTAGCGGGAACTAGCGGAGGCCCAGTGACCAGGGAGGGTCCCAGCCCAGAGACCAACTGCACAAGTGCAGGATGCAGTCTGCAGGGCACTGGAAGGAGTGACAGAAAGGAGAAGTCCACGACGGCAGCTGGAGACAAGGAGAGCAGCAAAACAGGCAGAGCAAGAGCGGGCGCCTACCCTCAGGGCCTTCCTTCCTTCACCTTTGGCTCCTTTGGGGCCCGGTCCTGTTTAATGGTCAAATTTCCAAACAGCAAACTGGAGCTACTGCTGTAAGTGTTCACCAAAAGATCCTGAAAACCAGCAACTCCTCAGCTGGCAACTCTGGGGAAAGGAATTGGAGGAAGACACCTGCTTTTCCTTTTGTAACGTCTGCAAAGCATCTGAATTTCTATCTTTCCACCGGTCATTTGCTACCACTGTAACTTAAGAACATAGATCATTTTCCGTGCCAACGCATGGCTTTAACAGGGTTTGTCAGGGATCCCCTGAGCCAGGCCGCTCAGTCCAACAACGCCCAAACAGCCGGGTTCTGACCCCCGAGTACCCTGCCTAGACCCGCCTGCACTCTCACCTCAGGGGGGCACGCGCGCAGGTGCAGCGGTAGCAGGGAGGTGCCCTGAGCTGCAGAAATCCAGGAAGACTTCTCAGGAGAGGTGCGTTTAGGGGGAGCTGGGCGGAAAAGCTGACCCAGTGTGTCCACAGAACTGGGAACCGCCGGCCGGAGGCCCAGAAACTCCGCCAAGAAAGCGACCACCGCGGATGCACAAGAACTGACCCTGAAGCGCGGCGAGAGCCCAGCTCTTCGCGGATCACTTCCGCCCGCGACTCGCTTCCGGGACAGGCCCAGTCCCACCGGACTCCATGTCCCAGCAGCCCCCGCGCCGCCGATCCGAGGAAATCGCTGAGGGACTCATGGAGCGGGTGGTGCTCCTCCGCCCTCTTGTCCCGCGCCCTCTGGCCAGCTGCATACCCTGCCTCGGGCTTTTCCCCACGCGCCTGCTGTCTCCCGCGGACTCACTGCCCTCGGGAGCTACGCCGGCTGGCGTGGAACAACGCCACCGTGCAGAAAAGACGACTAAACACCCTTGGGTCCCAGGACCAGGAGTTTTCTGGCCGCCCCACGGACTATTTCCGGAGCCTTGTTCCCACCCTGCCCCTCGCCCCCTCTCCCGAGCCCCCAGCCACCTCCCCACGACGCTGCACGCTAGCCAGCGGAGGTGAGTGGGGGTAACCCGACGCTTCTGCAGCTCTGTGACAACCTCCCGCGCCGGGAAGTGGAATTGGCGCGAGTCCCGCTCCGCCTCTGAGGCCCGCTGGGAAATGTAGTCCTTGGCTTGTCACAAGACCCGCTCAGCCCAGCTGCTGATACTACATTTCCCAGGGGGCAGCTGGGGAATGAAGTTCTTCAGGGCCCCCGAGACCGGTGCTCCACTGCGCTTTGGCTGAGGTCCGGTCCTGTCCCTGGTTCTGAGGAAAGGAGCCGATGGGTCGACGCCTGCGCGCGGCCTCTCCACCATGGCCTGCCTCACGACCTCACCTGCGTCTCTACCCCTCCCTCCGTTAGGATGTGGCATCTCCTCGCACTGAGTCCTGTCTCTTCCAGCCGCTGGACCACACTCCGACTCCACTGGGGCTCCTTCTGCCTCCCCGTCCACAGGCGTTTACCAGCCACACCATGCTGGGCCGCCTCAACACGTCCCTGTCTGATGCCTGGCATTTTGAAATGACCGGCTTCCAAAGGCTGGGCACCACCGCCCAGAAAACCTCCCCTATAGGTCCCGCTGGATTTGGGTCCTTCCCCGGTCGCCCATCGTAGCCATTGTCACACAGAACGTAACCGCCTCTGGACTGGCAGCTCTGAAACCAATCTCTCCCACCCTGGTCTCCCCACACCCAACATGTTACAAATGCCCATAATTTGTGTAATTTATTAATATAGTCAGTCACCAGGCTCCTCAGCAAAGCGCCTTCTCTTCTTGCCATCCCTTTGGCTGCTCTTGCCAGGAAAGCGGGCCAGGGGCCACATCTGACCTTTCTCCCTGGAAGGCTGGACCCCTGCCGTGGCTCAGGCCGCTTTTATGTGTCGACAGCATGCCCACCACTGCAAGTGCTAGCTGAGTGACAGGAACGCTCTCTCCCAACTTCACTCTTGGTGTGTCCGCGTGTGCATGTGCACATGTGTGTACAAGTAGGTGTGTGTGAACATGCACGTGCACCCACACAGGCACATGCAGATACCTGTGTTGAAAGGAGGCCAGACAGCCGTGTCTCACCACCTGGGGCTCATCTAGTTGGGGTACAAGAACACCTTCGCTTGCAGACTTTGTGTTGATAATCCACATGGTATGTCTGCAGACTCAGGCGGATACCCCAGTGTACGTCAGACATCACTGTGCTGATAAAGGTCCATATGTCCATCTAGTCAAATTATCATCTTTTCAGTAGTCATGTACGGATGTGAGAGTTGGACCATAAAGAAGGCTCAGTGCCCAAGAATTGATGCTTTCGAATTGTGGTGCTGGAACAGACTCTTGAGAGTCCCTGGGACTGCAAGATCAAACCAGCCAATCCTAAAGGAAATCAACCCTGAATATTCATTGCAAGGACTGATGCAGAAGCTAAAGCTCCAATGCTTTGGCCATCTGATGCAAAGAGCCGACTCACTTGAAAAAGACTGATGCTGGGAAAGACTGAAGGCAGGAGAAAGGGGGTGACAGAGGATGAGATGGTTGGATGGCATCACCGACTCAATGGACATGACTTTGAGCAGACTCCGGGAGATAAAGGCATAGCGACCCACTCCAGTATTCTTGCCTGGAGAATCCCATGGACAGAGGATGCCGGTGGGCTATAATCCATAGGCTGGCAAAGAGTCAGACATGACTGAAGTGACTTAGCACGCACAGCACCAGGAGATGATGGACAAAGAAGCCTGGCGTGCTGCAGCCCATGGGGTTGCAAAGAGTCAGACACAACAGAGACTGAACAGCAACAAGGGGACAGAACAACAAGCTGAACGTTGAGGCCACTGAACCCTCAGGAATGACTGAAATTTTTCAAAGAGCTCTAGATCTGGAAGACCATCAGAGTGACAAAAGTTCGGCCTCAGAGGCTAGAGGGAAGCCAAGATAACCACAGCACAGAAACCCAGGGAAGAAAAGATCTCCAAAGCAAGGAATGGTGCCTGGTATCAAAAGCCACACATGCCCATAGGCTCTGGCACAGTGCAGGCTCAGACAACACAAGTCATGGAAGCCCAGAGGGGTGAGGATGGCATGGAAGGTGAGCCAGGACAGTAGGAAACCCCCATCCAGAACTGGTGGGAAGTCACAATAGGGCACGGACAGTCAGGGCTGGCAAACAGGAGAGGCTCGTCTCAACCATGGCCCCTTACCACAAGGAAGGCTGCTCTGGTGGGCTGTGCTTGGCAACTGCTGTTCTATAGGGTGTGTCTCTGACATGGATGGGCACTCCTGGGTCCCGCAGCTCATCTGCCAATCAGAAAACACTGCCCTCAAGCCTAGCGTTCTGTGTGCCACTGTACAAAGTTGGCCGTGCATGAGGTATGAAAACCATGAGTGAGACGTGGCAGGGTCTACCCTCCAGAAACAAAACTCATCAGACAAAGCACATCTGCAATCAGGCCCAAGCCTCAAATCACACAGGTCATTTAAAGAGGTCTGTCCTTCAGAGTCTGTGCCGTGGCCACTCACCCACCCTCTGCGGGCCCCACCTGGGCTGAGTGCAGGCTTCCTGACGTCGCTTTTGTTGCCACCATCAGGGGGCCTCTGGAGGCCCTGCAGCAGCCCAAGCCTGTCGCCTCCTTTCCCGGAGCAGCTCCCGGAGGTGGGCAAGGGCACAGTGGACAGCCCGGGCCACCCACAGGCTGCGCTCCCGGTTGGGATCGTTCTCTGAGAGGACCTGCAGGCCAGCAGCGAAGTGGGACAGGGCCCGGGCCAGGTGCTCTGGGCACAAGGCAACCACAACTGCGTCCTCGGCCTCCGCACCCCCTGTGGCCTCCGACTCCGGTCTTCTAGAGGCCAGGCCCTTCCCACACTGGCAGGGCAGCCGAGGGCCACGGGTGTGCCCACCGTC
The DNA here is from genome assembly GCF_019923935.1 of Bubalus bubalis. Lineage (NCBI taxonomy): Eukaryota > Metazoa > Chordata > Mammalia > Artiodactyla > Bovidae > Bubalus > Bubalus bubalis. The sequence continues at coordinate 65,773,088 of NC_059174.1, read as the reverse complement.
CGTGCCCAGGGGGGTGGGCGTGGGCTCCCCGCGGGCCTGCAGCAGATGGCTAACATCGGCCTCAGCCACGTCGCCCAGGCCTGTGCGGCTGGCTAGTGCCTCGATTCTGCAGGGGAACTGGGGCACGGCGCTGGGCTCGGGAGCACCAGCCAGCACGCACTCGGGCCAGAGCTTCCTCCAGGCACTGTTCATGGCGGCGGGCTGCAGCTCCGCCCAGGCCTCAGCGATGTTGTCCACAGCAGTCATGACAGTGTAGCTGCGCCAGAATTCCCACACGGAGGGCTGGTCTGCACCGCCCATATCCTGGGCCAGCTGGCTGAGTGTGCGGCGCAGATACTGGGCCTTGAAAGCAGTGATGACACCCTGGTTCATGGGCTGGATCAGGGTGGACGTGTTCTTGGGTAGGAATTCGACCCGCACATGGGCTGAGAGGCCACCCAAGTGGGCAGGGTGGCAGGGTGCACTGTCCAGCAGCAGCAGGGCACGGTGCGGGAGGCCATGGCTGGCACAGTAGCTTTCCACAGCAGGGCAGAAGCAGCTAGTAAACCACTCCTGGAAGATGACGGGTGTCAACCAGTCGTTGCGGTTGGAGCGCCAGACCACAGGCAGGCTGGCCTTGGAGCAGCCCCTGAGGGCACGCGGGTTCTCCGAGGGGTACACCAGCAGGGGCTTCAGCTTGAAGTCACCAGCCGCATTGCCACCGAGCAGCAGGGTCAGGTGGTCCTTAGAGGCCTTGGGCCCGGGCCCAGCTGTCCCCTCCAGTGCCAGAAGCATGCGCTCAGGGAGCCGCTTCCAGAACAGGCCCGTCTCATCCACATTGAAGACCTGCCGCGGTGAATAGCAGCCCTCCTCCAGGATGGCGCGCAGCACTGCCGGGTAGCGAGCGGCAGCCTGGGCGTCGGCCACAGCCGGCTCCTCCGTCAGCAGCACGTTGTGGCGCACCTTGAACCGGGAAAACCAGCCGTTGCTGGCCCCAAAGGTCTCGGCCCGGCTGCCGCCGCCCTGCTCATGCTGCAGCTGGGCGAAGAGCCGGCGTGCCTGGTCCTGGATGAGCAGTGTGCTGACCGGCAGGTTCTGCCGCTTCTGCTCCTCGATCCACAGGCTCAGCAGGCGCTCCATGTGGCCCATCAGTGCACCCCGGCAACGAGTGAGCTTCATGGTGCAGACGGGCGTGGCTGCCTGAGAGCTGGCCCGGATCCTGTCCTTGTTGACACGGATGGAGGCGACCGTGGAGGTGGCCAGCCCCAGGGCCCGGGCAATCTGTGTCAGCTTCTCCCCCTCCTCAAAGCGCCGCAGTACCTCCAGCTTCACATGCAGGGTGATGGATTTCCGGTCCCGCTTGGCACTGTGGCGGAGGCCAATCCCGAGGGGTGCCTTCCCCAAGCCCTGCAGCTGGGGGGGCTTCAGGCTGCCTCCCCGATCCATGCATCTCAGCACACTCTCTTCCCTCTGCCCGTCGGCGGTACCCAGCATCGTGCCACAGTGGCCCCTGGGCCTCTCCTGCCACGCCATCTCTGCCTGAAGAGGGGAACACACGGGAGTTACTGTGAGTCCGAGAGAGCCGCGACCACCGCCTGGCCCTCCCGTGCTATGACCTAGAGCCCGCAGCCCTGCGGACCACTGCCTTGAAGGCAGGTCCAGTCCCTTCTCTCCCTAATGCGAACCAAACTGCATACACACTTCTGAGCATTCTTTGCAACCAGAGAAGCATTTCACTTAGTTTTCGTTTATGAGATCAAAAAGGTCTGCTGGAGGGCAGCAAAGGTGACACAGACATAAAGAACAGACTTTTGGACACAGTGGAGGAAGGAGAGAGTGGGATGATTTAAGAGAATAGCACTAAAGTATATACATTACCATACATAAAATGGATAGCCAGTGAGAGTTTGATATAGACACAGGGAACCCAAAGCCGGTGCTTGGTGACAACCTAGAGGGATGTGATGGGGAGGGCATTCAAGAAGGAGGGGACATATGTATACCTATGGCCAATTCATGTTGCTGTTTAGCAAAAGCCATCACAATATTTTATTGTCCTGTAATTAAAAAATAAATGAAGAGGCTGAACACATCAAAAAAAAACAAAAACATCTGTCAGGAGACTTTGCTCTTCCCCCAGCAAAACTCTTGAAACCATAAGGGAATGCGAAGAGAGTCTAGAAATCCTGATCCACCTCCCAAACACTGATGAGCAGAAGCATCTCCATGCTTCTCACTCGGTATGAGAGACTGAATAATGCCTCCTAAATACATCCACATTCTAATCCCAGGAAACAATGAGTAAATGACCTTTCAAGGCAAAAGGGACAGGTGTGATTAAGATAATAATCTTAAGAGGCAGAGATTATCCTGGGTCATCCAAGTGGGCCCTACACAAATCAGGGATCTGTGTAAGAGGACGCAAAAAATTTCACTCACTCAGAAGACAATGTGAGAAAAAAAAAAGAAAAGGCAATGTGACCACTGAAAACTAGAGCTTCAGAAGGAACCAGCCCTGCCAATATCCTGACGTTAGCCCAGGAGACCCACTGCAGATTTCAGAGCTCCAAACTCTTAATAAACTTGTGTTGTTTGAAACCACTAAGTCTGTAGTAATATGGTACAGCCATGACAGGAAACGAACATAGAAGGGAACTTCCTTAAATCATGCCATCACTGTGGAGCACGTGGGGACAGAGAGGGTGGTTCTCCACACAGCAGCCAACCTCTCCACACAAGTCAGGGGGGAATTACCTGGCGGTCCAGTGGTTAAGACTCCAGCTTCCACTTCAGGGGGCACAGGTTTGATCCCTGGCTGGAGAACTAGGATCCCCACAAGTTGCGAAGTGCTGCCCTCCCCACCAAAAAACCAATGGCGCCTCTGCTCAGGGTCCTCCCAGACCTCCCACCCCCGAGTCAAAGCCACAATCATCACCAGCTGTGTCAAGGGCCTCTAAGCCTCCTCCTCTCCTTTGCTTACTCATGACCACATCCTTAGGGCAGGCTAAGGGCACCCCCAGCCCAGGGCCTTGGCTACTGTGGCTCTGGTGCACAGCAGGGCGCCCTTCCCTCGAATAGGCATGGCTTATTCCCTCTTCTGCAGGCCTTTGCTCAAACGTAACCTGATCAGAGAAGCCCTCCCCACCTTTATCATGCATCCATCACACACTGCCTCAGGGCAGGAGCTGTACCTACAGAGTACTCCAGCTGAGTCCCCAGCGGGAGAGCCTGGCACTCTGGAGGCATTCTATGGTCCTGTGCTAACTTACCAAATGAAGCACCCTGAAGGGATGCTTTGTCCCTTTTGCATTTCTCAGTTTGTCCCTTTTGCATTTCAAACCATGTGAAAGTAGCACCTGGTCAAAACAGTAAAAGTTTTTTGAAGGAAAACGTGCGAAAAACAAGGACAGGTGCCTGACAGGTCTTTGTGTTTTGGGGAGTGTCTATGGCACCCACGAAGAGTACCTCCAGGGACCCAAGGGTTGCACCTGGGGTACAGAAGCGTAGGCATGGGGAAGGCTTCCAGGAAAAAGGCACCTAATTCCGAACAAGTCACTCGCCCGTCCCTCTCTCTCCATATCGATGCCTTCGCCTCCTCACCCACAATTTTACACTCCTCCGTATATTCCCATTCTCTCCCTCACCCTCTACAAAGTCCCCAAGCCCGCCGTGGAGGAAGGCGCGAGACTACATTTCCCAGAAGGCGGCGGGGCCGCCGAAGACTCCCATTGGCCCCTTTCCCGCGCGTCCGTTCCCTTCCCCCCACGAGAACTGAGTGTATGGGCGCCTCGGCCCCTTGCCACGGAGCCCCGGCTTCCGCGCGGCCGACGGCCCTCACCTCCGGACCGCGACATGGGCCGGCTGCCTCAAATGGGCCGGCGGGGCTGCAGAGCCTCCTCATCTCCTGCCTCATTCGCCGCTTTCCAGCGGCGGCCGAGCCCAACCTTCATCTTTAGCGGCGGAGGCGGAGGTTGCCGGGCGACGACCAGGATTGGAGGGGGCCGCGTTGGTCCCGCCCGCACGGTGCGCCTGCTGCTGTGCCCGGTCTCCCAGGGCCTGCTGGGAAATGTAGTTCTATGAGGAGCCCGCCCAGACCTAAGTCCGGGCGGGGGAGCTCAAAGCCGTGTCTATCCAAGGGTGGCTTTCTTGCCTATTAATTTCCTTCTCCTGTCTTTTCTGAGTATGCTTTTCATCACTTTCTTTTTTTCTTCCTCTTTCATGAAATTTGTAATAATCTACTTTTCTTATATGTATGCTAGTAACCTGTAAAATGCCAGGCTGGATAAATCACAAGTTGGAGTCAAGATTGCCTGGAGAAATATCAATAACCTCAGATAAGCCAATGATACTACTGTAATGACAGAAAGCAAAGAGGAACTAAAGAGCCTCTTGATGAAAGTGAAAGAGGAGAGTGAAAAGCCTGTTTAAAATTTGACAAAGATCCGTATAGTCAAAGCTATGTTTTTTCCAGTATTCATGTATGGATGTGAACGTAGGACTATAAAGAAGGCTGAGCAACGAAGCATCGATACTTTCAAATTCTGGTGTGGGAGAAGACTTGAAACGGAGCAGGATTATATGGTCCTTGCCCCACCACCACCAAGTCCTGTGCTGGCCTTTTTTTCTGTGGAAAACTTTAGTCAAAGAATAAGTTTAATCAGAGATGAGAGAAATGCTGAAACAAAACAAAGGAGACTAAATAATAATACTGTAGTCATTAAGCATAGTCATGTAGAAGGCAATGGCGACCCACTCCAGTACTCTTGCCTGGAAAAATCCCATGGACGGGGGAGCCTGGTGGGCTGTGGTCCATGGGGTCGCTAACAGTCGGACACGACTGAGCGACTTCACTTTCACTTTTCACTTTCATGCATTGGAGAAGGAAATGGCAGCCCACTCCAGTGTTCTTGCCTGGAGAATCCCAGGGACGGAGAAGCCTGGTGGGCTGCCGTCTATGGGGTCGCACAGAGTCGGACACGACTGAAGCGACTTAGCAGCAGCAGCAGCAGCAGCAAGCATAATCAAGGACCTTTAGTTTTTTCTCAAGGGCTATAGATAATATTCTGAGCCATATCCTGTGAGATGTCTTATAGATACCAAAACACCAGGTGGGAGAACTACACGATGACCAGACTACACCAATGATATGAGCTGCCACAGTTCCAAGAACTGGCTGCAAAGAAATGTGAACAAATGGACCCTAGAACTGAAGATTAACTATACCTAAAACAACCAAGATCATGTTGGTCAGACCAATGATGACCAATTTGAAGATGACTGTTAGAGATGACCAGAGAAGACAATGGCACCCCACTCCAGTACTCTTGCCTGGAAAATCCCATGGACGGAGGAACCTGGTGGGCTGCAGTTCATGCGATCGCTAAGAGTCAGACACGACTGAGCGACTTCACTTTCACTTTTCATTTTCATGCATTGGAGAAGGAAATGGCAACCCACTCCAGTGTTCTTGCCTGGAGAATCCCAGGGACGGAGAAGCCTGGTGGGCTGCCGTCCATGGGGTCGCACAGAGTCGGACACGACTGAAGCGACTTAGCAGCAGCAGCAGTTAGAGATGACTGTGCCATTTCTGCATGTAGCCACCCCCCTCCTCTGTCTATAAAAGCTCTTGCCCCCTGCTTGTTGGGGGTGAGGGTGGGGGTGGGAGTCCGCCTTTGGACAGATGTCTGACACCCTCCACCCCCAGTTGCCAGCATCTGATATGAAGCAAACGTTCCTTTCAACCAAGCTGGCCTGTTTATTGGCTTTTGAGCAGTAAGGAGATGGACCCACCACACATTCTTCAGTAACAGATTTTTGAGAGTCCCTAGGACTGCAAGGAGATCAAACCAGTCAATTCTAAAGGAAATCAACCCTGAATATTAACTGGAAGGATTCATGCTGAAGCCGAAGCTCCAATACTTTGACCACCGGATGCAAAAACCCGACTCACTGGAAAAGACCCTGAGGCTGGGTAAGATTGAGAGCAGGAGAAAGGGGCGATAGAGGATGAGATGGTTGGCTGGCATCACTGACTCAGTGGATATGAGTTTGCACAAACTTCAGGAGACCACTTTGGGTTCCCCACCAACATCAACTTCCAAAGTTGATACATATTTTCAGCGCTTTGAAGTTCCAAATCTACTTCCTCATGGGACTCAACATCTTGTTTAATTTCTTCCCATTCTCCATATGGGTTTGATTTTTTTTTAATTGTATTTATTTGGGCTGTGCTGGATCTTCATTGCTGCACAGGCTTTTCTCTAGTTGCAGAGAACAGAGCCTACTTTCTAGTTGCAGTGCGTGGGCTTCTCATTGAGGTGACTTCTGTTGTGGAGCAAGGACTCCAGGGCTGTGGGCTTCAGTAGGTTTCCCGGGCTCTAGAGCACAGGCTCTATAGTTGCGGTGCATGGGCTTAGCTGCTCTGTAGCATACGAGATCTTCCCAGACCAGGACTCGAACCCAGTCTTCTGCACTGGCAGGCAGATTATTTACCACTGATCCACTATATATATTTTTTTTCTTTTTTTTAATGAGTTTTGGATTTTTCTTCATTTGGACCTGATGAACTCTTCCTTTAGGTATTTGTTTTCTTTCTGTTTCTGGTTCAGTACCTTTATCACTATTTTTAGTTTTTTCCTTAAACTTTATTTTTAGCTTCTTCCTTAAACTATTTTTAGCTCTTACATTGCTGTAGAGACCTTTCCTTCCCCTCTCCCTTTTTTGCTTCCTGTTCCACCATCAGTAACTATGTGAATCTGATAGTTTGGACTCTTCCAGGGTACCAAGTAACTTTTAATTGACTTTACTAGATAAGAGATCACCAGACTCTGGAATGAAATCGTCAGGATTTTCCCATCTGGATTCCCCTGACGGTTATAATAATATGTATAACCATCTTCACTTAATCCTTCTACCCAGTCTTCACTGCTGCTTTTCTAAGTTTCCTTGAAATCCTTCAGGTTTTTCCCACTGAGGTCCTCCTGTGATAAGATCATGATAGAAATGGTAACCCTCAGAGATAACTCATTCTGCCCATCTGCCCTTTGAAGGGTCTTTTTTTGTCTTCCTGCTGATTTTGATGCAGAGATGAATGGAACAGCACTGGTCACTAACGATATGCTTGGCTCTGAAATTTCTGACTCTGAGCCAAACCTTTTCAAATCCTGTTAGTATCCTTTCAGGGCAGCTACCTCCACTGCAGTAAACTCCTCTGATCCTTTTTCTTCTTCCTTTCCCTTCTCCAGGCTTTCCTGTTAAATCTCACATATCCTCCTTGACACATTTTCTTTATGATTCTTTCCTCTTTCAAGAAAGTAAACACTAGGCCTATTGTACACTATCAAGCACCTGCAGTACTCACAGAATTTCTTTGGTTGTGACTCCCAGTAGTCTTCCATGGACTGGACCAGCCGCTCTGAGGGTCATCCCCAGGCCTGGGTGAGGCTCACATTCCCTATGCGGGATGAGTTGGGGCCCAGCTCACCGAGAGGCCCACTGGAGCCTCTGAGCTGGGACCCGGTCTCTTTCTTTCCATCATCCTTCGTACCGCCTTCCTTCCCTGGGTCTCTCTCACTGTTTTCTCTTTCTTCCTATCTGTTCCACATTCGGGGAGAAATGGTAGCCTTCAGACTGTCAAAATTTTAATTTTTGAAACCGCTAAAAACAAACTCAGTGAGCACGTGTCAAAGAGGTATTTACCGCTGGAAGGAACTAGCAGGATGACACAGGTGGTTCTGGGAAGGTGAGAGAGAAGAAACAACAGAGAAGGTGAAAGAACAATCAAACACTGAAATAACAGCGCAAAGTCGGATTGTCGGTGTCCCACACAGGAGTGGGCAGGCATCTTAGTGTCCTACAGGGTGGTTAAAAAAAAAACAAACTTGGGGTACCCTTCTCTCCTGGACAGAAAGCATTTACAACCTATCAACCTTTTACAAGTTAGCATCTAACGTCACAGTATCTGAACTCTGCTCAAAAGAGTTGCTTCGCTAAGGGTATCAGACAACCTGAAGAAGTCTTACTAGAGACGGTGCTAGGACTTCGAGCCATCTTTTTTCTCTTATCTGCAAGTTTTGGGTAAGTTTCCTTAACAAGTGTCCCTCCTGCTCCGTCTGTCTCTCTTCTTGCTGTCACCCTTCTCTGAGCCCTTGAAAACTCTCGACCCATTTCACTCTATCTCCAATTTCTGTCCACGTCTTTCCTCTTGCTTCTGTACTCCTGATCCTCGTCTGGCCCTTGAATCTCGCTATCTGCACGTCTCGCTGTAAATCGATTCTCCCTTAGTCTCTCCTTTCCCTCACCATCCCCGCCCTGATTTCTCTCCCTCTTGTTAACTGTTCTGATACACGTCTGACCAGCCCTGACTCTCTGATCTAGGTCTCTGAGAGTAGAAAGCCCTCTCCGCTGTCTGTCCTGCCTGTGTCTCTGTCACTATGTGTTCACTTACTTTCACTCTCTCCTCGCTATCTCGCTCGCTCGACATCTCTACCCTCACCCCACCTCTCCGACACCAGCCGGTACACGGGGTTGCCCTGGAAACCACCTGCTCAGCCCACCGGTTACCGTGGAGACGCCTGGGGCCCGCCTACCGCCGATGACAACACAAGAGCGTCAACGGGCCGCGCACGCGCGCGGAAGGCCAACCGACCACACCGCTCGGGCCCGGGCCGGGCCCGAGGCCCCGGCTCTCTGTCGGGGGGATGGGGGGCGGGGGGAGGGGGAAGCGAAAATGGCAGGCTCGTTTGCGGTCCCCAGGGCGGAGGAAGGGGTGACCCAGTCTCGACAGGGAGTCTCCATGGAGACGGGGGCTGAGGGCGTCCTAGCGAGGGCCGTGATTGGTGCAGAGCCCTAACTCCCAGAAGCCCCGTAGAGAATTCAGGAAGCTTGCTGGGGAGCATGCGCTGCCCGGAAGGCGGTGCTCGGCGCATTTCCCCCTGAGAAGCTTGCTCGCGTCGACGGGTGCCGGAACGCCTGGACGTGAGGCTGGGAGAGCGGGGAGACAGGGCCCCGAGAGTGGCCCAACTGTCCGGGAAAACACTGCCTGGCACCACAGCGGGAGGAGGGTGGAAACTGAGGCGAGCGTGAAAACTGAGGCGGGGGGCGGGGGCGCGAGGCAGCGCTCGCGCTGCTGCGCGGAGCACTCTGGGAGCTATAGTCTGGCCGGGAGGGGAGGTCGGCGAGTGCGCAAGCTCGGGAGCGCGGTGCGGCCAGCTGAGCGCCAAGGTGAAGGCGGGGGCCCCTGGGCCGGGAAGGTTTGGACAGGGACCCGGACGGCAGCCCTGCGGGGCGCGGGGCACGGGGCAGGGGCCTGGCGCTCCCTGTGGACGGGCCCAGGGTTGTCGCGCGCCGCGCAGCAATCACCGCGGGTTGCCACGGCGACAGAGCCTGGAGTCCCCGCCCCGTTTCCATGGTGGCACCGGGATCTGCCCCGGCTCCCTGAGGCAAGCGCCGCCCGCCCGGGCTGCTATTCGATGTAGTTCGGGAAGCTCCGCAGGGCCGGCAGGGTCGCGGAGGCCCAGCCTTCCCCTGGGGTTTCAGGCCGACTTGAAGCCTTGAGGAGCCAAGGTCAGACTCACGGGATCAGGCGGCCTCGAAATCGAAAGTAATAAACGCCGGTTTCTTCCCAAAGCTCGCACCGTACCTCCAGCTGCAGGAGCAACGCGAGTGGAGCGGGGGTCGCCCCCGTTTGCAGACGGGGGAGCGGAGATTCACAGTGGCACAGCGACATGGCAGGATTACGTGGCACATAGGCTGGGTCGGGATCTCCGGCTCTCCTCGCAGGCTCCGAGGCCAGCGGTCTCGGGCCCCGGGCACCCCTCTCTGAAACGCCATCACCCGCTAGCCCCACCTGAGTCAGGAGGTCGAGGAGATAATGGGGCTCAGAAAAGGGGGCTGGATGCGGGGAGGATGGCGTCAGAGTGCTGTGCCCTACAGTGGGCCTCGCACAGGTGTGGGCTGGGGCCGCTGGACAGGGGCTGCCCTGTGAAACCACGCTGGGGGCAACAGTCGGAGAAACACGCAGGAGAGTGGATGGCACTAATGGGCCGGCGCTGGCTGGGGCGAGGTGGCGGTGGTGCGGACGCCCAGCGGCGGGGGTCGTAGGTGTAGGTGCCTCTCTTGCCGGCTGAGGGCAGGGCTCAGGCGATGCGTGTAGACGGGTGGGATTTAGCGGGCAGAGGAGGTGCCTTCTGGGCCTGAGAACCAGCCCCGGAACAAGGGGTTACCAGAGACTGCACACGCCCAGCTAGAGGGGTTCAGCGAGGGCTGGCCGGCCCCACGCGCCAGCCTCTGGCCTGAGCGGCACGCCACTGTCCCCAGCGCAGTGGCCTCCGTGCGCTCCTCCCTGGGGGTGGACACTGGCCTCAAGAGCCCCAAGCCTGGTCTTTCCGATGAGGCCGGCGGCTTTGGGCTCCCCGGGCCGCGCATCCCTAGAAGGTGAGGGGCCCGTCACGGTGAAGCTGGAGGACTCTGAGGAGGACGAACCCGCTGCCTGGAATCTGGGCCCAGAGGCAGCAAGGCAGCGCTTCCGGCGCTTCCGCTATGAGGAGGCCGCGGGGCCTGGCCAGGCGCTGGCCCAGCTCCGGGAGCTCTGCCGCCAGTGGCTGCGGCCCGAGGCGCACTCCAAGGAGCAGATGCTGGAGCTGCTGGTGCTGGAGCAGTTCCTGGGCGTGCTGCCCCCCGAGATCCAGGCCCGCGTGCGGGGACAACAGCCAGGCAGCCCTGAGGAGGCCGCGGCCCTGGTGGAGGGCTTCCACCGGGAGCCAGGAGGGCCCCGCAGATGGGTGAGTCAGCCAGAGGCCTGGGGTCTCTGCCTCATCCTGGGGGCGCCCTGCTCAGCAGGATGCTAGTCCCCCGCGGTCTGGAAGGGGTCACCTATAGCAGAGCCTGTGCCAGGGCAGCCGCGGTTCCAACTCCAGCCCTCCATCAGCTGGAGTCAGGACTCAGGCTCCATGGTGTGGGGGGAGGTGGGCGGTGTCGGCAGAGGAGAGCAACTGCAGGGCGTCCCTGCCCTCCTTGTCAGTCCCTGGGGACCGTGGGTCCTCAGAGGCCGAGTCAGGACCCCTGGGATCCCGAGAGGGTGGAGGCCAGGGAGCTCCCTTCCTGAGCTCCTGATGGGGGGCACCTACCCAGGTCACGGTCCAGGTGCAAGGTCAGGAGGTGCTCTCGGAGAGGACGGAGCCCCCCGACTTCCAGGCCCTCCCTCAGCCCACCCCTGAGACTCCAGAACCTGGGCTGGAGATGCCCCCTGGGGCTACGAAGCAGTCAACACTGGGCCTGCGGGTGAAAGAGGAGTCCGAGGTTACCGAGGAGCCAGGTAAGGGCAGGCGGTGTGCCTCTGCTTCAGCGGCCCCCACATCCCGCCCAGCCAGTGGTGGCCATTCTCCCCTGTGGGCCAAGCCTGCCACAGCTGTGGTTCCTTCCATGTCCTCAGTCAGCATGGCGCTGGCTCCTGGGGTTTCCATGTGTAGGAGACAGGAGTCCTCTCCCCGAGGACATCTGCAACAGTGGGGGCATTAGCCAACTGCTGCAGACCGTTGCGTGGGGGTGGGGGGGGGGGTGCCCTTCTCTCCTCCACCTCCCAGGCAGGTGCCAGACGCCCCCACACCACGTTCCTGTGTGACCCCGAGAGCCCCCTGCCACACCAGCCCCAGGTCCCACCCCACCGGATCCCAGCATCTGGCACAGCACTGAGGAGGGTGGCGGGGTGGAGTGCCCTGGAGCTTCCTGATCCCACCCTCCTTCTCCAGAGCCACTGCATCCTCGGCCTCTAAGCAGCCCGCAGGGGACCCCTTTCACTCTGCTCCCCGACCAGGCCCGGGTGAGTCCCTGCTCTGGGAGCCTCAGAAGGTGGGGCTGGGTGGGTCCCTCCTGGCTGGGCCTGGCCACACAGACCAGCAGTGACCGCTGTGGTTTCAGGACTGTGTCGTGGTGCTGGACCAGGCCTCCCCCCATAGTGAGCCTGGGCCTGAGGTTTCCTCCTGGAGGCAGCACCGTGGGGCCCTGTGGCAGGAGGAAGCTGGGGGCATCTTCTCCCCAGGTGAGTAACACAGGGCCCCCTTCCTCCAGCGTCACCTACACGCCCGCATTGCCTGGGCGGCCCCTGCAGTGTTCAGCCTGCTTCAACATCTGCCCTTCAAAGCCAAGCCCTCCATTAACTTCCCAGCCCCGTAAACCCTCCTGAGAGCAGGACTCACGTTCCCCACCTCCTCTCCCAGCCATCCTGGATGGCCCCCAGCTTCCAGGCCTTAGTCCCACCAACTGGACAGCAGGTCAGCAGGGTGGACAGACAGGAGGGACCTTCACACAGGTGGGGACTGGGCGGGACAGTGCAGTGTCCCACCCAACCGCCCAGGTTCTCAAGCCAGACGCCTTGTGTGGTCCACCTCGGTCACATGCCTGCAATGGCCCACCATCGTCCAGGCCCCATCTCATCTTCATCACCATTCCCTGGGCCCCTCCACTTCTGGGTTTACTCCCATGTTCTGGTGGACATTCCTGTGAACTCTGGAGCAGGAGGTGAAGTTCTGAGAGGTGTTACATATCTAAAACACATTTGTCTAACACTCCACGTTACACTGAATTTTGGCTGAGTGAAGAGTTCTTTTTATTGATTCAGTCTCCAAACATTTTTTTCTTAACTGCTGTAAAACTGGGTCAAAACATTTTTTATCACCACTGTTGGTGAGCCTCTTTAACTTTAAATTCAATTTCTCAATTGTGGGAAGCTGGCCTGAATTGTTTCTTTGAGTTCCTTCCCCTACATTGTTCTGTTCTCTTTCTAGAATGCCTGTTACTCGGTTATTGGACTCTAGGGCAAATGCTCCAGTGTTCTGTTCTCTGCAACTTCCCATCCCTTTCTGCTCTATCTTCCAGAAAATTTCTTCATATATCCTCCAGATTCTCCTTTTGAGATTTCCACATCTGCTAGTAGAGTTTCAGTTCCCACCAGTGTTTTCTTTCCCTGAATACTTATTTAAGCCACTTTCTGTTCTTACAGTTGTAACATCTTTCCTTATTTCTCTGAGGATAATAATTTGTTGTTGTTCAGTCACTAAGTTGTGTCTGACTCTTCTCAACCCCATGGACTGCAGCACACCAGGATTTCCTGTCCTTCACTATCTCCAGGAGTTTGCACAAATTCATGTCCATTCAGTCAGTGATGCCATCCAACCATCTCATCCTCTGTCCCCCCCTTCTCCTCCCACCTTCAGTCTTTCCCAGCATCGGGGTCTTTTCCAGTGAGTCAGTTCTTCACATCAGGTGGCCAAAGTACTGGAACTTCAGTGTCAGCATCAGTCCTTCCAATGAATATTCAGGACCGATTTCCTTTAGGATGGACTGGTTTGATCTCCTTGCAGTCCCAGGGACTCGCCAAGAGTCTCCTCCAACACCGCAGTTCAAAAGCATCAATTGTTCAGTGCTCAGCCTTCTTTACATTCCAACTCTCACATCCATACATGACTACTGGAAAAACCATAGCTTTGACTATATGGACCTTTGTCAGCGAAGTGGTATCTCTGCTTTTTAATACGCTGCCTAGGTTGGTCAACTTTCCTTCCAAGGAGCAAGTGTCTGTTAATTTCACAGCTGCAGTCACCATCCACGGTGATTTTGGAGCCCAACAAATGATGACTTGTCTTCAAGCTTTCTCCCAGTGTGCTCTCTGATCTCTCTGGCAGGTGAGAGAGGGCGGCTGGGAGAGATGAAGTTTGCTCCCCACAGAGACCCACTTCTTGGGAGACATAAGTGGGTGGGTGGAGCAACCATGGATGCCACTGAAGAAGTCATAGGGCACCCTGGCTGGGCTGCGTGGAAGCGGGCGCCCTTGCTGTGAGGGTCTTCAGTTCTTCGCTCTGAGTGTCCTAAGAAGGCATGTCTAGCCTCTTGCCTGCATCCTGGCTGGGAGACAGGTTGGCATCTCAGTCCCCTGGGTGGCTTCACTTACCCCCTCGACTTCCTCAGTGCTGGTGCACACCCTCAACCCAGCCTTTTGCCAGGATGGGAGAAGAGATCCAGAAATCAGAGCTACTGCAGTGCCCACCCGCATCCTCCATTTCCTCAGAATTGTGTGCAGAGAGGGCCCAGTGCTGTTCCCTGAGGTAGTCCAGCTTCAGCTTGAGTCAGCTTCCCCCACCCGCCTGGTGTCCCTGCCCCTTTACCTGCATGGCCAGAGGGACCTGGTCCTTCCGAACCCTGAACTTTTCAAGCCTTTGAGATCAACAGTGATGCACAGTTACTGTTTGCTCGGTCTGCCATCCAGAGTAGAAATACCAGGGGTTGCTTTATTTCCTTTCCTCTTCATCTTTGTGGATTTTATACCTTGAAGAAAACCAAACAAAACCTTTATGGTGGTTTTTACTGCTGCTTCACAATGAAACCAATTTAAATAGATACTATTATTACCCAGAAGTCCCCATTTGCTGTTTTTATCAATAAAGGGCCCAAACTCATTCTTTCTTCATGGATGCTGACCCATCCTTTGAGAACCTGGACATACCTGATGTTATTTCTGGACTTGTTAGCTAGCTTGGTTTCCTGAGGTGCAAGTGCTCTCGCTGGTTGCACTGCGAAGAGCCTGCCCTTCACGGCTCGGGGACCTCCTCAACTGTCCCTACACTAAGCATCATCCTGGGTGACAGGCTGCCACACAGTCCATCATGACTCTAAACTGGAAGACTCACCTGGGCCCCCAGCCATTCAGTGGAGATCCCTCTGCAGGCTCACACACCAAAGGTCTGTGGGTGGACTGGGCTCACCCAGGCCAAGTCCTCAACCCCCTGCTTCACGGCCGAACCTGGCCTCAGCCACCTGGTCTCTACAGCCTTAGCACTTGCGAGCACAGTGCACAAGCTCTGGACAGTCCTTTCTTACTTTGGAGCTGCCCCAGGTATTTTTAAGGTTCTTCTCTTATGCTCTGTCAGTGCTGCATACTGAAGCTGAGAGGAGGTCTGGCAGCCACCCCTTCCGCTGTCTCAGCTTTCAGCTGGGGACCCTGCTGGGCAGCTAGTGCCCTGCCTCTCTCAGCACAGCGCAGTCTCTGCTCTCTCCAGCCACACTGGCGCCTCTGCCTACGGCTCCTCGGCGGGTCTTCTCTGCAGCCCCGGTCTTTCCTTGGGCTGCACTCGCCTACAGACAACCACAGGCCCCGCTTCCAATACCGGTTCCCTCAGCCACCGTGGGCTCCACACCACCGGGTGTCCTGGCTGCTCCCTTTGCCCTCCACGGAACGTCTGTGCAGCCAGTGTTTTCATCAGGAGAACATTCTGAATAGGTAGCATTCATGTTAGAAAATTCAGAAGGCCCGAGGGCAGTGCAGCACCCCTCCCTGCCTGAGTCACACGGTCCTGCACCCCAACAGCCAGCAGCACTGGTCTTTTGTGTGGACTTACAGAAAGATTGTGTGCAGGAAAGCAAACACAAACGTGGACGCATACTCATTTGCCGTCTTTAAAACACACGTCAAAGCTTAATTGTCACCCTGTTCCCCGCCTGACACTTTTCATGTATCTTCCCACTTGAACACACAGCAGCAAGTGCCGTCCTCTTTGGACAGCTCCCCACGACACACCTGTTTACCCATCCAGGCTCCCACTAACACTCTTTTGAGTTACTTTTTAGTGAGAACTGAGAACCCTCCTATAACAGTCATTTCACACAGGGAGGAACACAACTGGTGGAGAAGTACTTAGAAGTGGAATTGTTGGATTAGCCTATGGGAAATTTATCGTTTGATGTACTTGGCGACGCCAGCTTCTATCTGTGCTCACCAGCAATGCACACAGACACTTGGGTTCTGGAGTAAGATGTGGAACGGCAGACGAGTATGGCCCTAATGTGCAGTTTTCTTATGGGGGGAACTAAGCATGTTTTAGGGAATTTAAGCATCAGTGACATTTCCTTTCCTTTTCTAGTCTTCTGCCCACAATCTTTCCTGTTCACTGATTGCTGCTCTTATTTTGGTTAATTAGACCCTTGACTCGGGAGGGTTTCTCAGTTTGTCATTCATCTTTTGACTCTTGAGGGTTTTTGCTGAGCACAAATGATTTCCTTTGATGCAGTATAATTTATCTGCGTTTTCCATGGCAACTTAAAGATTTTCTGTCATCTCTGAAGCCCCTGCTCCTCTCTCTCTCTGTCTCTGATGTAACTCCCTCCTCCTCCGTGCCGGGCTCATATCTCCTCCCTCCTCCAGCATCTAAGGATGGAGTGCTCACAGCCTGGCTGGAACCTGCTCCTTTGAGCCAGATGCCCAGCCCTGTCCAATCGCAGGCAGGCCCAGGGCCCCGTGTGCCCTGTAAATGCCACCGCACTACATCCACATTTCCTTACAGATGGGGCCAGACTCTCCAGTGGCTGCACAAGGTCTTAGCGGTGCCTCAGGAGCCACGCGGTCATCACAGGCCTGGCACAGTAGACAAAAGTCCTGGTGCTTGCATTTCCCGCCTGTTCGCTCCACTTCCAGCCTCCCTCAAACCCACCCACTTCTCTGCATCTGTGGGAACCAACATCACCCACCTGCCCAGTGCAAGGGCCACTTGTGCACTACAGCCCTTCCAGAAAGGCGGTTTTGCAAACTTAAGCCACACATGAAAAGCCCATCGCCCGTTTTTAGTCTTCCACCTGTCTGTCCCATCCTTAGCGCCTTTGGAAGCTTGCTCAAAAAGAACCCCTGCCCCTGCCCAGGTGACTTCTGTCTGCCTCCTTGGGCAGTTTTAGGTCGCTCCATTTCACACCCTTTCCCCAGGGCTGGAGTGTCTCTGGGCACCAGCGGGTTCTCTGTCATGAATGAGTGGATCCCCTTGTGCCATGCAGGGTTTACACTCCAGATGGACAATGTCTCTGTGGACCCTGACATCGTGAGTCCCCACGTCCACCTGCCCTGGGACCTCGGCGAGGCCAGCCTCACAGGCCGACTCGAGTCAGCCTCCCGCGAACGTGGCTTTTCACAAGTGCTAGTGCTCTCCAGCGACCTGGGAGGTGAGCCGGACCCCACGGAGGATGCCTGCCAGGGCCTGGGCCACGGGCTGGGCGCGGCGAGCTGGCGTGCCCCCAGGGGTCGCAGCCGGGCTCGGGGGCGCCCCGGCACAGGGGCCGGAGCTGAGCGAGGGGGCCGCTGTGACGTGTGCGGGAAGGTGTTCAGCCAGCGCAGCAACGTGCTGCGGCACCAGAAGATCCACACCGGAGAGCGGCCCTTCGTGTGCAGCGAGTGCGGCCGCAGCTTCAGCCGCAGCTCACACCTGCTGCGCCACCAGCTCACGCACACAGAGGAGCGACCCTTCGTGTGCACCGACTGCGGCCAGGGCTTCGTCCGCAGCGGGCGCCTGGAGGAGCACCGGCGCGTGCACACAGGCGAGCAGCCCTTCCGCTGCGCCGAGTGCGGCCAGAGCTTCCGCCAGCGCTCCAACCTGCTACAGCACCAGCGCATCCACGGCGACCCGCCGGGCCCCAGCACCGCGCCCCCCGCCCCTCCCAGCGCGCCCGAGCCCCCCGGCCCCTTCCCGTGCAGCGAGTGCCGCCAGAGCTTCGCGCAGCGCGCCGTGCTGTTGGAGCACCAGGCGGTGCACACGGGCGACAAGTGCTTCGGCTGCGCCGAGTGCGGGGAGCGCTTCGGCCGCCGAACGGTGCTGCTGCAGCACCGGCGCGTGCACAGCGGCGAGCGGCCCTTCCGGTGCGCCGAGTGCGGCCAGAGCTTCCGCCAGCGCTCCAACCTCACGCAGCACCGGCGCATCCACACGGGCGAGCGGCCCTTCACCTGCGCCGAGTGCGGCAAGGCCTTCCGCCAGCGGCCCACGCTCACGCAGCACCTGCGCGTGCACACGGGCGAGAAGCCCTTCGCCTGCCCCGAGTGCGGCCAGCGCTTCAGCCAGCGCCTGAAGCTCACGCGCCACCAGCGGACGCACACGGGCGAGAAGCCCTACCGCTGCCGCGAGTGCGGCCTGGGCTTCACGCAGGTCTCCCGGCTCACCGAGCACCAGCGCATCCACACGGGCGAGCGGCCCTTCGCCTGCCCCGAGTGCGGCCAGCGCTTCCGGCAGCACGCCAACCTCACGCAGCACCGGCGCATCCACACGGGCGAGCGGCCGTACGCCTGCCCTGAGTGCGGCAAGGCCTTCCGCCAGCGGCCCACGCTCACACAGCACCTGCGCACCCACCGGCGTGAGAAGGCCTTCGCCTGCCAGGACTGCGGCCGCCGCTTCCACCAGAGCACCAAGCTCATTCAGCACCAGCGCGTACACAGTGCAGAGTAGCCGGAGCAGGCGGCCCCACCATTATCCACCGTTGGGGGCGGGGTGTGTGTGGAACACCTACCTCATGGGGTTGCATGAGATCGCGTGGGTACAAGCCAGCTCTCTTAGGGCCCGGCCCAGTAGGTGCTCAATAAACAATGCACAGATTCTCCGTCTGGGTCTGCACCCACTCAGGGTCTGCCTACCTGCCTGGACCCCTCTCAGCCCTCACTACAGGTCTAACACCTTCTCTGTAACCACGTGGCTCCTGCAAGACCCAGGGCTCCCGGCAGATGTGGCCCCTAGCAGGGCCTGCCCACGTCTGCAGGACGTCCCCTTACAGCATGGCTCCTGTACTATTTGCTTTCGACCCACCACTCTGCCCGCCAAGTCAACGACTAGGAGAGGACCCGGAGGGCACAGCCCTGCCAACCAGCCAAGATCATTGGGTGCTAAAGCATCAAATGGGTGCCCATTAGGCCACCGCCAGCCAGAGTTTATGTTTATAAAACCGAGGAGGCCATATCTTAGCTGTAAAAGCTGTAAGGTTTTAAGTGGGAATCTAGTCCTCGGAGACTTTCCTCTGTTCCCGCAGACTACAGCTGGTCTGAGAACCAAAGCTGGCGGCAAGGCCAGGCCAGTTCCCCAGCCCTCCAGGTGCTGTCGTAGGCTGTTCTCTTCCCTCCCTGGCCCCAGGCACAACCCCTAAGTACCCCCCAACTGGAAGGTCTCTATCATGTGTGTTTGGTAACTAGTCACAGGACACACCAGCTGCTGACATACAGGTGGACAGACATTGGCAGCTCCAAGTCAGAGTTCTGCAGACTTTAGGGCAGGACCTCTGGACCCCTCCCTCCTTTTCCTGTGCCACTGCTGCTTTTGCCGTGTCCTCCCCTTCCATCCTGCCGCTGGGGCCTTAACACAGCCCCCAACTCCCCCACTGAATGGCGGAAGTACCAGAGACTGTGGGTGAAAGGCAGTTTCAAAAAGGGGATCTTCATGCAGCAGGGTCTGGCTTGGGACTTAAACCTCACCCTAGGCTGGTGTCAGCCTGATCTTGGTCTAAAGGTCTAGAGGGTTCTAGGAACAGCCCTTCCAGAAGCGCACCTGCAATTCACCTGCCACTTTGAGTCACCCCAGTCCCTACAAGACTTGGGCCCTAGTATCAGGAAAAGACAAGCAGCCTGGGCCAGAGGCTTCCTATCAATATGCGAGAGAAGGCCTGCTCCAAGCCTCAGCCCCCCTCCTCCCCAACTCTACCCCTCTCCTTCCCCCTCCCTGCTAGTCTTGGCCCCAGCCACAACCAGAGCCATTCTTGGCATCTACTACATCCGGCAACGTCAGCCACTCCCCCAGGCAGGGGCACTCCTGTGTGGCATGATCAGGACTGAGCGGCGGGGGGGGCAGTCCCTGGGCCCTTTGACAGCACTCAGTTCTCTGGTCACAAAGGGTTCTGAGTAACCTGGTGTGGGATATGTAGAATCAGAGGGAAGAGGAAGACAGGGAGGGGCTGAAGAATCAGATCAGGGAAGACACACGAATGAACACAAGTAGCCAGTAGCTAGTGGTCTCAGGTTGGAGGAGTGTTGCAGGAACTCTATAAAATCCTGTAATGTGGATTTTTTTTTTTTTTATGACTTGTGTGACTTATAATCTGAAACAAAGAAAACTCATCTTTGGTCATCTTTGTGTTCATCATGAAATCTGTACAAATACAACTACATAAAAACATGAAATTCCACACAGGAAAAATTACAACACACATGAAAAGCACGGAGACATCCGGATGGGACCTCACACCCAAATCCTTGAGAAGTCCAGGCATCCACCTCCCAAAACAGCCCTCTGGGAAGACGTCAACGTGAACAGCTATGTGAGGGCCACCCATGAAAGGTCATTTCTGCAGCTGACCAGGGACACCTCTGCAATCCAGCCACACGGCTACAGGTCAAGACCCAAGTGTTACCACGCGATCAAGACTGAGGGCTTGGACAGAATGACCATTTGGCCAGAGCCATAGAAGAACCCAGGAGAGGAATACCCAAGCACTGGTCATCTAAGAAAGCCACAACAGTGCCTAGCCAGCCTGTCCCCACTGTCTGTATCCGAGTTCATACTGTCCACTCCCAAGCCCAGCCGACTGCCCCATGCCACATCTATCCAGTTATTCTCATCAGCACCCCAGCCTCCCAAATGTATCCACTGTCTCCACCCATCAGCACTGCTCTGATTCCAACCATCCACCTCTAGCCTGGAGGCCCACAGCACTCAGCCTCCCTGCCCTGCCCACCCCTGCTCCCTCATTCCCTGGACAGACCCTTTCTTCCCAGCGTCAGGACCAGAGGCTAGGCTAACAATTGTAGGTGCACTTTGACCCTCACAACCCACTCACCAGGTTCTGCCCGGTCCTCTGCCTGGTCCCTCCACAGCACTGGCCCCAGCTTCCCTCAGGGCCTTTGCACATATTTGTGCTGCCTACCAACAGGCGGCAGGACCAAGGGCCACAAGCACCTGTACCACCCAAACCACCTGTGCCTTTTTGCCACTTGAGTGAGCACGAAGGTGACAAGCTTAGCTGCACCACCTCCAACCCAGCTGCCTGCCTCACTTAGGCCATCCCCTTCTCCTCGGTCCAGACACTATGGCCCCCTTTGCTTAGCATTTTGTTTCATGATCAAGTCTTACCCACTGCATGGTGGAGAAGCCACAAGATCAAAGATCACACGAGTCTAGCTGTGGACTGTTACCTCTCCAGGGAATCAATACTCTATCCCGAGATGGGACCTTAGCTGAAAGGTCTCAGCAACTGGCCTGAGGGTGGACACATGAACCAGGCTGGCCAATAAAAACCATCCCTGAGACTTTGGTTGGAAACTGTAGGTTGGTCATCAACCCTCACGTCCTGTACAAAAATAATCACCAAGAGTAGAGCGGATGAGAACAGAAAGAGGAAAACTGAGTTTGGAAGAGGCCTCCGCGTCCCAGGAACAGTCATGCCTGAAGCCTGAGAACACTAGGATGGGTGTAATCTCATTCGCCCCAACCCTGAGGTTTTCTGCAGCTTCCGATCGCTCAGCCTCACCCCAGCACCTCTCCAGCACACAGCTCTCAAGGAAATCAACGAAGCCGGCAGTGTGGGGCGAGGACGACCAGAGGGTTGAAGGGGGGCTTCTGGAATGGCGGAAAGAGAATGCAAGCGGGAGAAAAAGCGAACGGCTGCACAGCCACGACTGGGATCTGAGATCACGGAGCCCAAGGACGCCAAGGGTACCCGGGAGGAGGCTGGGGTCGGCAGGGACGCCAAACCACGGCCCGAAAAGGTGGAGGTTACTTTCTGGGGTGAGGATCGGGCCGGGGTAGCCAAGAGGAGGCCATGGGCTGAGCCTGCCCACCACTAGCGCGGGCCCAACTGGGCCGCCAGACTACTCCCAATGTGCTCCAGAAGACTGCGGCACGCCGCCTCAGCGACGGGATGGGTCGTGCGGCAGGAGCCTCATTCGGACGCGGGAAGGCTGAGGGGCAGAGCCCCGGCCGCCCCGCGGGCCCGGACCCCCGCCCCGACCAGCCCTCTTGGCGCCGCTCACCGCCTGACGGTGTCCTTGGTGACAGCCTGAAGTCGCAGAGCCGCTCCGCGCCGCCTGCTCCCGCCTTCCGACGCACGCTGAGCTGCGATTGGAGGGGAGGCTGGCTCCGCCCACCTCGCGCACGCAGACGGCGGAAGTTCGGAGGTCGCCTGCGGGGGAACTCGAGACCCTCGCGGAGGGCTGCCCCCAAGTGTGTGAGCCCGTGAAAACCTCCAGTGTTATACTACCCTCTGTTATACTACCCAATACACGTTTTATTTGTTAGTTTACCTCAACCAAACTCTCTGCGAGCGGGCTCTCTGGGCCTGAGATGGGACACCGATGGTTCTGAGTCACACACTCTAGGCCTGGCTCCTGGCTCTGACCTTAACCCTGCCTCGGTCTGTGGCCCCTTGGGGACAAGCCCCTTGTTTGGCCCGCCTACGCCGCTGTCCCCACGACTGCGAATGGGCATAGCGGCCCGCAAGTGAGGTGGCCTGCATCTGCCCCACTTAAATATGGCGGTGACACCGCCACCACCACCCCCCCACCCCCACCTCCTTCCTGGACTCGCGGGCGTCCCCGGAAGTGACCGGCCCGGCCTGCACGAACGGAAATACCCGAACCAAGCCGAAGGAGCCCGATCCCCAAGTCCCAGCGCGGAGCAACGTGGGGCGGTGGCGGCGGCTGCGCAAGCGCATAGCGCAGGCCGGGCGGGAAGAGCCGAAGCAGGCAGGCGACGGAAATAGCCGAAGCGGTGGGGCGCCCGAGGCCGTTGCGGACCTCCGCGCCGAAGCCGCTGCTGCCACGGAAGCCGGCCCTCCTATCTAGTACACGGCCACCGCAGCCCCCGCCTCCCCGTTCCGCCTTGAGCCGCAGAGCCCTCGCGAAGAGAGAGAGTGACCAGGCTCAGGGACACGGCTGAGGACCCCGCGTCCGCAGCCGAGCCTGAGGACGCCGGAGCGGACGGCCGGGAGGAGGGAGCGGCGGGTGGGGGCGGGGCCGAGTGAGCCCGAGAACAGCCGAGCGGGCCCGAACGCCGCCGAGCGGGCCCGAGGCGCCGGGCCAGGCCAGAGCCGACTACGGGAGCCGACGCGGGCCGCGCGGTGGGCGCGGAGCAGCGCGGCAGGCCCGGCGGGCGGCGGCAGCAGCCGAAGAGGCCGCGGCGGCGGGTCCGAGTGGCGGAGGCGGCGCGGGCGGCGGCGGGGGGCCGGGTGGCCGGGGTCCCGGGCCCCGCAGCGGCGGCAGCGGCGGCGGCGGCAGGATGATCAAGCTGTTCTCGCTGAAGCAGCAGAAGAAGGAGGAGGAGTCGGCGGGCGGCACCAAGGGCAGCAGCAAGAAGGCGTCGGCGGCGCAGCTGCGGATCCAGAAGGGTAAGGGGAGTCGGGGGATGGGGGTGGAGGTCGGAGGTCAAAGCCTGGCTCGGGGTGATACGGGAGTCAGGTGTGGACTAATGCGGCTGCCAGGGGTCAAAGGTGTCAGAAATAGGGAGGCCGCGGATGTGGGGATCGGAGACAAGGGCCTGGGGGCCGAGGGGCCGGGGGCGGGGTTATAATATAGTCACCAAAGTGGTCGGAGGTAGGGGGACCGAGCAGGGGGCACTGAGCGTATTCGGAAAGCTAGGCGTCTGATACTAGGGACCGAGAATCTGAGCGTGGCAGCGGAAGGGGGAGACCGGGAACTCGAGAGTCGGGGTCAGACGGGAACCTGGGCGACAGGAAGAGGAGATATGGACAGTGGGGCCGAGGATTGAGGATCGGGGTGGGAGATTTAATGTATTAACGCTAGAGTCACTGGGAATCAGAGTCAGGCCTGGTGAAGTGGGTTCTGGGGCCTGGGTGTCGTGGGTCTGGGGGAGTCACATGTCAGTTTGGGGTGACATGAGGAGGGAGGGATACTGGGTGCCAGGGATTATAGAGATAGGAGTAGGGTTGGGTTCAGACCATCCTGCTAGAGATGCTGGAAATCTTACGCTCAGAATAGTATAGGGTAGGAGGCTTGGGAACTCACAGATCTGGAGGTCAGATGGGAGGATCCTGAGTTTAGGATGACAAGCAGAGAGGAGTGTATGGACAGTGGGGGCCAGGGATTGGGGGTGGTGGTGATTTAGGGTGAGGAAGGGGAATAAGATCCTTGCATCTGGGCAGACAAGTAGAGACTCCTCTAGAAAGCGGAGGTCACGGTCAGGATGCTGGGTTTGGAGTAGTCAGAGTCTCTTGGGGGGCACATAGGAGTGGGAACATGTATGACTGTGGATTCAGACGAGTTGGAGCTTACCCTGGGCCAGGAGTTCAAGCACGTCTGCAGTGTTCCATAGATATGGAAGAGCCTGCCTGGAGACGCGAAGCAGAAGGAGCAGGGAGAGGGTGGGGGATGTGGCCCACTGCCCAGGACAGAACCGGGGTCCTGGGAGAGGCTGTGGAGGCTCTGCTGGCACCTGCTCTGAGCACCCCCTCTCTCTCCCTTTCCCGGCCTGTTTCCCTTTCCTGCTGTGAAAACCCAGACATAAACGAGCTGAATCTGCCCAAGACGTGTGACATCAGTTTCTCAGATCCAGACGACCTCCTCAACTTCAAGCTGGTTATCTGTCCTGATGAGGTGAGGGCACGCTTAACTGGATTCTCAGGCACGGCAGGTGACACCACCTCAAGTTGGCTGGTTCACCTGCCAGGCCTTGCAGAGTGGGGTTCTGACTCCTCTCCTCTTCCTTCACAGGGCTTCTACAAGAGCGGGAAGTTTGTGTTCAGTTTTAAGGTGAGTCTCAGGTGGGCAGGGGTGGCTCCCTGGGCTGAGGAAGCAACAGCTGAGGCCCCAGCCAGGCACTGCTGTGCACCTATCCACCTGCCCTCTCTTCTCCTGGAGCCAGGTGGGCCAGGGTTACCCGCATGACCCCCCCAAGGTGAAGTGTGAGACGATGGTTTATCACCCCAACATTGACCTCGAGGGCAACGTCTGCCTCAACATCCTCAGGTGAGGGCGCTGGCCCTCCACTACGCTGCCCAGCCCTGCCTGCCAGGCCGCCTTCGTGACCTTGCACTATGCCGGTCTCTTTCCCTTCCCTCCTCCTCGTGGTCTGTGTGTCCCTGTCTCGTCAGCTCTGCATTTTCTTCCTCGTGGCTTGACCTTGGCTTTCTGGCCTGTGCTTCTCTGCACCCTCCCGCTAGCATTTCCCGACCGTGCTGTCCCATGCCCTGGGCCTGACCTGTCTGGTCCCAGCAGGGCCTGTGGTGGCTGCCCGCTCACCAGCCCCTATCATGATGCTCTCTGCCCACAGAGAGGACTGGAAGCCAGTCCTTACGATAAACTCCATAATTTATGGCTTGCAGTATCTCTTCTTGGTGAGTAGGGGTCGGGGTGGGAGGGCAGCTGGGGAAGGTTGGCCCTCTGCCTTCTGGGCTTGTTGATCTCCCGCCCCCCGCCCCCCCATACCGGCCACAGGAGCCCAACCCTGAAGACCCACTGAACAAGGAAGCCGCCGAGGTCCTGCAGAACAACCGGAGGCTGTTTGAGCAGAATGTGCAGCGCTCCATGCGGGGTGGCTATATCGGCTCCACTTACTTCGAGCGCTGCCTGAAATAGGGCTGGCGCATACCCACCCCTGCCAGGGCCACCAGCCCCGGCGTCCCCTGCAGATATTTATTGGGGGCCACAGGTGGGGGGACATGGGGCGGCCGGTGGGGGAATCCCATGCCCTGGCCGGCCACCCCTCCCTGCTACCCGCTCCTAGTTTTTTTTTTTTTTAAACCACCATGTGATTAAGGTCGGCGCTGCCTCCTCCGACCCGCTCAGCGATGGGAAATGAATTGGCTTGTCTAGCCCCCCGCTGGGTGCTGTCCAGCCCCACCCCCTACTCTGGGCTCTGGGGTGGGTGGCCATGGGGATTTGGGTGGCTGGGGACCCGGCAGCCCACCCCCTCCACCACTGGAGGTCCCACCAGGCTATTAAAGGGGAATGTTACTGCATGGCTTCCGCCTCTTCTTTTGTGGGGTGGGAGGGGCAGATGATGGCCGCCAGAGCTCCTGCAGCAAGAGTGGTGGGGGTTGTGTGCTCACAGGTGGTACGAGGGGACTCCCCCTCGGGCAGGGTGAGATGAATCCCACTCTGGGACAAGAGAGGGGCAGGATCCAGTGACCACTGGCTTCCCGGCCAGTGAGCCGGCACAGGGGCTAAGTCCGCACCGTCTGCTCTTCTGCCCTCCTGCCGGAGGAGGAAAACTGCCTGGTGCCACTGGGTACCTGAGGTTCGGAAACATCAGCGCGAGTTCTGGGTCCCTCGGATGAGCAGGGCTCTACAGTGGGTGACGTGGTGGGGTGCCGGACCACCGGGTGGCTGGAAGGAAGGCGCCCGAAAGGGTACCAAGCCCACGGGGCCAAGAGGGGACAGGGGCTCCGCTCCCTTAAACCGGACTTGAACCCGCGGAATAGCAAGCTTGCGGCAGCCAGACGGAAGCTGCGGCGCATGCGCTTGTGGCCGGCACGCTCCTCGGGGCGTGCGCACGCGCGTTCTTGTCCCCGCCCAGTATTCCGGGCGCCGGCGGGGCGTGTGACGTCAGGTGGTTTAATCCGGAAACGGCGGTGACGGCCGAGGCGACAGAACCGAGGGGGCTGTCGTTGGTGGGCGCTCCAGGGCTCTGAACGAGAGGGTTAGCGTGACCCG
The DNA here is from genome assembly GCF_019923935.1 of Bubalus bubalis. NCBI lineage: Eukaryota > Metazoa > Chordata > Mammalia > Artiodactyla > Bovidae > Bubalus > Bubalus bubalis. Next base: position 65,746,663 of record NC_059174.1, on the reverse strand, counting down.
GAAACGGAAGCGAGTCCCCATCCCAACTCCGGTGAGTCGCCCCTACTGGGGTGCGGGCCCTGGGTGGGCGCGTGGGCGGTGGCGTTCGAGGGCCTCGCCCCTCCCTGGGACCCTCCCTTATCCTCTGGGTCCCCATGCTGTTTTGCCTTCGGTGCTCAAGACCCCGAAAGGCCCCCAAGAGTTTCCTGGGTGGACAAGGCACCCCATCACCTAAAATCCCGCCCTCTGTACAGGAGTCCCCAACATCCCCCAGCCTTATTCTCCGCACCCAGATTCCCTCAGCATTTAAGCCCTCCGCCCTAAACTGAATGCCATCCACGCGCTGTCAGCTTCGGAGCCCCCACATCGACCCTGTCTGTAGCACTTGCGGCCTCCAGCTTCTCATGTTAGGGACCCTGTCAACTGGCCTTTCCTTGACGCTCCGGGTTCCGAGCCCCCTCTCCCTGCGCCCGTCCCCCTGCTGCATGTGTGAAACATGGTCATCTCCAGCCTAGGTCCATTGGACATTCTAGGGTCTCATCCTAGAGTCAGGAGGAGATTGCAGCCTAGGACCTCTGTAGGGGCACTGTGGGGTAAGAGGAGCTGGGGTGGCTGTGGCTCCCCAAGTTCCAGGCTCCACTCTTTCGCCTTTCCATGCATTCGTTTTCTCCCTGCTCACCCTTTTCCGTTTTGTGAGTCCTCGTCTGTCCCCGCCCATACACAATGTGACCCCAGCTGTGCCTCACACCACCCTGCAGCCAGGTTTCACGCTAGCCCCAGGCTTACTGGTAGGCTCCTGCTGCCATGGACCTGTTGTTTGGGCGGCGCAAGACGCCAGAGGAGCTGCTGCGGCAGAACCAGCGCGCCCTGAACCGGGCCATGCGAGAGCTGGACCGTGAGCGACAGAAGCTCGAGACCCAGGAGAAGAAAATCATCGCGGACATCAAAAAAATGGCCAAGCAGGGCCAGATGGTAAGCTTGATTGGGAACAAGCTGGGACTCTAGGCCAGGTGCCGTCGCTTGGTCAGACCCTGGAGCTGCAGCAAAACAGGACGAGTGTTCTAGGGAAATGGAATGAAGGGTTCGGGTGGGGCTTTCCTTAGTTTCAGAGTCCAAAACTGCTGCCTCTGTGGAGTTGATATTAGAGCCTTGAGTAATTAAGAGAGCTACCTTGCGAAGAGCAAGTGTCAAGTGTGTCAGAACAGCACATGTTCGGTGAGGGAGCGATAGGGAAACTCAAAAGAGTGGTCCATGCCAGACCACTTAGAATCTTGGTTAACAATGGGAGCTGAGGGCTGAGTTAGAAGTAGTGACTTCAATAGATGTGGTATGGGATCTACTTGCCCTGAGGGCCCAGCTAGCAAGAGATGGCCGAGTTTTGGCCTGAGCAGCTTGTTTGAGGAGGTGCCATTTCCTGGGATGGGCAAAGCAAAGAGGAGTTTTGGGGAGGAAGTCACAGCTGAGGTTGGATACATTTGTATGTAAATCAGGATTTGGTTCTTGCCTGTGAGGTGGAGGGGGAGATCCTCTTTGGCCAGAATTGAAATTCAGGAATGGGTGTTGACTAGACATAGAAGAAAAAAGATTCCTGAAGGGTGGGCCCTGCTTGTCTTCTGGATTCTTGGACCAGAGAGATGAGAAGCCTACAGAGGGATCTGTGCAGTGGTGACTCGAGACACATGGGGGTAGGGGGGAGCAGTGAGCACTGGGGCAGGTCCCCAGGAGCCCCTGAACGCCTCAGTGGGCACACCCCCAAGGCTCCCTTCCTGCCCTCTGTCCCCTCCTCAGGACGCAGTCCGGATCATGGCGAAAGACCTGGTGCGCACCAGGCGGTACGTCCGCAAGTTTGTGTTGATGCGGGCCAATATCCAGGCTGTGTCCCTCAAGATCCAGACACTCAAGTCTAACAACTCAATGGCACAAGCCATGAAGGGCGTCACCAAAGCCATGGGCACCATGAACAGACAGGTTCGCCTCTCCCCATCCCCCCTCCCCCCTGCTGACCTTGGGCCCAGACTCACCCTCCTCACCCTTTCAGCTGAAGTTGCCCCAGATCCAGAAGATCATGATGGAGTTTGAGCGGCAGGCAGAGATCATGGACATGAAGGAGGAGATGATGAACGATGCCATCGATGACGCCATGGGGGACGAGGACGATGAAGAGGAGAGGTTCAGAGACGGCTGGCAGGAGGGTGGGGAGGGATGCCTGGCTCTGCCCCTGATTCTCACGAGCATTCTCTCCTTATCTAGTGATGCTGTTGTAGCCCAGGTCCTGGACGAACTGGGGTTGAGCCTGACAGATGAGCTGTCAAGTGAGTGTTTACACCTTGGGCCCTGTGTTAACCCTGTGACCCAGCCACCACCTCCCTCTCCCTGCATTACTCCCTTCTGCATGGGCGCTCTTCCTAACCCCCACTCTTTGCAGACCTCCCTTCCACCGGAGGCTCCCTCAGTGTGGCTGCCGGTGGAAAGAAAGCAGAGGCTACAGCCTCTGCCCTGGTGGACGCAGACGCAGACCTGGAGGAGAGGCTCAAGAACCTTCGAAGGGACTGACTGCCCCTGCTGCCCCAGGGAGCCAGTGGATGGCCTAGCATTTTCATTGTACCTTCTGTAATAAAAGAGGTTGGACACTAGTTCTGGGCCTGTGCAACTGGCCTGACGTGAGCCAGGCTAGGTTAGGAAGTCATTCAGGAGGCTTGGTAATGTGCCAGTCAGTCAGGGTGTGGGATAGAGGGCTGGAATGGTTTCACCTGGGCAAGCCTACCAGGTCCTCAGGAGGTGACGGTGAGCTGCCAACACTGGCCCAGCACCCCTCCTGCCTCAGCCTCAAGGCTAGCACTCCCAAAGATGGTAGGTCCCCCCAGATCTCTTGCCTATACCGCAGGGATACAGTACCCAACTTTATTAGCCCAGTGGAAGTCTCAGCCCACCCTGCTCGCTGTGATACCCCATCTGGTTATAAGAAATGTTCTGCCCCAGTCCAGGGTGCAGCATGCACCTGGAGATTCCCCCTGCCTGCCCACCATGTAACCCTCCCCAGACACCAGGTGGCTAAAGACACGTGCCCCACCCCATTCGGCACGAGGGCTTCGGTGAGGGACTGATGGCAGGCAGACAGCAGGCCCAGGACCACTGTCCCCACCAACCAAGACCTGAGTAATTGGTGAAGTTTTTATTAAATCCACAGAAGTAAAAACCATATCGTGAGGGACTGGGGTATGGGCCACCAAGGAGCGGGAGCCAGGCCACCGGAGAGAGGACGAAGGAGAGGAGAGGAGTGACAGGACATAGAACAGAGCCAGGCTGGGCTGGCTCAGGGGCTGCCCAGCCTCAGGGGCCCTCACCAGGGCCAGTGGACAGGTCCTGGGCACTCAGGCCAGCACCAGGCAGGCTCAGCGGCGGGGGCTCCACCAGCACAGCGGAGAACTTGGTGTCCCCGAAGGCCTCATTCATGCGGGTCTCAAAGAAGCGCTGTAGGCCAATGATGGACTGCACGTCGGCCTTGTCCTGCCAGGCAGATTACAATGGATGGGTCCTAGCTCTGCCCCCCAGCCTCCCCTCCTCCAACTCACCCCCATCCCCACAGGCTCACCTCCGTCAGCTTGTTGAACTGCTTGAACATGCGGCCCACATCCTGGGCAAACTCCTGGGGGGAGCTGTAGGGGGGTGACAGCTTCTCCTGGAGACGGGCTCGGATAAGGGTCAAGTCCAGGGTGTCACCAGGCTGATCCTGCAGGCAGAGGCCACAGGCTGAAGGTGAGGCTGAAGAGCCCCTGCACCTCCCACCCTCCCAAGTCCCAGAACTCACCAGGGAGAAGGTGGAGTCAGTAGCCAGCTGGTGCAGAGGCCGGCAGGGCTCGTGGCAAAAGAGGGCCAGCAGGACGCGCTCACACTTCTGCAGACGACACACACGTCAGAGTCAGAGGGGAGTTGGGGGCTGCAGGAAAACCCAGCATATGGGTGCCCCCCCCTCACCTGCTGGTTGGCTGGTGAGAGCTTGGCCACCACTCCGGTACTATCCCCCCCATCCAGGTTCAGGCTGCCATCCTCCTCCTTCAGGTCAGGCAGCACGTGGCAAAGAGAGCAGCTCCACTCCTCCCTGGAGGAAACGGAGAGGTGAGGGGCTGCACGGGACCCGGCCCAGCCCTCCACCCTGCAGACTCCACAGCCTCGCACCCTGGCACATCCTGCAGGGCAGGCAGGTGGCAGTCCAGGTGGAAGCAGAATTCGCACTGGTTGCACATGACGAGGTCACCTGGCTTCTGGCAGACACGGCAGATGGTGGCACTGTCATCCAGGGAACCTGGGCCACCAGCTGGGACTGAGGTGCCCTCTGGAGCCACCACCTCCAGACCTGAGCTGGTGCTGCCACTGGGTGAAGCCAGGCGGGGACCCTCCGCACCAGGGCCCTCCCCCAGGGCCATCAACACAGGCTTGGTCTCCGGGCCCTCGGTGGCAGCAGGTGGAGCTCCAATGGCAGCCTCTGTTTCTTCCTCCTGCGAGGCGGCCAGGGGTGGTTTAGTGGAATGCTAGCTGGGACAGCAGACCTCCACTCCCCAGCCACGGCAGCTTGGCGCAGGCTCACCTTGACAATGGCCATTCCAGGCAGGGGAGGGGCCCCAGGCACCCCCGAGGGCGCAGTCCCAGGCTGGCCAGCAGCTGCGGCAGCAGCACCTCGCTCGATGACGATGAGGTTGTAATCCTCAGTGGTGTTGCCTGGGAAGACCTTGAAGACTGGTGGCTGGCTGTCAGCCGTGAGATCCAAGTCCAGGCGTTCGAGGCTCACCCGTGGCACCTTGCGCATGAGGCCACTCACCTCGCCGTCACCTGAGCGGGGTCTGTGGGTGTGGCTTGGCGTTGAGCACCCCTGTCCCCATGACCACCCTGTCCCTACATGCACCAAAGGACAATCACACTCACCGCTTCACCCCTGACACATGGGGCTCAGCACTCGAGTAAGGGTCATCTGCTCAGGACACAGAAAAAGACAGGTTGGATGAACCTAGAACATTGGATTTCTCCCACCTACCGGGCAGAAACCACTCACCTGATCCGAAACCGTAGCCTTCCTGCACCTCCATAGGCTGTAGGAAAAGCAAGACAACCTCACCAGGCCGGCCCCCAACAGGCCTCAGGCCCCTCTCCTCCCCCATGGCCCCCTCCCCTACTCACCTGGCTGCTGCCAGAGCCCTGCTTGCCCAAAGGCCCCGGAGCCCGAGGAGGGGCCATGGGTGCCGGGCCTGTGGAGTTGGTTCCAGGACGCTCTGCAACAATCTTGCCTGCAGCAAGGAGGTAAAACAGCTTAAGGCACAGTTCCTGGGAGAGCAAGCTTCAGTGAGAGCAAGACAAACACCCACCAAAGGCCTCTGCACTCTTGGTCCAGGCGTTGAGGTCCCACTGAAATTTCATCTCGCCGTGGGGCTCCACGGGGTCCACGATCATCTTAAGGGCCCGGTGCAGCTGGAAGTAGATCTGGGGGAGGGCGGTAGATGAGCACAGAGGCAGAGAACAGCGTTCCAGAGCCTTGGGAGGTGCTGACCCAGAACCCAACACCTGGGTGCCCACCAGCACACACCAGCTTCTTGGAGAGCAGCAGAGCCGTGTTGTTATCACTCTCCAGAGCCCAAGAGGCAAAGCGCAAGATGTGTTCCTGGTGCTTCTGGATCTTGGTCATGGTCCAGTGCTGCCGTTCCAGGCGCTCCTGCTGCCCCTCTGTTACCTTCTGCAGGTGGAGAGCAGGAGAGGTCAGGGAGGAAACGGCACTAGAACCTCTCCCCCCGCAAGGATGGCATCAGCGGCCAGCAGAGGGAGCCAAACCCCCAGGACGCCGCTACCAGAGCTAGGGCGAGCTGTCAGCAGACAAGCGCCACACAGGAAGTACCTGGGCGTCGTTGACCAGCACACGGCCCCGCTTGTTCAGTTCCTTCATTATCTGCAGGATGGCCATCTTAACGTCCACTTGCACGCGCTTCTGTACGTCGGACACCTGGCGGATCCTGGGGGGTGGAGGGTGAGATCAGGGCCAGTCAGGCAGGTGCTCACCCCAGGACCTCCCCCATCACACTGGCCTCCACTTACGAGCTGCGAACCTCCTTGGTGTTCTTCTGCAGTGTTGCATGCTTGTCCCCGAGGCGCTTCACCAATGAGGCCAGGAGCTTGCGCTGGTTTCTCACTGCATCCTCCAGGAACTGGTACCTGAGGGTGGACAGAGGTGGGCCCGGGCGCCCAGCATGGGAATGGGCAGCACCCACCCACCATGCCTCAGGACTCACTGGTGGTCTTTGTGGGCGTTGAGCTGGCAATCCCGGCAGGTGAGGGTGTCGCAGCTCTCGCAGAACAGCACAAGGGGCTCGTGCTTGTGCACATTGCAATACACAGTGCGCTCACCGTCCCTCGACTTGGCCGGCCCTGAGGAATGGGGTCTATGAAACAGGAGCTGGTCCTCACCACCTCAACTCAAGGAGCAGACAGACCGGGGCCTCACATCGTGTCTGTCCTGCAGCCCTGGCTTAGCTGCTAAAAAACGCTGAGGGCCTACAGCAGTGGACAGGGAAGGCCCAAATCCTTGCTCTGAACACCCTCTGCCCTAATCTTGACCAAGAGATCCGCACTCCCCTTCTTTCAGCTTCTGGGAGTGACAACTTAAAAGTGTAAGGACGATGGCCTCTGACGACCACCCCACTGCTCCCTCCACTGAAAACTCCTCCAAGCAGACGCTCAAGAGAGCTCCTCCACCTCTGCAGCCCCCACTGCTGGGCTCCCCTTCTCCTCCACTCAAAAGACTCTGCCACAAGGGAGGGGACTCTGGCAACCATGGCATCCGGACACACGCAGGAGCTTTCTGGCTCAGACAGAAACCAAACGAGGACCTAAAGACATGTCAGGTACCTTTTCCTCCTGAGCCATGCCTAGAGACCTCTTCTCTCTTCTCTGGTAAAAGGAGACCACACCATCTTAACAACCCACAAGGAGCCTCGCAAAGCCTTCTCAGGCTGGACAAAGTTGATGTCGGACCAGGACACTCAGAGAGGGGTCAGGCCCCCCACACAGGGAAAAGGGTCTGAAAGTGCTCAAAGCAACACCCCGCAAAGACTAATACACCACAGTGACCCCCACCGCTTTCCAGAATCTGCTGCCATTAGATAACTGCTTGGGAACAGCCAGCCCCTTCCTGCCCAATCAAGTCTCAATGCTACACTGACCCAGCCTGAGACATAACATCAAGATACAGATAAGGCAAATCTCAGTGCCCCCAATACAGACCCCTCCTGCACCCTGATCTTTGCTTAGAACCCAGGATCCCCTTGGAGACCCCTGCCCTTCCCTCCTGGCTCCTCATGACTCACAGCAACGACCTCCATCTGGATTTTCCCATCAAAACTGTCCTCTGGGCTGCAAGAGCCACGGCATGACTACCAAAACACCATTCACGGGCAGTTCTGGATGAAAAACCAAACCCAAGCCCCTCTCCGAAGAACACCACAGAAAAGTCTGAAGATATCTAGTTAAGACTTTGAAACATCTGCAATCTAACAATAAGAACACTTAGAGCACTCACTGGTCAGTGCCAGTCTGAGGACACTCATGGCTTATGAGGACACAAGGCCCAAAGACCTCACTTTTCCTACGGAGCCTTAAACCACATTCCAGGCCTAGGAGATCCCTCACACCATTCCCCAAGAGCCTGCATTTCCCTATCTGTACATGTAATCCCTCCACCTCTGGAGGCATATTCCCTGCCTGGGGATTCCCTGAAGTGCTTCCTCAAAGCCTCGATACACCCTGTACTGCAGCATGAGATCCCCTGTGCACTCCACACATTTCCTGCTTGTGGCTTTTCCCCTTCTATCCGGAGGGGCAGAGGCAGCCTCCCCCTTTTTGAATTCTGCCCTCAGGCCTTTCCATTGGTACCCCCTCAAAAATTCCCTGACACTCCACCACCATCTGCAACCAGCATCAAAAGCAGCTGGAGAAACATATAGGGGAAGAATCAAGGCAGCCCCCTCCGTGTTGCATACCAGTGGAGCGCACGGTGTGGTCCTTGGTGTACTTCACCCGCTGGTGCGCCTCCACACACGTCTCACAGAGCGGCTCAGAGCACTCCACACAATAACTGGTGGCTGGGGCATTATCCTCACAGCTAGTGCAGCACTGCTGAGCAAAGGCAGAGTCAGAGGAGACAGCACCACCAGACACATCTGCATTCAGACCCAGAAAATACAACCTGGTAAGACGATGCCTTTACTTAGCCTAAACAACCTGCTAAAGCCGTAGTAAAGCCTGGAGCTGGTACTATGCTCTGCGCTGCAGATTCCTACCCACGTCCAGAGGCCTTCCAGGGATTGCTTGGGCAACACATACCTGATTAGCATCCTGGGAATCCGTGGCGGCCTTACCGCCACAGTCTCGCATGAAATAATTCTCCACGATATCTTTGGAGAAACACTGCTGCTTACATACTGGACAGTCCACCACTGCGAAGAACAGAGGAAAACAAGATCACCGCATATTCACATCCAGAGTGCGATACCATCCTCCACAGGGACCAACTTCCACCCCATGCTAGGCCAACTCTCCGCTCCGAGAGAAGCAATCAAACCCTTCTTTGGCCTAACTTGGAACAGTCGCCCCATCCGAATACGAGACCCACAGCCCGCACCCGTTTTGGCCACTGTCCGGTCCCGACCCTCTCACCCTGATGACCCCTGCCATTGTGACGCTGGGGACCGACCCCCAATACCCGAGCCTCCTCCGAACCTTGGCTGCAGGGTGGGGGAGGGGCCGCCCCCGGTCCGACCGCACTCACCAGACCCGTCGCCCGCTGCACCTCCATCCCCCGAGCTGTTGGCGGCTGCAGGCGCCGGGGGCCCTAGGCAGGCGCTACAGGCCGAGTGCAGGCAAGGTAGCAGGCGCGGTTCCCTCTCCGGCCGCAGGCGCTCCCGACACACGCCGCAGTGCTCCAACAGTTCCAGCGCCTCGCCGCCGCCCCCCGCGGGTGACGACGCCGAGGCGGATGCCGCCGCCGAGCCCGATGCGGAGCCCGCGGCCGAGGAGGCGGCGGCGCGCTTCTCGGCGCCCGCCGAGCCCTCACTCGGGCCAGGGCTGCCGGAGGCGGCCGCCGCCGCCGCCGCCGAGGCCGCCGCAGCCGAAGCCGCCATTCACACGCCGCCGGGGGCGCCCAAGGAGGGAGGAGGGGCGCGGGGCCCGCCACGCAGGCGCAGACGCGTTCGCAGCCAACGGCTGGGCCGCTACAGCCGCGAGGCCTAACGCCGCCAGGCAAAGCCTGGGGCGCCGCCCGCTGCGCGCGGGGCGCTACCGAGGCTCACCCGGCCGCTGCCCGCTCTGCCGCCGCCGCCTGCGCCGCCGCCTCAGCGGCTGCTCAGATCAGCGCCACACGGCACGCGCACAACCGCTCGCCCGCGCGCCCGCTCGCAGAAAGAGCCCCTGCCTAGGGGCGGGACAGAAATAACTGGCGCCGACGCCGTCGCGCACGCGCATTGGGCACCTCGAGCCGGGAGGCGGGGCCGGAGCGCGCGAGGCCGCGAGTACGCACGCGCAGCCCCGGGCCCCTCCCACCCCCGCCACTACCCCGCGCACCTCCTCCCCTGAGGCAGGGGCCGGGCAACTGTGTCTCCGCCGCCGAAGCCAGACCCGCTGGCCGGGCGCGTGCCCGCTACTGTAGTGCCCGCTCCAGGCTGCTTGCTGCGCAGGCGCGCACGTGGTCGGCCCCCGCCTGGGTCCCCGCCCCTCGGGCGGTCCGGAGGGGTCGCCAGCAGCTACGTCACCAGGCGCTCTCACGAGGGGGCGGGGTCGCGACCTAGGGGAGATGCTGGCCCGGGCGGAGGGGTCGGGCGTCCCCACCCCGTGGCCGGGCCGCTTCCTGGCGTTCTGACCTTTTTATTGTTTGACGTGAGAAACACTGAAACCTAAGTCAGCTAGCTCCCAAGGGGCTCAGAGCAGCGAAGCTGAAATCCCGCCTGGCCCCCAAGGCCCCTGGCCACCTTTTGGCCAGCCACTTCGGGTGGGCGGACTGAAGAGGGGAGCGGAGTCTGTGGGGAGGTCCATCCGAGGATGGAGGCAGGCTCTGTAGGGCGGGTGAGCCTGCCTCAGCCGGGAGCAGGATCTGCGTGGGAGGCGGGTATGCCTGTCTGAGGAAGCAGTGTCTGGGAGAGTTCTGTCAGGTGGGGGAAGCTAGGCCTGGAGGAGGAATCTTGGTTGAGACGAACGCGGTCTTTCTGTGAGAATCCTGTCAGAAGCAGAGTCTGGGCGGAGAATCCTGTGGGTGGGGCGGAATCTGGGGGGGAAGAAGGGCCCTGTCGGCCCGCGCGGGCAAGGGAGCAGGGGCTGCGGCTGGAGCTGGGGGAGGAGGGGTCCTGAGAGGAAAGCACGGTCGTCGGGAGGGCATCTGTCTGGAGTCACCGGGCAGAGAAAACCAGAGGCACGGGCGCCCTGGAGCTGTGCGTGGGGTGGGCCTCCGTCCCTGCGCGGGGCTCCCGGCCCTGCGGCCTCCAGTCCGGGAGGAGGCTCGGCGGCTACTCTGCGAGGACTCAGAGAACCTGAAGGGCCGTCACGTCCGGCGCCCAGACCCGACTCTGCCTGGCGCGGGCTCCACCGATCCCCCAAAAGCTCCAGGGAAGCGGGGCGCGGCCTCCCCAAACCGACTCCCCAGGAGCCCGCACGCGGAGGCGGCGCTGGAGATGCCTCTGGCGCGGCCCGGCGGCCGGGATCTTTGGCCCCCGCAGAGCCTGGGGGCCGCGGGGCTTTGTCTCGGCGCCGGCCTTTGTTTCGGCTCGGGCGCGGCCCCCAGTCCCGGCCCCGCCCCGCCCGCCCGCCGCAGCGCCCGCCCCGCCCCCGCCGCGGGCCTTGCCCTCCCCCGCGGCCTGGGCCTCAGACCCCGCTTCCCTCCTAGGAAGAGAGAAGGAAAGTTGGTGGCTGGCCGTGAGCTGCCTGAGGCGCGGACTCCTTTAGTAATTATTTGCTGAGCACTTTCCATGACCCCAATCCAGCACTCGGTGCTGGGCCCCAAAATCACCTGGTTGCGTGGGGTAGGGATGAGCCATACCTATCCTGGCCCAATAGTCAAAATACGTAGGTGATGGTCAAGAGTGTGGGACTCAGGGCTGGCCCTAACAGTTAGGGGAAGAACAGTTCAGTCACTCAGTCGTGTCCGACTCGTTCGACCCCATGAAACGCAGCATGTCAGGGCTCCCTGTCCATCACCAACTCCCGCAGTTCACCCAAACTCATGTCCATTGAGTCGGTGATGCCATGCAACCATCTCATCCTCTGTCGTCCCCTTCTCCTCCTGTCCTCAATCTTTTCCAGCATCAGGGTCTTTTCAAATGAGTCAGCTCTTCTCATCAGGTGGCCAAAGTATTGGAGTCTCAGCTTCAACATCAGTCCTTCCAATGAACACTCAGGACTGATCTCCTTTAGGATGGACTGGTTGGATCTCCTTGCAGTCCAAGGGACTCTCTAGAGTCTCCTCCAACAGCACAGAACAGTTCAGGCAGAAGCAAGTGCACAGGCCCTGAGGCAGGCAGGCACTGAGGGAGCAGTGACCAGAGAGGTGGGAAGTGCCTAGAAATTGCTGGACAGGTTGGGTCCTGCAGTTGCCCCGGTTACTGTCCCTTCACTAGACTCCGGCAAGGCAATTCTTTCAGAATAGCATCAGTGGAGGCAGATTCGAGTGGAAATCAGGCTCAGACAAACTGGGGGAAGCGTGATGGTGGAGACAAGTGGGCTTGCAGGAGGGCAAGGCCAGGCCAGAACCTGCCTCTGAGTCCTCCCTGAGGAGCCAGCCTGTCCAGAAGAGTATGGCAGGGCATGATCTTACTCCCCAGTAAGCTGGTGTCACATTATACCCTTAACCCCTGTGTTCTTTGCCACCGTCTACAGCATCTCACCCTTTCCAATCTGGACCACTAGAAATTGTCTATATTCTGGCTTTGCAGACAGCATACCTGCCTGCAAACAGCCATCCTTACTGCCTCTTCACTTGCCAAACTCCATGCTTGCACAGGACTCAACCTCCAACCTTCGGGTATTACCCCCAAAGCCACTTCCTGGGGAAGTCTTGTAGCAGGATCACGCCGATCTCTTTCTCCATCTTCACAGGTTCCATTTGGGAACAAGACAGTTGTAATAGTTGCACATCATCAATGTACTTTATGCCACTGAATCATATACATAAAAAGAGTCGAAATAGCAATCTTATGTATTTTACCATGCATATAACAATCACACTTTGATGAGTCTGTCCCTTCTGACCTCTGATCTCAACACTCAGCTCCAACCACACAGGCTGACCCATTTGTTCCCACCTCATAGCCTTTGCACTTGCTTTTCCTTCTGCCCAAAACGTTCTCCTACCTCTCTTTCTGACTCCTCTTCTTTCACGTTTCAACATGAGAGAATCACAAAGACATGAGGTCCAAACTGTTTACATCACCGCCCTGTCTGCTGCATCTCACCTGGGGCCTGCTACACAGAGGGCACTCAGTGAGTAAAAGGACAACTGCTTGAAGATGATGCCAGTTCTGTAGGCTACAAGATGAGGTTTGAGGTCTATTACTTTTTAAAACGGAGAAGGCCATGGCACCCCACTCCGGTACTCTTGCCTGGAAAATCCCATGGACGGAGGAGCCTGGTGGGCTGCAGTCCATGGGGTCGCTAAACTTACCTATTTATTTTTGGCTGTACTGAGTCTTCATTGCTGTGTGGGGAGTTTTTCTAGTTGCTGCAAGCGGGGACTACTCTCCCATTGTGGCACTCGGCTTTTCAGTGCTGTGACTTTTATTCCAGAGCACAGTCTCAATAGTTGTGGCACACAGGCTAAGTTGCTCCATAGGATGTGGGATCATCCAGGACCAGGGATCAAACCAGTGTCTTCTGCATTGGCAGGCAGATTCTTTACCACTGAGCCACCAGGGAAGCCCCTTCTATTACTTTTTAAACCTTTTTAAAAAAAAAAAAAAAAAAACACTGTGTTAAAATTCACATATCACACCCATCAATTTATCTATTTTGAAGAGTGAAATCAATGCCATTTCATACATTCACAATGTTGTACAATCACCAATTCATCTAATTCCAGAACAGTTTCATCACCCCAAAAGGAAACTCTGAATCCGTCAGCACTCTCTCCGTTCCTGCTTCAACCAGCCAGTGGCAACAACTGATCTGTTTTCTGTTTCTGTGAACTTTTAAACCTTTTCATGGAGCCTTATGATATGTAGAGAAAAGCATACACATCACATGTACAGTGAGCATCCATGGTAACCAGCTCTGATAGCAAAATACAGAAGGGTCTTTTCCAATGAGTTGGCTCTTACAATCAGGTGGCCAAAGTATGGGAGCTTCAGCTTCAGCACTGGTCCTTCCAATGAATATTCAGGGTTGATTTCCTTGAGAATTGGCTGGTTTGATCTCCTTGCAGTCCAAGGGACTCTCAAGAGTCTTCCCCCACCCTAGAATTTCAAAGCACCAATTCTTTGGCACTCAGCCTTCTTTATGGTCCAAATCTCTCGCTGTCTAGCTTTGTCATAGCTTTTCCCCCAAGGAGCAAGGATTTTTTAACTTCATCCACAGTGATTTTGGAGCCCAAGAAAATAAAGTCTGTCACTGTTTGCGGTTTTTCCCCTTCTATTTGTCATGAAGTGATGGGACTGGATGCCATGATCTTAGTTTTTTGAATGTTGAGTTTGAAGCCTGCTTTTTCATTCTCCTCTTTCATCCTCATCAAGAGGCTTTTAAGTTCCTCTTCACTTTGTGCCATTAAGAGCTGTATCACTGTATTGTTATGTAGGAAGTTAGGCATCAGCAACTAGGAATGGCCTAGCCAAAAACCATGCAAGCTGATCGCTAAACCCCATCCCAGACACACCCAGGAGATCTCACAGATATGTTACAAAAATAACCACATGTATGGCAAAACCAATACAATATTGTAAAGTAAAAAAAATAAATTTTTTAAAAAAGAAATTTTAAACAAAAAAATTAAATAAATAACAGAAAAAAAAAAAAAAAATAGTAATAACCACAGGCTTTTCCAGCTCCTGCACAGGCGCCATCAGCACACAGTGAGTGGATACAAACTAACCACTGAGGTTTCTCCCACTCTGGCAAAAGCACCCTTGATGCACAGCTGTGTCCTCAAGTAACCTTAGGCAGCTAGGAGTACCTTAAGGGCTCATAAATATTCTACACATACATACATCTGATTATAACAGACTGAATTATGGGAAAGACATGTGCAATAGAGCCTGTAAGTGCTCAGTCCACTCCCACCTATATGAATATGTAAAAACCTCTATTTTGCATGAGCCCAGTCACGCCCCCTTCCCTGATTGGCCTTGAGCATATGCCTCTTTGCATTTTTGCACAGGGCAGAACCAAGAGGAGAAGATAAGGGATATAAAAAGGAGAAAGGCAGAATCAAGTTTTTTTTCTCTTGGCCCCCAAAATCATTGTGGATGGTGACTGCAGCCATGAAATTAAAAGACAATTGCTTCTTGGAAGAAAAGCTATGACAAACCTGAAAATGAAAGTGTAAAAGTATCAGTCACTCAGTCGTGTCCAACTCTGAGACAGCATGAACTGTAGCCCTCCAGGCTTCTTTGTCCACGGGGATTCTTCAGGCAAGAACACTGGAGTGGGTTGCCATGCCTTCTTCCAGGGGATCCTCCCAATCCAGGGATTGAACCCAGATCTCCCGCATTGCAGGCAGATTCTTTCTGGTCTGAGCCACCAGGGAAGCCCAAGAATACTGGAGTGGGTAGTCTACCCCTTCTCCAGGGGATCTTCCTGACCCAGGAATCCAACCGGGGTCTCCTGCATTACAGGTGAATCCTTTACCAACTGAGGTCCAGGGAAGCCCATGACAAACCTAGACAGCTTATTAAAAGCAAAAAAAACACTTTGCTGACAAAGGTCCATATAGGCAAAGCTATGGTTTTCCTGGTTTTCCCAGTAGTCATGTACAGATGTTGGACCATAAAGAAGGCTGGGCTATGAAGAACTAATGTTTTGAATTATGGTGCTGGAGAAGACTCTTGAGAATCCCTTGGACTGCAAGATCAAACCAGGCAATTCTAAAGGAAATCAGTCCTGAATATTCATTGGAAGGACTGAGGCTGAAACTGAAGCTCCGATACTTTGGCCACCTGATGCAAAGAGCCGACTCACTGGAAAAGACCTTGATGCTGGGAAAAATTGAGGGCAGGAGAAGGGCGCAACAGAAGATGAGCTGGTTGGATAACATCACTGACTCAAGGGACATGAGTTTGAGCAAACTCCCGGAGATGGTGAAGGACAGGGAAGCCTGGCATGCTACAGTTCATGGGATCGCAGAGTTAGACCCGACTTAGCAACTGAACAACAAAAAAGGGATTATGGTCAGTCCTTCAGTGTCAGTCAGCTCCCATGTCTCAGAAGTGTCCTACCTGCTGCCTGTTTAAGAGAGGATCTGTCTGCTTGAGCTGTAATTAGTCTGTCATTCCAAATATCATCTCCGTACCTGAAGTTGTTGATATGTGTCCCAGCAATCTTGATTCCAGCTTATAATTCATCCAGCCTGGCATTTCGCATGATGTACTCTGCATATAAGTTAAATAAGCAGAGTGACAATATACAGCCTTGTCATACCCCTTTCCTAATTTGGAAAGTCTATTGTTCCATGTCTGGCTGTTTCTTCTTGACCTGCACACATGTTTCCCAGGATACAGGTAAAGTGGTCTGATAGTCCCATCTTTTTAAGAATTTTCCACAGTTTGTTGTGATCCACACAGTCAAAGGCTTTAGCATAGTCAATGAAGCAGGTATTTTTCTGGAACTCTCTTACTTTCTCAATGATCCAACAAATGTTGGCAATTTGATCTCTGGTTCCTCTACCTTTTCCAAACCCAGTTTGTACATCTGGAAGTTCTAGATTCACGTACTGCTGAAACCTAGCTTGAAGGATTTTGAACATTACCTTGTGAGCATTTGAAATAAGCGCAGTCATGCAGTAGTTTGAACATTCTTTGGCATTGCTCTTCTTTGGGAATGGAATGAAAACTGACCTTTTCTAGCTCTATAGCCACTGCTGAGTTTCCCAAATTTGCTGACATATTGAGTGAAGTACTTCAACAGCATCATCTTTTAGGATTTGAAATAGCTCAGCTGGAATTCCATCACCTCCATTAGCTTTGTTTGTAGTAATTCTTCCTAAGGCCCACTTGACTTCACACTCCAGGATGTCTGGCTCTAGGTGAGTGACCACACCATCATGGTTATCTGTATCATTGAGATCTTTTTCAGATAGTTCTGTGTTATCTTGCCACCTCTCCTTTTTCTCTTCTGCTTGTTAGGTCCATACCATTTCTGTCCTTTATCGTGCCCATCCTTGCATGAAATGTTCCCTTGATTATCTCCAATTTTCCTGAAGAGATCTTTAGTCTTTACCATTCTATTGTTTTCCTCTATTTCTTTGAATTGTTATTCACTTAAGAAGGCTTTCTTATCTCTCCTTGCTATTCTCTGGAACTCTGCATTCATTTGGGTATATCTTTCCCTATCTCCCTTGCCTTTCGCTTCCCTTCTTTTCTCAGCTATTTGTAAAGCCTCTTCAGACAACAACTTTAACTTCTTGCATTTATTTTTTAGGGATGGTTTTGGTCACTGCCTTCTGTACAATGTTATGGACCTGCATCCTATTAAGTGTCCAGTTAAGAAGACACACCAGGGAGTTCCCTGGTGTCCTAGTGGTTAGAATTCTGGGCTTCCACTGCCGTGGTCCCAGTTCAATTCTTGGTCAGGGCACTGAGATTTTACAAGCCACAAGGAGTGGCCAAAACCAATTTTTTTTAAAAAGGTGGGGGGAAGGACACCAGACAGCTTGCTGTGATCACCGTGAAGAGGTCATGTGACCATAAAGCCATACAGCAGCCTCCTTCAAGCCAAGAGAAGGGGCCTCAGAATGAAACCTACCTTGTGGGCATCTTGTTTTTCAATTTCTCAGCCTCCAGAATTGTGAGAAACAAATTTATGGCCTTGGTCTATAGTATTACTATTTTGTTTTTGTACCTAGAACCGACTAAGACAGATGACAAACTTCCCTCTGCCTCACTCTCATAAAAGTGTATGTGAATTAATATTTAGAGTCCACCCAAATAACTCAAAATAATTTCCCCAATCCCAGGTCCCTAATCACAATTTCCAAGATCCTCTTTCCTGATGAGGTAACACTTATGGTTTCCGAGGATTACGTCATATAGATCTTTGGGGGCACCCTTCTGCCTACTGCAGCCCCCATTTCACAGATGGAAAAACCGATCCCAGCGCGTAGACCATGTCGTCCAGGCTCCGACAGTCCTGGGGAATTTCTGGCCCCCAGGGAGGGCAGGGAGGGAAAAGATAGGAGATATCCAGAGCCCACAGCTTTAGCTCTTTCTCTGCAGTTAGGAACCAGGGGTCCTGGGACAAAGGATTTCAGGGAAAGCTCCAGGTGAGCTTGGAGAACTTGGTTATGTGTATTTATTTATTTTTCTCTATTTTTTGGCCGTGTCATGGGACATGAGGGAACTTAGTTCCCCAACCAGAGATGGAATCTGTGCTCCTGCAGTGGAAGCACACGTGTGGAGCACCCAGAGGATGACTGGAAGCTGTTAAGACGACACAGAAGCCAAACCTAATGATAGGACTCGCGCATCAAAACAACCAACCACTGTCATTGACTGACTGACACACAATGAATCCACCCTATCCACAGTTAAGTGAAAGTCACTTAGTCATGTCTGACTCTTTGCGACCCCATGGACTATATGGTCCATGGAATTCCCCAGGCCAGAATACTGGAGTGGGCAGCCATTCCCTTCGCCAGGGGATCTTCCCAGCCCAGGGATCGAACCCAGGTCTCCCACATTGCAGGTGGATTTTTTACCAGTGGGTAGCCTATCCCTTCTCCAGCAGATCTTCCAGAACCCAGGAATCGGACCAGGGTCTCCTGCATTGCAGGCAGAGTCTTTACCAGCTGATCTACCAGGGAGGCCCAAGTGTTCTCAAAAAAGAAGAGTCACCTGGAGAAGAAAATGGCAACACAGTCCATTATTCTTGCCTGAAGAATCCCATGGACAAAGGACCCTGGTCGGCTATAGTCCATGGAGGTCACAAAGAGTCGGACACGACTTAGCAACTAAAACAACAATGTGTGTAATGTATACTTCTTACTGTTGTGCGTGGCACCCCACTCCAGTACTCTTGCCTGAAAAATCCCATGGACGGAGGAGCCTGGTAGGCTACAGTCCGTGGGGTCACAAAGAGTCGGACACGACTGAGCGACTTCATTTTCACTTTTCATTTTCATGCATTGGAGAGGAAATGGCAACCCACTCCAGTGTTCTTGCCTGGAGAATCCCAGGGACGGGGGAGCCTGGTGGGCTGCCGTCTATGGGGTCGCACAGAGTCGGACACGACTGAAGCGACTTAGCAGCAGCAGCAGCAGCAAAGCGAATAAAAGTCTTTCTGAAAATGTTATAGCTTAAAATTTTTTTAAAAAAAGAGTCAGAAAAACAGGGCCATCTGCCACCACATGGTGCTGCTTCTACAGCATCTCCTCACTGAGAATGCAGACTGATGCTGTCTTCCTAAAGGAAACTGTGTTTCAGGGCAACACATGGTCCCAGTCCTTGATGAGATAATTAAATGCTAGAATTCAGAAAACATCATTTCCCAGGCGGTAATGAGTCTGGAGCAGGCCCGAATACATGCCGTATACACTGCAAGGTGAACAGCAGTGGGGACGTGACTGAGAGGAGCTAGCCGCCACTGCGCCCCCTTAGGAGCAGCAGCAGAAGAACCTACATGGGACGCGATAGCACTCATATCCTGCCAGCTGTGAGGGGTTCCAGCCAACAACATTTGGCCCGAAGCCCAGCAAGTCTTTAAATCACATTTTCCATCCATGGGAGCTGAAGGGGGTGTTGGAGGCAGGGAGAGAGGCCATCTGGATGGGGCAGGTCCTGCCAGAAGCCAGAATCCACTGTCCCCACCCATCCTCATTGAGGGGGCTGTAAACCTCCAGCCAGACGCCCAGAGCAGCGACTAGCTGGGGCTGGAGCGGAAATGGACACAGACTGCACAAGGAAGTTTCTCCTGTTATCTACTTTTTTTTAGCCACACAGTGAGGCACCCTGATCTTAGTTCCCTGACTAGGGATTGAACCCATGACCCCTGCAGTGGAAGTAGGGTATCTTAATCACAGGACTGCCAGGGAATTCCCGTGAAAGAAGCTTCTAGGTAGAGAGAAATGTTTTAAAACTGGATTGTGGCAATGGCTGCACAATATGAAGCATATGTGCTATGGGTGTACTTTATGGCATATAAATTATACTTCAATACAACTGTTGAAAAAGGAGAGAAGGTCCAAAGAAGATATACAAATGGGCTTGGAGAATAAGCACATGAAAAGACATTCAACATCATTAGTCATTAGAGAAACACGAGTCAAACCATGGTGAGATACTGATTCACACCCACTTGGGATGGTTTAAAAAAACAATTAAAATAAGAGCTTCCCTGGTAGGCCAGTGGCTAACACTCCGAACTCCCAATGCACGGAGCCTGGGTTCAACCTCTGGTCAGGGAACTAGATCCCACATGCCCCAACTAACACCCAGTGCTGCCAAATAAATAATGAATAAAACAAACATTTCTTTCTATGAAAATAACAGTATTGGCAGGGATATGGAGAAATTGGAACCCTCCTGCCTTGCTGGTGGGAATGTAAAGTAGTGTAGTCACCCTGGGAAAAAATTGGGCATTTCTTCAAATGGCTAAAGATCGACTTAGCACTTTGATCCAGCAGTGAACTACGTATGCATCCAAAGGAACTGAAAACGGTGTTCAAACAAATCCTGGTAGAGCACTGTCCACAGCAGCATGATTCACAATGGTCAGAGGTGGAAACAACCCAAATGTCCACCGAATGATGAATGGATAGATAAACGTGGTATTTTCATACAATGGAGTCATAACCATAAAAAGAAACAACAAGGCACTAGTATGTGCTCCAGCAAACATGAACCTTGAAAACATTATGCTAAGTGAAAAAACTCAGATACGAAAGACAACATATAATATAATGTCATTTACGTGAAATATCCAGAATATGCAAATTCACAGAAACATACAGCAGAGATTATTCATTGCCAGGGGCTGGAGAGAGGGGAAAATCGAGAGCTATTGGAGGAAAATATTCTGGAATTAAATGGAGGTGTGATTATGCAACACTGCAACTATATTAAAATCCACTGAATTGTTCACTCTAAAATGGTTACTTTTTGTGTTATGTGAATCACCTTTATTTCAAAAGAAGAGGTGAGGCTTCCAGGTCAGTAGGGAGCAAAGGACCTAAGCAATCCTGAGTGGGTCCCAGGCAGGGACAAGCCAGCCTTCAGGGCTGTCTGTGGACAAACGGTGACGTGGGGATGTGGAGGAGACACGCTAAGAAGTAAGGAAGCTTCCGAAGACAGGCAGCGAAGAAACCATCCTCGTTTTTAAAAGATGAATCCTAAAGTTAAAAGAATTAACCAAAGACATACAGATGGCCGGCAGGCACAGGAAGATGCTCAACATGGCTAATTATTAGAGAACTGCAAATGAAAACTACAGTGAGGTATCACCTCACAGCAGCAGAATGGCCATCATTAGAAAGTCTGCAAATAATAAACGCTGGAGAGGGTGAGGAGAAAAGGAAACCCTCCTACACTGTTGGTGGAAATGCAAGTTGGTGCAGCCACTATGGAGAACAGTATGAAGGTCCCATAAAAAACTAAAAACAGAGTTGCCATGTGATCCAGCAGTCTCACTCTTGGGCATATATCTGAACAAAACCATAAATCAAAAAGACATACACAGGTATCTTCTGGTTGCCCAGTGGTTACGATTCCATGCTTCCACTGCAGGGGGCAAGGTTTGATCCCACATGCCACACAGCCGGAAAAAAAAAAAAAAACAAAAAACAGATATATGCACTCTAGAGGTCACAGAAGCACTATTTACAATAGCTGAGACATGGAAACAATCTAAATGGCTGTTGATATAAATGGCTAAAGAAGATGTAATACATATATATAATGGAATATTACTTGACCATAAAAAAGGAATGGAATAATACCATTTGCAGCAACATGAATGGACCTAGGAATTATCGTAATAAGTGAAGTAAACCAGAGAAAGACAAATACCATATGATATCATTTATATATGGAAGCCAAAACATGACGCAATGAACCTATCTATGAACAGAAACAGATACACAGACACAGAGGACAGACTTGCGGTTGCAAAGGGTAGGAGAGGCAAGGACCAAACTTGTGTCTCCTGCACTGGCAGACGCAAACTAGTACATATAGGATGGATAAACAACAAGGTGAGCTTCCCAGGTGGCTCACTGGTAAAGAATCCACCTGCCAATGCAGGAGACGTGAGTTCGGTCCTTGGGTCGGGAAGATCCCCTGGAGAAGAAAATGGCAACTCACTTCAGTATTCTTGCCTGGGGAATCCTATAGACAGAGGAGTCTGGTGGGCTACAGTCCATGGGGTTGGAAAGAGTCAGAAATGACTGAGCAACTAAATCAGCAATCAGCAGCAAACAACAAGGTCCTACACAGGGAACTATATTCTATATCCTGCGATTAAACCATAATGGAAAAGAATATTTAAAAAATGTATACATGTGTAACTGGATCACTGGGCTGAACGCCAGAAATTAACACATTATAAACCAACTATACTTCAAGAAAACTAAAATGAAAATAAAACAGAAAGAGAAGAGTTAGCCAGCATCTTAAACATGAAATGGGCAGAGTGGAGGGGAGGAGGGCTCAGTGGGCCTCAGCCTCCATGGACATAGCAGGAAGATAGGCTGGAAGTGCAAGCCTGGGGGTTCAGCAGCAGTCACCCATGTTAGCAGGGAAGTGCTCCTCAGACCTGAGGCCAAGGGCACAGCTTCTGTAAGGAAAACAAGGAACAATCCAACAAGACAAAATTCACAACATCTGGGTGGCGGGCACAGCAGCCCAACCAAAGCTATGGCAACCTCATATGGTGCAGTTTCACTGCTATGAAATGTCCAGCACAGGCAAGTCTACAGGGATGTTAGATCTGCAGTTGCCTGGAACAGGGGTGAGATCAGAGACTCACATGCAAGGATGGAGGGATCTCAGTGGAGGTGAGAGAAATGTTCTAAAGCAGGAGGATGCTAAAGAAAGTGCAAGTGAAAGTCGCTCAACTGTGTACTCTTTGCGACCCCATGGACTATACAGTTCATGGAATTCTCCAGGCCAGAATACTGGAGTGGGTAGCCATTCCCTTCTCCAGGGGATCTTCCCAACCCAGGGATCGAACCCAGGTCTCCCGCATTTCAGGCGGATTCTTTACCAGCTGAGCCACAGAACGGTAAATTGACTAAAAATGACTGGGTCATATGTGCACATGACATGGAGAATTTATCAGAGACTGGTGTTCAGAGGTAGGAAAGATTGACACTGGGTCCCTGTGTTAGGGTGCCAGGAACTTCCAGCCCCAGGTCAAGGAGGAGCAATGGAAGGGAGGGGAAGTCACTGAGGAACATTGGTTAAAACAAGCATTTTAACC
The DNA here is from genome assembly GCF_019923935.1 of Bubalus bubalis. Classification (NCBI taxonomy): domain Eukaryota; kingdom Metazoa; phylum Chordata; class Mammalia; order Artiodactyla; family Bovidae; genus Bubalus; species Bubalus bubalis. The sequence goes on along the minus strand of NC_059174.1, from coordinate 65,724,049 downwards.
TAGCCTCAAGGGATGCGTTAACCCAAGGGTGGAACAGGAGGCCATCAGGACAGATTTACCTAGGTGTGACAAGTCCAGTGGCTTTCCCATTACCTACAAGCTTTATTTTAAAGGCTTCCCTCATAACTCTTTGTAGGGCTTCCCTTGTGGCTCAGCTGGTAAAAAATCCACCTGCCATGCAAGAGACCTGGGTTCGATCCCTGGGTTGGGAAGATCCCCTGGAGAAGGGAAATACCACCCACTCCAGTATTCTGGCCTGGAGAATTCCACGGACTGTATAATCCATGGGGTCACAAAGAATCAGATACAACTGAGAAACTTTCAGTTTACTTTTAAAAAATTTTTATTTTTACTTGAAAAAAGTTTTTTAGTTTATTAAAAATAGAACAAAAAATAAAGAGAAGACAAGAATACTTGGTAGCTTGAGAATGTGAGTGCTTCAGTGTGTGTTCTATTGTTTTCTGTGCTTCTTGTTTTCTTTTTTTAACTTTGGAAATTAATCCAAGGGCCCAGTAGGGGACCCAGGTGCGTTGACCTTGGGGAAGCAACAGTGGTGAAACTGGAGGGAAGGGGAAAGGGCACACCTATTGAAAGAGTAACATAGCCCGAGGGCAGAACTTAAACCGGTTAGAACCAAATGAATGTGTCCAAAATGGCAGACAAGGCAACTTGACTAGTTCCTGATCCTTAGTATATTACTCAGTGTAATACATGAGTATTGTAACACATTAGTATTGCAACAGATGAGTATTATAACACATTAGCAAGCTGACACACCCAGAGACACCATGACAGTTCCAAGGGGATCATCAAGAACCAAAAAGTTGGCATTGACACAATTCCAGGTGTTCAAGCTGGATTTAGAAAAGGCAGAGGAACCAGAGGTCAAATTGCCAACATCCCTTGGATCATCAAAAAAGCAAGAGAGTTCCAGAAAAACATCTACTTCTGCTTTATGAACTACATCAAAGCCTTTGACTGTGTGGATAACAATAAAATGTGGGAAATTCTTCAAGAGATGGGAATACCAGACCCCCTGACCTGTTTCCTGAGAAATCTGCATGCAGCTCAAGAAGCAACAATTAGAACCGGACATGGAAAAATAGACTGGTTCTATTTTCTAAATTGGAAAAGGGGTACATTAGGGCCGTATATTGTCATGCTGCTTATTTAACTTATATGCAGAGTACATCGTGAGAAATGCCAGGCTGGATGAAGCACAAGTTGGAATCAAGATTGCCAGGAGAAATATCAGTAACCTCAGATATGCAGATGACACCACCCTTATGGCAGAAAGCGAAGAACTGAAGAGCCTCTTGATGAAAGTGAAAGAGGAGGGTGAAAAATTTGGCTTAAAACTCAACATTCAGAAAACTAAGACCATGGCATCCGGTACCATCACTTCATGGGAAATAGATGAGGAAACTGTGAGAGACTTTATTTTCTTGGACTCCTAAATCACTGTAGATGGTGACTGCAGTCATGAAATGAAAAGATGCTTGCTTCTTGGAAGAAAAGCTATGAACAACCTAGACAGCATATTGAAAAACAGAGACTTGACTTTACCAACAAACGTCCATCTAGTCAAAGCTATAGTCTTTCCAGTAGTCATGTATGGATGTGAGAGTTGGACTATAAAGAAAGCTGAGCGCTGAACAATAGATGCTTTTGAACTGTGGTGTTGGAGAAGACTCTTGAGAGTCTCTTGGACTGCAAGGAGATCCAACCAGTCCACCCTAAAGGAAATCAGTCCTGAATATTCATTGGAAGGACTGATGCTGAAGTGAAAACTCCAATACTTTGGCCACCTGATGAGAAGAACTGACTCAATGGAAAAGACCCTGATACTGGGAAAGATTGAAGGCAGGAGAAGGGGATGACAGAGGATGAGATGTTTGGATGACATCACCAACTCGATGGACATGAGTTTGAGTAAACGCTGGGAGTTGGTGATGGACAGGGAGGCCTGGTGTGCTGCAGTCCATGGGGTCACCAAGAGTTGGACACAAATGAGCAACTGAACTGACACGATTCCTGGAAATCTCTGCCCCTTCCCCAAAATAGTTGGAATAATCCTCCTACTCATTAGCCTATAAAATTACCCAACCCATAAAAGCTAACCACATACATTTCGAGGCTGCACTCACCCTGTGCCATGGCGCACACTCTATGGACTGTGTTTCTCTCTGAATAAATCCACCTCTTACCTACCTCCTTGTCTCCCACTGAATTCTTCCTGTCATGAGACACAAAGAACCTGAGCCTCAGAAAGTCCAGACACCTGGTAAGTGATTCTAATTAAAAGATCATGGGTTCAAGTCCCAATCCTCAGTGCTCAGCTTTCTTTGTAGTTCAACTCTCACATTCATACATGACTACTGGAAAAACCATAGCTTTGACTGGATGGACCTTTGTTGGCAAAGTAATGTTTCTGTTTTTTAATATCCTGTCCAGGTTGGTCATAGCTTTTCTTCCAAGGAGGAAGCATCTTTTCATTTCATGGCTGCAGTCACCATCTGCAGTGATTTTGGAGATCAAGAAAATAAAGACTCTCACTGTTTCCATTGTTTCCCCATCTATTTCCCATGAAGTGATGGGAACAGATGCTATGATCTTAGTTTTCTGAATGTTGAGTTTTAAGCCAACTTTTTCACTCTCCTCTTTCACTTTCATCAAGAGGCTCTTCAGTTCTTCTTCACTTTCTGCCATAAGGGTGGTGTCATCTGCATAGCTGAGGTTGTTGATATTTCTCCTGGCAATCTTGATTCCAACTTGTGCTTCATCCAACCCAGCATGTTGCATGATGTACTCTGCATATAAGTTAAATAAGCAGGGTGACAATATACAGCCTTGATGTATTCCTTTCCCAATTTGGGACCAGTCTGTTGTTCCATGTCTGGTTCTAACTGTTGCTTCTTGACCTGCATACAGATTTCTCAGGAGGCAGGTCAGGGGGTCTAGTATTCCCGTCTCTTGAAGAATTCCCCACAGTTTGTTGTGATCCACATAGTCAAAGGCTTTAACGTAGTCCATAAAGCAAAGGTAGATGTTTTTCTGGAACTCTCCTGCTTTTTTGATGATCCAATGGATGTTGACGATTTGAACTCTGGTTCCTCTGCCTTTTCTAAATCCAGCTTGAACATCTGGAAATTCATGGTTCACATACCGCTGAAGCCTGGCTTGGAGAATTTTGAGCATTACTTTGCAAGCGTGTGAGATCCCACACCGGGCACAGCCCATGTCCACCAGGATAGGGCTGAGCTTGGAGACCTGAATGCTGGGCTTGGAGACATGATCACTGGGCTTCCCCTTGATGGTGGCTGCCACAGCAGGAAGTTGGAGCTCCCTGGATGAGCTGGGAGGAGAGGCTGAGGCTTCTGACTCCTGATACAAACTGTGCAAACTTCCCTAGATGCCAAGTGGTTAGGGCTCTGTGCTCTCACGGTGGGGGGCATTGGTTTCATCCCTTGTCAGGGAGCGAGGACCCCACAAGGCATGCAGCACAATCAAAAAATAATTAACATTAAGTAAAACAAAACTTCTCCTCACCGCCGCCCCTGACCTGGTCAGAAGGGGCGGCGGTGAGGAGATACCCCTCGTCCAAGGTAAAGAGCAGCGGCTGCGCTTTGCTGAAGCAGCCGTGAAGAGATACCCCACGTCCAAGGTAAGAGAAACCCAAGTAAGACGGTAGGTGTTGCAAGAGGGCATCAGAGGGCAGACACACTGAAAGCATAATCACAGAAAACTAGTCAATCTAATCACACTAAGACCACAGCTTTGTCTAACTCAATGAAACTAAGCCATGCCCGTGGGGCCACACAAGACGGGTAGGTCATGGTGGAGAGGTCTGACAGAATGTGGTCCACTGGAGAAGGGAATGGCAAACCACTTCAGTATTCTTGCCTTGAGAACCCCATGAACAGTATGAAATGGCAAAATAATAGGATACTGAAAGAGGAACTCCCCAGGTCAGTAGGTGCCCAATATGCTACTGGAAATCAGTGGAGAAATAACTCCAGAAAGAATGAAGGGATGGAGCCAAAGCAAAAACAATATCCAGTTGTGGATGTGACTGGAGATAGAAGCAAGATCCGATGCTGTAAAGAGCAATATTGCATAGGAACCTGGAATGTCAGGTCCATGAATCAAGGCAAATTGGAAGTGGTCAAACAGGAGATGGCAAGAGAGAACATCAACATTCTAGGAATCAGCGAACTGAAATGGACTGGAATGGGTGAATTTAACTCAGATGACCACTATATCTACTACTGCGGGCAGGAATCCCTCAGAAGAAATGGAGTAGCCATCATGGTCAACAAAAGAGTCCGAAATGCAGTACTTGGATGCAATCTCAAAAATGACAGAATGATCTCTGTTCGTTTCCAAGGCAAACCATTCAATATCACAGTAATCCAAGTCTATGCCCCAACCAGTAATGCTGAAGAAGCTGAAGTTGAATGGTTCTCTGAAGACCTACAAGACCTTTTAGAACTAACACCCCAAAAGGATGTCCTTTTCATTACAGGGGACTGGAATGCAAAAGTAGGAAGTCAAGAAACACCTGGAGTAACAGGCAAATTTGGCCTTGGAATACGGAATGAAGCAGGGCAAAGACTAATAGAGTTTTGCCAAGATAATGCACTGGTCATAGCAAACACCCTCTCCCAACAACACAAGAGAAGACTCTACACATGGACATCACCAGATGGTCAACACCAAAATCAGATTGATTATATTCTTTGCAGCCAAAGATGGAGAAGCTCTATACAGTCAACAAAAACAAGACCAGCAACTGACTGTGGCTCAGATCATGAACTCCTTATTGCCAAATTCAGACTGAAATTGAAGAAAGAAGGGAAAACCACTAGACCATTCAGGTATGACCTAAATCAAATCCCTTATGATTATACAGTGGAAGTGAGAAATAGATTTAAGGGACTAGATCTGATAGAGTGCCTGATGAATTATGGACGGAGGTTCGTGACATTGTACAGGAGACAGGGATCAAGATCATCCCCATGGAAAAGAAATGCAAAAAAGCAAAATGGCTGGGGAGGCCTTACAAATAGCTGTGAAAAGAAGAGAAGCGAAAAGCAAAGGAGAAAAGGAAAGATATAAGCATCTGAATGCAGAGTTCCAAAGAATAGCAAGAAGAGATAAGAAAGCCTTCCTCAGCGATCAATGCAAAGAAATAGAGGAAAACAACAGAATGGGAAAGACTAGAGATCTCTTCAATAATATTAGACATACCAAGGGAACATTTCATGCAAAGATGGGCTCAATAAAGGACAGAAATGGTATGGACCTAACAGAAGCAGAAGATATTAAGAAGAGGTGGCAAGAATACACAGAAGAACTGTACAAAAAGATCTTCACAACCCAGATAATCACAATGGTGTGATCACTCACCTGGAGCCAGACATCCTGGAATGTGAAGTCAAGTGGACCTTAGGAAGCATCACTATGAACAAAGCTAGTGGAGGTGATGGAATTCCAGTTGAGCTATTTCAAATCCTGAAAGATGACGTTGTGAAAGTGCTGCACTCAATATGCCAGCAAATTTGGAAAACTCAGCAGTGGCCACAGGACTGGAAAAGGTCAGTTTTCATTCCAATCCCAAAGAAAGGCAATGCCAAAGAATGCTCAAACTACCGCACAACTGCACTCATCTCACACGCTAGTGAAGTAATGCTCAAAATTCTCCAAGCCAGGCTTCAGCAATATGTGAACCGTGAACTTCCAGATGTTCAAGCTGGTTTTAGAAAAGGCAGAGGAACCAGAGACCAAATTGCCAACATCTGCTGGATCATGGAAAAAGCAAGAGAGTTCCAGAAAAACATCTATTTCTGCTTTATTGACTATGCCAAAGCCTTTGACTGTGTGGATCACAATAAATTGTGGAAAATTCTGAAAGAGATGGGAATACCAGACCACCGGACCTGCCTCTTGAGAAATTTGTATCCAGGTCAGGAAGCAACAGTTGGAACTGGACATTGAACAACAGACTGGTTCCAAATAGGAAAAGGAGTACGTCAAGGCTGTATATTGTCACCCTGCTTATTTCGCTTATATGCAGAGTACATTATGAGAAACGCTGGGCTGGAAGAAGCACAAGCTGGAATCAAGATTGCCAGGAGAAATATCAATCACCTCAGATATGCAGATGACACCACCCTTATGGCAGAAAGTGAAGAGGAACTAAAAAGCCTCTTGATGAAGGTGAAAGAGGAGAGTGAAAAAGTTGGCTTAAAACTCAACATTCAGAAAATGAAGATCATGGCATCTGGTCCCATCACTTCATGGGAAATAGATGGGGAAACAGTGTCAGACTTTATTTTGGGGGGCCCCAAAATCACTGCAGATGGTGACTGCAGCCATGAAATTAAAAGACGCTTACTCCTTGGAAGGAAAGTTATGACCAATCTAGATAGCACACTGAAAAGCAAAGACATTACCTTGCCAACAAAGGTCCGTCTAGTCAAGGCTGTGGTTTTTTTTCCAGTCGTCATGTATGGATGTGAGAGTTGGACTGTGAAGAAAGCTGAGCACCGAAGAATTGATGCTTTTGAACTGTGGTGTTGGAGAAGACTCTTGAGAGTCTCTTGGACTGCAAGGAGATCCAACCAGTCCATTCTGAAGGAGATCAGCCCTGGGATTTCTTTGGAAGGAATGATGCTAAAGCTGAAACTCCAGTACTTTGGCCACCTCATGTGAAGAGTTGACTCATTGGAAAAGACTCTGATGCTGGGAGGGATTGGGGGCAGGAGGAGAAGGGGACGACAGAGGATGAGATGGCTGGATGGCATCACTGACTTGATGGATGTGAGTCTGAGTGAACTCTGGGAGTTGGTGATGAACAGGGAGGCCTGGCGTGCTGCAATTCATGGGGTCGCAAAGAGTCGGACACGACTGAGTGACTGAACTGAACTGAAAACAAAAACTGTATGACTGTGTTGGGTTGGGGGGAAGAGTCTGCTTCCCAGCTCAGTCAGGTTGCTAGAAAAGCCAGCTCCATGAAGCTGTAGGACGAAGTCCCTGTTCTCCTGTTGGCTGTCTCCCACGGTTCTTCTGAAAATCAAGAGTCCACTACCACCACCCACACATTCCTCACCACATGGCCCTCTGCCTTCAAAACCTTGGAGTCCTCCTACTTCGAGTATTCTTCTACCTTTAAGAACCCTTATGACAAACTATGACAAACCTAGACAACGTGTTAAAAAGCAGATAAATCACTTTGCTGACAAAGGTCTGTATAGTCAAAGCTTTAGTTTTTCCAGCATTCATGTATGGATGTGAGATTTTCACCATAAAGAAGGCTGAGTGCCAAAGAATTGATGATTTTGAACGGTGGTGCTGGAGAAGACTCTTGAGAGTCCCTTGGACTGCAAGTCAGTGCCAAAGGAAATCAACCCTGAATATTTACTGAAAGGACTGAGGCTGAAGTTGAAGCTCCAATACTTTGGCCACCTGATGTGAAGAGCCAACTCATTGGAAAGGACTCCGATGCCAGGAAAGATTGAAGGCAGGAGGAGATGGGGATGTCAGAGGACAAGATGGTTGGATGACATCACCGACTGAATGGACATGAGTTTGAGCAAGCTCCAGGAGATAGTGAAGGACAGGGAAGCCTGGCGTGCTAGAGTCCATGGGGTCATAAAGAGTCACAACTTAGCCACTGAACAACAACAAAGAACCCTTATGATTCCCTAGGGCCCATCCAAACAATCCAGGACTATCTCCTTATCTAGTCAGCTGATTAGTAACCTTAATTATACCTGCTATGTACTATGAACTATTAGAATTCTCACTTAATGCCCCCAAATCCTGTGGAATCAGGCAGTCCAGGGCAGCTTTGGCAGTTCCACTCCTGTTTAGGTTGCAGTGGCAACAGCTGTCAAGACACAGGACATAGGTGAGCCACTGGTCTCACAGGTCTCGAGGTGGGCACAGCAAGAGGCCTGTGAAGCCAGTGAAGCATGATCAGTGATAAAAACTGGGGACGAGGTTGGACAGAAGAGATCCAGGGAGTTGGGCAGGCCATTGTTGAAGGACTCAGATTCTTAACAAGGACAATGAGGCCATGAGACTGGGATTTTAATTAGCTTCCTTGGGGCCTGGGCCACGGAATGCTCCCTTCCCTGCTTTGAACACAGCCGCTCAGTAGCTGCCTAAGGCAGGAGGCAGGGGCTCTGGTCTTATCCTCAAACTGGAGCTGAGAAGTCGGCCCCTCCCACTCTGGACTCCGAGCCTGCCGCACAAAGCATGGGGCCCACTGCGCATCACCTCCCTCTTCCTTCAGCCCCCATGAGTAGAGCCTAAGGCCCGGCCGGTCCACATCCAGTGGGCCTGGCTCCCCCGGGGCCCTGGACAGCCAGGCCCAACTCAAGGTCCTCGGGGGTCCAGGCTGTTTCTCTGCCCGGACAGTTCTTCCGACAGATTTTGGGCTCTAAAGTGCCTCTTTGGATTCTGACTGCTCACCACCTCCCAGCTAGACGCCAAGACCCGTCTAATCGCCTCTACCGCCTTTATTTTCTGAGCGTTGGCGCGGAGTGTGGCCTGCTGAAAGCACTCTGAACATTCCCTCCTCACACCCCTCCCTGGGGCAGGTGCGCCTCCTGTAGGGGCATCGAGTCCGGGTGCCTCACCTTCTCCCTGGGCCAAGGTAAGGTGGTGCCCGTCTGTTCCCACATTCCACTCGCAGCCCCCAGGCCCACATAGGTGGAGGCCTGGGGTGTCCTCATCTACAAGAGGAATTTTGACCTGCCGGGACCCGCCCCGGGCTTGGGAGTCCACCGCCCTCCCACCCTCACCCAGCCTCACCTTCTCCCGCCCGACAGCACATGCGAGGGCCGTGGCCTACAGATTGACAGCGCAGGCCCCGCCCCCGCCCCGTCGCTAGGGCGAAACTGCGTGGTTGCCCCGGCCCCCTGCGACTTTGGCCGGAAGTGCGACCTGGCGGCGGCGACTAGTCTCCATGGAAACGCCGGAAACGTGCTCTGACCGTGTGGTTCGCCGCTTCGCGGCATCTGCGGACTTCAGTTCCGCCGGCGTCGCTGCCCGGAAGTGCGGCCTCGGAGGTGGTGAGCTGGAGGCGGCCACCGCCCGGCCTGGTGCCTGAGGAGGAGCCGGAGGTGGGGTCAGGCGAGCATCCCCCTGCCGCAGGGCCGGCGGGGAGGCCGGGGCGTGCCAGGGGAGGGGCGCCCGCACTGGGCTTGGCGCGCTCGTCGCAGACGTGAGGGGGCGCTGCAGGACGGGGGCATGTCGCGGGCCGGGGCGCGGAGGCGGGAACCCAGGTCGGCCCGGGCCGGAGCGGGCGCAGCCGAAGCCGATCGGAGAACGGGTTGCTGGGGTCGGGGGGGCGCGAGGCATGGCGCAGGGGACTCAAGAGGGTGCTCGGACCAGAGGGCACGGCGTGGGTCAAGGGGCGGCGGCGAGGATGCCTGGGAGTTGCGGCTCAAGGTGGGCCTTTGTTCCGAGCCGCCCGAGGCTCCGCTGCACCTGCAGAGACAGGAGCCTGCCGGGGCGCGGGGCGGAAAAGGAAGGGCCAGTCCCCACGGACTGGGGCGCGGGCTTTGGCCCGCGTCGCCCGGGCACAGGCTGGAAGTCCTTTAGGTGCGGGCCAATAAAGCCAGTGCAGGGGGCTTGCGGCAGAGGTAACGGCACATGTAGACTTGGTCTGCGTAAGGAATTGCCACGGAGACCCCAGAGCTAAGGAGAGTCCCGATCTGTTCTTAATAGATCTCAACAGGCTCCCTCTGGCTGTCGGGTGGGGAATAGACCGGAAGGTGGGGGAACCTTCCCTTTTGTAGAGGTGTGCAAAGTGGTCCGAGGGGTCAGATACGGAACATGAACGGCCCTCAGCAAAGGAAAGTCGATTTGGACGTAAGGAGCCAGAGGGGATGAGTCTGAGACCCCAGCAGGCTCCGAGGATTTCGAGGCCTCACCTAAACCAGACTGGTGCAGAGTGGGACCTTCTCAGGGTTTCTCATACGTTTGATAAAGGAGAAATTGAGGCCCAGCAAGCATGCTGCCTGTTTGACGGTGAAGTAGCTGAGCTTCTCAGACTCCCAGAGATCCCTGGGAATCCCTTCCCCTTTTCGGTGCCTGAGGGTGGGCAGTGCTGGGATTTCCAGGCTATAGTTGGATAAGAAGTGTCCATATTTCTCAGCCATGCTGAACCTGATGTCTCTGCTACTCCACCTGCACCCAACCAATCACACAGCCCTGGGCAGTCCACAGGCCCCTCTAGATGCCACACCCACACCCTGGGTCCCATAGGTGCCCCATAGGTCGCATCAAGATTCCAGGAAGCACAGGCTGCAAGACATGTCTCCCACTAGACCATGTATTTACCTCCCTTCCAGCAGCACCTGCCAGGCTTCCCAGGTGGCGCTAGTGCTAAAGAACCTGCCTGCCAATACAGGAGACATAAGAGACCCGGGTTTCATCCCTGGGCTAGGAAGATCCCATGGAGGAGGACATGGCAACCCACTCCAGTATTCTTGCCTGGAGAATCTTCCCATGGATAGAGGAGCCTGGTGGGCTGCGACCATAGGGTCGCAAAGAGTCAGACACGACTGAATCCACTTAGTGTGCACTCAGGACACCTGCCAGGCTACTGCCCAACCTTCTCTCAACACTTTGTGACTGTGAGCACCCTTAGACCCAGAGGCCATTCATGCCAGCCCCACCCCATTGAAGACCTGCGCATACACTCGATGTAACCAGGTTCTGAGGCAGCAGACCTCTGGGTCTGGGTCTGCAAGGGTCTTGGATGCTCCAAGGTTGAAGGCCCTGCCAAGAGGAGATGAAAAAGAAGTCCCTAGTGGTGGGAGTCTTAGCTGGCAGGGTGGGGAAGGGGGTGTTCTATATAGGGGCTCCTGCCCTCTTCTCCACCCTATTGGAGGAGAAGGTGGGGGAGGCCATGGATGGGAGTTAGTGGAAGAGGGGGTCGGTAGGACAAAATAGGGGAGGCGGGCCCAGGGTCTCCCCACTCTGGCAGTAAGCACTACCGGGAGGGCCGCAAAGCTGGAGGTGCTGGGGGTGGGGGGCGGCCACAGAAGTCCTGGAGGCGGGGAGCGGAGTCCTGCTGGGTCGGGAACCAGGACTTGGAGGGGCCAGGGGCACTGGAGAGGGCTGGGGCTCCTGAGGCCTGGGCGTGTGCGGCCCCCCGGCCCGCTGAAGGGATGGCTGACCGCCCCACCCCCACCCCCCCACCACAGCCCCGTCCAGTGCAGATTGAGGGGAGGTCCCCCGGCTCACACCGCCCGTCCCGCGCAGATGGCGGCGGCGGCGGCGGAGGCGGTGCACCACATCCACCTGCAGAACTTCTCGCGGTCCCTGCTCGAGACCCTCAACGGGCAGCGGCTGGGCGGGCACTTCTGTGACGTGACGGTCCGCATCCGAGAGGCCTCGCTGCGTGCCCACCGCTGCGTGCTGGCCGCCGGCTCGCCCTTCTTCCAGGACAAGCTGCTGCTCGGCCACTCGGAGATCCGCGTGCCACCGGTGGTGCCCGCGCAGACGGTGCGCCAGCTCGTCGAGTTCCTCTACAGCGGCTCGCTGGTGGTGGCGCAGGGCGAGGCGCTGCAGGTGCTCACCGCCGCGTCGGTGCTGCGCATCCAGACGGTCATAGACGAGTGCACACAGATCATCGCCCGCGCCCGCGCCCCCGCGCCAGGCGCTCCCGCGCCCCCGCCCGCGCCCGTGCCGCCGCCGCTGGCGCCCGCGCAACTGCGCCACCGCCTGCGGCACCTGCTGGCGGCTCGGCCCCCGGGTCCCCCCGGCGCCGCGCACCCGCGCAAGCAGCGCCAGCCGGCGCGCCTGCAGCTGCCCGCGCCCCCCGCGCCCGCCAAGGCGGAGAGCGCGGCCTCCGACCCCGCGCTGACCGCGGACGACGGCGCGGACGATGACGACGACGAGGCCGACGACGAGACCGACGGCGAGGACGGCGAGGGCAGCGGCCCCGGGGAGATCCAGGCGCCCCCCGCCTTCCCCGACTGCGCCGCGGGCTTCCTGCCCGCCGCGGCGGATGGCACGCGGGAGGAGCCGTCCGTGCCCGCCGGCCTCTCGGATTACAGCGGGCCCGGCAGGGACTTCCTCCGGGGGACCTCGGCCGCCGAGGACGTGTTCCCCGACGGCTACGTCTCCGCCTGGCAAGAGGGCGATCAGGCTGCCCCCGAAGGCTGTCCGGCCGAGACCCCTGCCCCTCCCGACTGCGTCCTGTCGGGGCCCCGCCCACCTGGCGTGAAGACCCCCGGGCCGCCCGTGGCGCTTTTCCCCTTCCACCTGGGAGCCCCCGGGCCGCCGGCGCAACCCCCTCCCGCGCCCTCGGGGCCGGCCCCCGCGCCCCCGCCCGCCTTCTACCCAGCGCTGCAGTCGGACGCAGCTCCCAGCGCGCCACTAGGGGAGGCCCCGGCCCCAGCGGCTGCGCCCCCCGTGGCCCCCTCGACCACTCCCGCGCGCGCCCCAGGTGCCGAGCCGCCCGCCTACGAGTGCAGCCACTGCCACAAGACGTTCAGCTCTCGAAAAAACTACACCAAGCACATGTTCATCCACTCGGGTGAGCCGGGGTGGGTCTCTGGGCCCCTCGATTTGGAGTTAGGCCTTTCGTGAACTGTCAATGACCCAAGGGTCATCACAGCCTGGTTCCCCTCTCGGATTCGGGTGATGGGGCGGCCTGCTCTGTAACCCCGGGGGTTCTGTGCCGGCCAGCAGGGAGGGGCACGTATACCTCGGTCTTTCCCAGTGTGAGGCCGCTGGGCCTGAACGGCGGCCAGTGACCAGAGTTCAGAAGGCTCTCTGGGCGCGGCGGAGATGGAGGAGGGGCAGCCCGGCCCTGGGCCCGACACCAGGAAGTTTGAGGGGGGAGGTCTCGTCCCTGGAGGTGGGGGTAGACCTGAGTGGTCAGCCTCGATGGGCAACGATGTCCTAGACCTGCCGGCTTCCCTGCTAGGAGCTACCTGTTGGAGTCGTGAGTCACTGACAGGTTCCCATTAGGGTCTGGGAGAGGGGCGTCCCTGCCAGGTGTAGGGATTCCAGGTTAATGACACGTCTGGGTGCGGAGGGGAGTCGTGGTCCGGCACAGCGCCCCGAAGCCCCTTCCCAGCTGACCTGAGCGCGCTTCCCGCCCTGTCGCCCGCAGGGGAGAAGCCCCACCAGTGCGCCGTGTGCTGGAGATCCTTCTCGCTGCGTGACTACCTGCTCAAGCACATGGTCACGCACACTGGCGTGCGCGCCTTCCAGTGCGCCGTCTGCGCCAAGCGCTTCACGCAGAAAAGCTCGTTGAACGTGCACATGCGCACCCACCGGCCGGAGCGCGCGCCCTGCCCCGCCTGCGGCAAGGTCTTCTCGCACCGCGCGCTGCTGGAGCGCCACCTGGCCGCGCACCCTGCGCCCTGATGCGGGCCTGGGCCCTGTCCGCGCCCCGTGGGGTTGGCCTCGCCGCTCCGCTGGCGGCCGCGTCCACGACCGACGTCACACCTGTCGCGGCCTCTTGGCCGCTTTCTCGCCGCCGGCCCGCGCTGTCCCCGAGCGCAGGCCCTGCTCCTGCCCACCCTGTTCCCCAGCCCCGCCTGCTTCGTTCCTCCCTTCCTGCGTACTTGGCCCTCAGGGTGGGGGCCGGCTGGGCGTGATCAGGGATTCTACAGCCTCCGAGAACTGGATCATCTCCATGCTGACCTAGGGCTCGGCCATGGAGCCGGGCCCAGGATTCACGGTCCCGACTCCAGTTCACGCCGCCCCGGCTCCAGGGAGTGGGGTGCGAGCTGCTCCTCTGACCCCGTGCCAGGCTACGAGGTCCCCAGCGCCCCGATCCGAGCCACCCCTCCCTCATCTGGCACCTAGGGCATCGCCACGGACTGAGGCCCGGCCTTGGGAGCCCTGCTCTGTAATAAAGGACTGGGGACCGTGGGGTCCAAACCCAGAAGCGCGAGCCCCGGCCCATGTGTGCCTCACCGTCTGTGACCGCCGTGGGTGTTGGGGTGCAGTGCGCCTGGGCAGCACCCCGCTGGGTAGCGCGCCCTTGGGCGGCGCGCGGCAGGATGGGTCGCTTTGCCATCTCGTGCCTCTGTTCTCTGGTAGGAGACGCCTGGCTCCCTAGAGCCCTCGATCCTGTTGGGGAGAGGGGTGCGGACAGCCCTGTCTGACAAGGGTCTGGAAGCCGCAACCCACCCCACCCCTCCTCCCTCCAACCCCCGCCCAAGACGAAGATTTCGAGGCCCCTCCCCCGAGATCATCCGGGCAGATTCTCTGGCCTTCAGGCTTCCCCTCCTGATGGCCTTGATGGTTTAACAACTCACTTTGGGGGGCAGGGGATCTTTGGGGCCAAGTTACTACTAGACGGGGGCCTGAGCCCCAGAATTACTGTCCTGGCCTTCAGGGTCGCGAGTGCCCGGCTGGCCTAGGGGCGGCACAGACACCAGCGGCCGGCCTCTCGGGCTGCCTACCGGGGTTGCTGAAGATACCAGCCAGGGTCAGCTAGAGGCTCCTCCTCGCAGGCCTCCTTCACATCGCTGGCGGAAGGCCCGCGCACCGCCTGCAAAGTATCCCGAGCCGGGGGCAGGGGTGTGTGTGTGGGGGGGTGTGGCCTGCGGGCCCACGTTGAGATCCTAGGCCCGCGGCTCGTTTCCACGCTCCCCTGCTGAGGCTTTCCCCGCCATACCCACATTCCAGGCAAAGTTCAGCCTCCTGAACCCTGAGCCTGGTCCCCACAGATGCCAGGGGTACAGCAGAGTCAGAGCGGGGCACCTGGGTAGGGGGGTCAGGACCAGGTTTGAACTCAGGCTCTGCGACGTTCAGAGCTTACTGCCCATCTGCTGTGTCCCTGGCCCCCACCCAGCTCCCGCGGAGTCAGGTTAGGTCGGTGCACAGGGAGCCTCCCGGGAGGCCGGCTAGCGTCGGAGCTGCCTTGCTATCCTGCCTGGCTGTAAGTTCGGAGGACTGTTTCCCAAGAGACTGGCACCCAGTGGCAGGAACGGGGGCAGAGGGGCCGGCGACACACAGAAGAGCAGGCAGGGCCAAACAAACACTTGGGGTCAGGAAGGCGGGAGGGCAGAGTCCTGGGGCCCACACCTTGGCCAACAGTCCATGAGTCACCGCACAGGGGCGGGTCGCCGGCGGAGGTGGGCACTCCTGGACATTTCCCGGAGTTAGGAGCAGGTGCCATGGGGCTCTGGAGGCGACTGGCCTTCTCGTTGCTGCTGCTGCTGCTGCTTTGGGGCCTGGGGCAGTCGCCATGGGCGGCGGCGGCGGCCCCGGCCCTGCGCTGGCTCCTGGGCGACCCAGCCTGCGGCCTGCTGCTGGGCCTGGCCCTGCTGGCAGGGCCCTGGCTGGGCCCCTGGACACCGCACTGGCTGAGCCTGGCTGCTGCGGCCCTGCTACTGACCCTGCTACCCGCACGGCCGCCGCCCGGGCTCCTCTGGCTGCCGGCCGACCTGGCCTACACCTTCCTGATGCTCCGCCTGGGCCTCCGCACCTGGGCACGCTTGCGGCGCCGGCCTCCGGACACCTTCGTGGACTCCTTTGAGCGGCGTGCACGGGAGCAGCCGGGCCGCACGATCCTGGTGTGCACCGGTCCGGGGGGCCGCGCGGTCACCTTCCGGGAGCTGGACACCAGGGCCTGCCAGGCGGCCTGGGCCCTGAAGGCCGAACTGGCCGGCACCGAGGGCCTGCGCGCCCGGGAGCCCACCGCCCTGCTGGTGCTGCCCTCGCAGATGCTCCCCGCCCTGAGCCTGTGGCTAGGGCTGGCCAAGCTGGGCTGCCCGGTGGTCTGGATCAACCCTCACGGCCGCGGGCCACCCCTGGTGCACGCGGTGCTGAGCTCCGGGGCCCGCGTGCTGGTGGTGGACCCAGGTGAGAACCCCTGGACAAGGGGGTCGGAGGGGCTGGGCAGCGGGCGGGAGAGGGCGGCGGAGGACTGCTGTCCAGGGGGTCCCAGTCGGGGCTGGCTCTTAGAACAGCCCACAGCCCGCTGGCTCTTAGGACCCAAACCCAGTTGCTGGACAGAAATGCTGAAGGTCCCAGAGTTCTGTTGATTTTTTTTTCACCGTGGCTATTTGCGGGCGTTTTGCACCCCAATACTCATTACAGGTAAGGCAGGTGCGCTTCGCCGCTGCAAAGGGGGGGAGGGGCCTCGGCACGTCTCGCCCCTCCCACCGCAGGGCACCCCGCCCCCGCCCTGAAGCTTCCTCTGACCCCTCCCGCAGAGCTCCGGGCAAACCTGGAGGAGGTCCTGCCCAAGCTGCAGGCGGAGAAGGTGCACTGCCTCTACCTGGGCCGCAGCTCCCCCACGCCCGGGGTGGGGGCCCTGGGCGCCGCCCTGGCCGCCGCCCCCTCAGACCCCGTGCCCGCCGACCTGCGGGCGGACATCAAGCTGCGAAGCCCAGCCCTGTTCATCTACACCTCGGGGACCACCGGTGAGCGTGCCCGATGTCCAGGCCCGACCTCTGAACTCTCCTGCTGACCTGACCTCAAGCCTGATTTGTGCCCTCAACTTGGCCTCTGAAACCCTCCTTGCCCCTGGATTGTGACCCCTGGCCCCAACGTTGACAGCCAGTGTTATCTGAATGGTCGGTGCCAGAACCTTGCCTCTGGCCGGTAAACAGCCGCTGAAACCCTGACCTTTGGAATTCATCCGCTGAACCCCGATGAAAACCCACCCACGCTGGCCATCTTTCCAGAGCCTCAAACCCCTGAGCTTGCGGGCCTGCCCTACCCTCCTCTCCCCTCTTCTCCCCAGGGCTCCCCAAGCCCGCCATCCTCACCTACGAGCGGGTGCTGCAGGTGGCAGGGATGCTGACTCTGTGTGGGGTCACAGCCGACGACGTGGTCTACACGGTCTTGCCTTTGTACCACACCATGGGGCTTGTCCTTGGAGTCCTCAGTTGCCTGGACCTTGGTAAGCCTTTCTTTCTTTGAAGTCCCCGTTCGAGCCACAGGACTCCCAGCCTGGATGTCAGGGTGGCAAGCCCAATAGGTTACCCAGAACCCCAGGTTCCCATCTTTGACAAGGGACAGAGAAGCCCAGGGCCACCTGGATAGAGGGACGGACACCCGGGGAGTCCTTCATGGCTGTGCTGCAGGCAGGAAGAGAGCGGCACTGCTGTGGGCGTTGGGTATTCCTGGCAGTCAGTGTCCCAGGTGGAGCCAGTGAAGGCACCGGCAGCAAGCCTTCCTTCCAGTTGTCTCCCTAGACACCTGGCCACGAATTCAGTGAACAGACCGCCTGGTCGGTTTTGTTGCCATTGTTGTCGTTTCTGAAATTTTAACATGGAATATATTGAAATATCAAAATTTCTAAAGTTTTCTACATGAATCCTCAGGTACTCACCACCCAGCTGCAGCTGTTGGCAGCATTTTGCTCTTCTGTGTTTTGATTATCACCTCCCCTTTACTCTCACTTTTTACTCTCATTATTTCTTCAAAAATCTTAAAACCATGGGCCATTTCAAACATACAGGAAAGCAGAGCAGATAGTTTGATGAAGTCTCTGAAATCCTCACCCAGCCTCAACAATTGTTAACATGTTGCCAATTTTATTTAATAGGAACTCCCTTCTTTCTGGATTATTTTGGAGCAGATTCTAGATACTATCTTTCTCTTTGTAAATACTGCAGTATGTATCTCTAATATGTAAGAACTTAAAACACCTGTGACCACTGTGATTATCACACCTACCTGAAAAATTAACAGTAACTCTTGGGTACTATCTGATGCTCACCTCATGTTAAAAACTTCCCAGGAGTTCCCTAGTAGTCCAGTGTCTAAGCCTGTGTGCTCCCACTGCAGGGGCCACAGATTCGGTCTCTGGTCAGGAAGCTAGAGCCCACGTGCTGCAACTAAGACCCAGGGCAGCCAAATAAATGATTACATATATTTTTTAAAAATTGGCCCAATTATCTGTCTTTTTGCAGTTCAAGTGTTCTTTGTACTTGCTTACTTGGTCTCTGTTCCTCTCCCTCCCACATTCCTGTTAAAACTACATAGTCTTTCTAGAGATGTTTTCATTTATTTTTAAAACAGTTTTTATTTCTTTGGCCGCACCAGGTCTTTGTTGTGGCATGCAGGACCCATTTCCCTGACCAAGGATCAAACCGGGGTGCCTGCATCAGGAGCATACAGTCTTAGCCACTAGACCACCAGGGAAGTCCCTGTTTTATTTTTACTTTTTTTTTTTTTTTTGCTCTTTACAAGAGACTCACTTTTTTAAAAATTTTAACCGAAGGATAATTGCTTTACCATATTGTGTTGGTCTCTGCCACACATCAACATGAATCAGCCACGGGTATACATGTGTCCCCTCCCTCCTGAACCTCCCTCCCACCTCCCACCCCATCCCACTCCAGGTTGTCATAGTGTTTTCATTTATTTTAAAACAATCTTTATTTATTTATCTGGCTGCAGTGGGTCTGAGTTGTGTCCTGCAGGGCCATCAATGTGTGCCTGGACTCTATTGTGGCCCAAGGCCTTAGTTGCTCTCTGGCAGGTGGGATCCCCAGCCACGGATCAAACTTCTGTCTGCTACATTGCAAAGTGGATTCTTAACCACTGGACCACCCGAGGAGAATCCCCACGATGTTTTTCAGTTCAGTTCAGTCGCTCAGTCGTGTCCGACTCTTTGCGACCCCATGAATCGCATCACGCCAAGCCTCCCTGTCCATCACCAACTCCCGGAGTTCACTCAGACTCACGTCCATCATGTCAGTGATGCCATCCAGCCATCTCATCCTCTGTTGTCCCCTTCTCCTCCTGCCCCCAATCCCTCCCAGGATCAGAGTCTTTTCCAATGAGTCAACTCTTCGCATGAGGTGGCCAAAGTACTGGAGTTTCAGCTTTAGCATCATTCCTTCCAAAGAAATCCCAGGGCTGAACTCCTTCAGAATGGACTGGTTGGATCTCCTTGCAGTCCAAGGTACTCTCAAGAGTCTTCTCCAACACCACAGTTCAAAAGCATCAATTCTTCGGCACTCAGCCATCTTCACAGTCCAACTCTCACATCCATACATGACCACTGGAAAAACCATAGCCTTGACTAGATGGACCTTTGTTGGCAAAGTAATGTCTCTGCTTTTCAATGTGCTATCTAGGTTGGTCAAAACTTTTCTTCCAAGGAGTAAGCGTCTTTTAATTTCATGGCTGCAATCACCATCTGCAGTGATTTTGGAGCCCCCCCAAAAACTAAAGTCTGACACTGTTTCCACTGTTTCCCCATCTATTTCCCATGAAGTGATGGGACCAGATGCCATAATCTTTATTTTCTGAATGTTGAGTTTTAAGCCAACTTTTTCACTCTCCTCTTTCACCTTCATCAAGAGGCTTTTTAGTTCCTCTTCACTTTCTGCCATAAGGGTGGTGTCATCTGCATATCTGAGGTTATTGATACTTCTCCCGGCAATCTTGATTCCAGCTTGTGCTTCTTCCAGCCCAGCGTTTCTCATGATGTACTCTGCATATAAGTGAAATAAGCAGGGTGACAATATACAGCCTTGACGTACTCCTTTTCCTATTTGGAACCAGTCTGTTGTTCCATGTCCAGTTCAAACTGTTGCTTCCTGACCTGCATACAGGTTTCTCAAGAGGCAGGTCAGGGGGTCTGGTATTCCCATCTCTTTCAGAATTTTCCAGTTTATTTAGATTCAGTTTAATTATTCTTGGGAAGAACTTTAGTGCAGTGCATATGCTTCCTAACTTGTCACACCAGAGACGTCTTAAAACTGGGATCCCATCTTAGGCAAAGAACTGGGACGTTTTCATTGGAAAAATCCTTATCAACCTCCCCCCTGGTCTTAGCAGCTCTTGAAGCCCTTTCCAGAATCCAGGCATTTCACTTGGGGTTGCCAACAGAGCTGTTGCTTTCAAGGACCCAGCATCCATTTTCACAGGGAGGACATTATACTTCACCTCTGCCAAGATACAGCTTTGAAGAAGACACACACCTGCTCCCTTCCCAAGCACAGGAGCAGTCGTCCCTCTGGGTGCAGGGCTGATGATATTAGCTTGTGGGGTTTTCTGACGATTAGAGCTGAGGTAGGGAGAGTGCCATCCACAGGGCCAGCTGCAGAGGAGGGGATCAGAAAAAGAGGGAGCACTTTCCTGGAGTGACTGTGCATGCTAAGTCGCTTCAGTTGTGTCCACCTCTTTGTGACCCCATGGACTGTAGCCCACCAGGCTCCTCTGTCCATGGGATTCTCCAGGCAAGAATACTGGAGTGGGGTGCCATGCCCTTCTCCATGGAGTGACTGTAGTGGCCCCTAAGATGTACTGATCCACATGCCCATCCTTCACAACATCCATATATCCATCCAGCAACCCAGCCCCCATCACCCATCCATCCTTCTACCCGCTATCCATTTGCCCAGCTAGACAGGCATTCCTAAGACATTTATCACAATCATGAGTGACTCCTGCTCACAGCCCTCATTCAGCAGGGCTTTGTACCAGGCACTGAGCTTTCCACACATTCTGAAGACAGGATTTGGACTCAGGTCGGGCTGTGCTCTTCTCGTGGGGACAGTCCTGGCTGGGCCAGTGACACAGAGATGAGCGTGATGCCATCCTGGGCTTCATGGGCCACAACCAGCTGGTCAGAGCAGCTTCTTACGGCAGCTCAGAGGCCTGACCTGAAACCCCTTCCTCTCCTCCCTTCCAGGGGTGACCTGTGTCCTGGCCCCCAAGTTCTCTGCCTCCAGCTTCTGGGATGACTGTCGACAGCATGGTGTGACTGTGATCCAGTACGTGGGCGAGATCCTGCGGTACCTGTGCAACACACCCCAGGTGAGATGCTCAGAGCGCCCCCGAGTCATCCCAGTGAAGGTCTCAGGGGGATTCAGGCCAGGACTCACACAGTGGCCCTCGGGACAGGGGGTCCCAAGCAAGGTTTCCCATCACAGCTGCTTTGAGGATCAGCTGTGCTATCTTGTGGTGGGGGGCGGTGGGGGGGCGTGACTTCACCTCTCTCAGCCTCAGTGTCCTCTTTGGGGAAACAGAATAATACCTCACAGGGGTGCAGCAAGAATCAAACATGTAAAGTACTGAGAGCAGGCTGTGGCTCGGGATAAAGTCACTAGACCTGAGCAGGTCTCATCCTATGGATCAGTGACACGTGGACCCCAGGTGATTCTCTCAAGGAGTGTGTGTTAGTCCCTCAGGTGTGCCCAACTCTTTGTGACCCCGTGGACTGTAGCCCACCAGACTCCTCTGTCCATGGAATTTCCAGGCAAGAATAGTGGAGTGGGTGGCCATTTCCTTCTCCAGGGGGGTCTTCCCAACCTAGGGATCAAACTGTGGTCTCCTGCATTGCAGGCCTACTCTTAACCATCTGATCCACCAGGGGGGCCCTAACGTCCCTCCAAATAAAATCTCCAGGTAACCATTCAGGAAAAGGTTCCTGGTAACTAACCCAAGTAAGGCCCCGGGATAACTCCTCAAAATTAACCTTCAAGTCAGTCCCCCAGGTTACCTTCAGGTAAAGGCCCCCCAAGTAACTCCTCCTGCTAAGGCCTCCAGTAAACACCCCCAGGTAAAAGCTTCAGATAACCACCCCTGTATAAGACCCCAGAGGTCTCCCTTAGGTCAGACCCTATAGAAGCCCTCTGGCCACCCCTACATATTCCTCCAGGTAAGGTTCCCAGGTATCCTCCACAGGTAAGCCCTACAAGTAACTCTCTCCAGGTATAGACTCCAGGTAACTACTCTAAAGTTAAGAACTCAGATCCCCTAGATACAGGCCCCCGTCACCTCCCAGGATAGCTCTCCTAGGTAAGGGCTATCTTATCCTGGGCACACCAAAGGGCAGCCCCTCCTCACCCTTCTCGGGCTGTCCCTGCAGCGGCCAGAGGACCGGACACATAAAGTCCGCCTGGCGATTGGCAATGGACTCCGGGCAGAAGTGTGGGAGACCTTCCAGCGGCGCTTCGGCCCCATTCGGATCTGGGAGATGTACGGCTCCACCGAGGGCAACGTCGGCTTCATCAACTATCCGGGGCGCTGTGGGGCCCAGGGCAAGACCAGCTGCTTACTCCGAGTGAGTTGCTGGGCATGACGGGGCCCTGACTGGGGCCGAGCCCATCGGACCTCTGCTGATGCCTCCCACCATCTACCCAGATGCTGTCCCCCTTCGAGCTGGTGCAGTACAGCCTGGAGACAGAGGAGCCTCTGAGGGACAGTCAGGGCCTCTGCATCCGTGCGAGGCCAGGTACGGGGCTGGGGAACCTCCCCAGGTGTGCGAAGGGGGGAGAGCTGTGGGCTTCTCTGTGGCTGGAACAAGCCACCCGAAGCCTCGAGGTGGCTGACGCCCAGTGGTGGCGCCTGCAGTCCTCAGCCAGGCCCTGCATCCCTGGTCTGTCTGCCCACAGTCTGGGGCCTCCCTCTCAGCTGGTCGGTTCTGCCCAGCTCCTCTGCTTCAACCTCTAGCTCTGCTGCGTCTCTGGGTGTCCATCTGAGGTGTTCGCTTGCACGGTCTGTGGAAGTCCCATCCTCCCAGGGATCCAGCTCCCGTCCTGAACCTTTTCCGAGGGTCTGCTCTCCTGGGGGCTGGCAAGGTCACAGCGGAATCTCTCTTCCCATCACCATTTGTGTCTCTCCCTTGTCCATCCTTGTTGGCCTTTTCCTCTTCTGAGGGGACTCTCTGATACCACCCTCATTTCCTGTCTCTGTCTCTGGATCCGTTTCTGGGTCTCTCTCTTCTCTGGCAGAGTCCGGGCCGTGGCCTGGGGGGCTCCTGACGCGCTCCGCCATGGCTAATGCCCGACTCCCGCTCCTACCCCAGGGGAGGCGGGACTCCTGCTGACCCAGGTGTTGCGTCACCAACCTTTCCTGGGCTACCGCGGGCCCCGGGAGCTGTCAGAGAAGAAGCTGGTGAAGAACGTGCGGCGCCCGAACGACCTTTACTACAACACCGGGGACGTGCTGGCCATGGACCACGAAGGCTTCCTCTACTTCCGCGACCGCATTGGGGACACCTTCCGGTACCGCGGGGCTCCTCAGGGCCGGACGTGTGGATTCGGGGAGGGGCGGGGCTTGGGGAAGTAGGCGGGCCTCTCCTACCAGGGGGCGGGGCTCGGTGGTCAGGAGGCAGGGGCTATCCTTTCCAGGGGTGGGCCCCTCGTACATATTCAGGACGGGACAGGCCAGGGGCCTAGGGGCCAGGAGGCGGCGCTTGGTCAGGGGTGGAACCTCCTTTCCCGCGCCCTGATCCCAGGCACCTGCTCCAACCCCGCAGGTGGAAGGGTGAGAATGTGTCCACGCGGGAGGTGGAGGGCGTGCTGTCAGTCGTGGACTTCCTGCAGGAGGTGAACGTGTACGGTGTGCCTGTGCCAGGTGCGGAAGAGTGCGCAGCCCTGTGGGAGGGGTGGGGGCTTGTTCCAGGTGGGGAGCCGCCAGGACCCGGGAGAGGGCAGCTGTGGTGCTGAGGTTGCACGTGCTCCCCAGGGTGTGAGGGCAAGGTGGGCATGGCCGCCGTGCAGCTGGTGCCCGGCCAGGCCTTCGACGGGCAGAGGCTGTACCAGCACGTACGCACTTCTCTCCCGGGCTACGCCGCTCCCCATTTCATTCGTATCCAGGTGAGCTCGGGTGGCCGGAGGGGTGGGTGGGAGGCCTGGCAGGGCGGCTGCAGTCGAGATTACAGTCTCTCCCCACGCAGGACGCCTTGGAGATCACAGGCACGTTCAAACTGGTGAAGTCCCGGTTGGTGCGCGAGGGCTTCAATGTGAGCGTCGTTGCTGATCCCCTGTTCGTGCTGGACAACCAGGCCCAAGCCTTCCGGCCCCTGACTCCAGATATATACCGGGCAGTGTGTGAGGGAGTCTGGAGACTCTGACCTCCCATCAGCTCACAGGACATCCGAAGGCGCTCCACCCAACGCTGTTCCCCCCTCCCCTTGTCCCCTCACCCACTCCCCAAACCCGACGAGCCTGGCCTTATCCCCAGCTTCACAGGCTGGGGTGACCCTGGCCCGCACCAGAGCGAGAATAAACCGGGATGTGTACACGGATGTCTGTGTCGATGGGGAACGAGCCAGAGGTGCGGGGTCCCCCTGAGGGGCAGCCCTGTCTGGAAAAGGCCAGGGGAATGGCTGGAGCCACCGCCACTCCAGGAGGAGACAAGACTCCGAGTCTGCCTGTGGCCTCTGTCGGGGCTGGGCCGGGCTGCAGATGAGTACATGGTCTGGAGAGTGTGGGGAGAAGCACCGTGAGGGGAGGTCTGACAAGGGCCAGAGGCAAGGCTTCTGGAGAATGGAGGCCATGGTATCTTCGGGCTAGAAGTGCCCTCGGGGGCATTGCGGGAGCCGCAGGCCGGCTGGCGTCAGCAAGAGCAGCTGTGCTAGTAAAGGCCCTGCTGTGGTCAGCTGCTCCTGCCATGCCTTGTGCTGGACGCTGCTCTCCAGGCGTCCCTGGGCTCCTGTGCCAAACAGCCCCTGCCAGCTGATACGTCCACTTCTCGAGCACATGCCGTGCTGCGAGTGGGGTTAAGCTGTGGCCACACACACACACACACACACACACCCCGTGAGGCCCAGTTCAAGGGGCCCTGGCCGCTGAGGCTGTCACTGCATTTCCTCTTGACAGAAGAGGTTAGCACCCATTCTGTCAACAGAAGAGCGTGTGCTGGGAGCCCAGAGAGCCATGTGGGGGGGGGGGTGTGTGTGCGCTGGACAGGAACCTGGGTCTATGGGTCCCCGAGCCTGCAGCATGGATTGACGGCTGTCCACTTCCAGGCTGGGTGGCCTGGGCAATGCCTAGAACCAACTGCCTCTTGAGCACTGGTTTCCTTCATTGTAAAATGGGCCTGAGAATCGTGTCCACCTCAACAGATGTTTGTGGATATTAAAAAAAAAGATGGAGGGCTTCCCCGGTGGCTCAGTGGTAAGGAATCCACCTGCCAATGCAGAGGTTTGATCCCTAGTTGGCGATCTAAGATCCCACAACATGTGCCTTGGGAGCAACACACATGCCATGACTACTGAGTCCAGGTGCCACAACTAGAGAGAAACTCACACACCGTAACAAAGTCCCAGAGCGAAACAGAAAAAAAGTCATTTCAAGGTTACCTGTGGAGTTAGCATAAGGTCAATTATCACAGTTACCAGGGGCGGCTGCAATGGCGCGCATAGCGCAGGCAGATGCACTGGTCATAGCAAACACCCTCTTCCAACAACACAAGAGAGACTCTACACATCGACATCACCAGATGGTCAACACCGAAATCAGGTTGATTATATTCTTTGCAGCCAAAGATGGAGAAGCTCTATACAGTCAACAAAAACAAGACCAGGAGCTGACTGTGGCTCAGATCATGAACTCCTTATTGCCAAATTCAGACTGAAATTGAAGAAAGAAGGGAAAACCACTAGACCATTCAGGTATGACCTAAATCAAATCCCTTATGATTATACAGTGGAAGTGAGAAATAGATTTAAGGGACTAGATCTGATAGAGTGCCTGATGAATTATGGATGGAGGTTCGTGACATTGTACAGGAGACAGGGATCAAGATCATCCCCATGGAAAAGAAATGCAAAAAAGCAAAATGGCTGTCTGGGGAGGCCTTACAAATAGCTGTGAAAAGAAGAGAAGCGAAAAGCAAAGGAGAAAAGGAAAGATATAAGTATCTGAATGCAGAGTTCCAAAGAATAGCAAGAAGAGATAAGAAAGCCTTCCTCAGCGATCAATGCAAAGAAATAGAGGAAAACAACAGAATGGGAAAGACTAGAGATCTCTTCAATAATATTAGACATACCAAGGGAACATTTCATGCAAAGATGGGCTCAATAAAGGACAGAAATGGTATGGACCTAACAGAAGCAGAAGATATTAAGAAGAGGTGGCAAGAATACACAGAAGAACTGTACAAAAAAGATCTTCACAACCCAGATAATCACGATGGTGTGATCACTCACTTGGAGCCAGACATCCTGGAATGTGAAGTCAAGTGGGCCTTAGGAAGCATCACTATGAACAAAGCTAGTGGAGGTGATGGAATTCCAGTTGAGCTATTTCAAATCCTGAAAGATGATGTTGTGAAAGTGCTGCACTCAATATGCCAGCAAATTTGGAAAACTCAGCAGTGGCCACAGGACTGGGAAAGGTCAGTTTTCATTCCAATCCCAAAGAAAGGCAATGCCAAAGAATGCTCAAACTACCGCACAACTGCACTCATCTCACATGCTAGTAAAGTAATGCTCAAAATTCTCCAAGCCAGGCTTCAGCAATACGTGAACCATGAACTTCCAGATGTTCAAGCTGGTTTTAGAAAAGACAGAGGAACCAGAGATCAAATTGCCAACATCCGCTGGATCATGGAAAAAGCAAGAGAGTGCCAGAAAAACATCTATTTCTGCTTTATTGACTATGCCAAAGCCTTTGACTGTGTGGATCACAATAAACTGTGGAAAATTCTGAAAGAGATGGGAATACCAGACCCCCTGACCTGCCTCTTGAGAAACCTGTATGCAGGTCAGGAAGCAACAGTTTGAACTGGACATGGAACAACAGACTGGTTCCAAATAGGAAAAGGAGTACGTCAAGGCTGTATATTGTCACCCTGCTTATTTCACTTATATGCAGAGTACATCATGAGAAACGCTGGGCTGGAAGAAGCACAAGCTGGAATCAAGATTGCCGGGAGAAGTATCAATAACCTCAGATATGCAGATGACACCACCCTTATGGCAGAAAGTGAAGAGGAACTAAAAAGCCTCTTGATGAAGGTGAAAGAGGAGAGTGAAAAAGTTGGCTTAAAACTCAACATTCAGAAAATAAAGATTATGGCATCTGGTCCCATCACTTCATGGGAAATAGATGGGGAAACAGTGGAAACAGTGTCAGACTTTAGTTTTTGGGGGGGCTCCAAAATCACTGCAGATGGTGATTGCAGCCATGAAATTAAAAGACGCTTACTCCTTGGAAGAAAAGTTTTGACCAACCTAGATAGCATATTGAAAAGCAGAGACATTACTTTGCCAACAAAGGTCCGTCTAGTCAAGGCTATGGTTTTTCCAGTGGTCATGTATGGGTGTGAGAGTTGAACTGTGAAGATGGCTGAGTGCCGAAGAATTGATGCTTTTGAACTGTGGTGTTGGAGAAGACTCTTGAGAGTCCCTTGGACTGCAAGGAGATCCAACCAGTCCTTTCTGAAGGACATCAGCCCTGGGATTTCTTTGGAAGGAATGATGCTAAAGCTGAAACTCCAGTACTTTGGCCACCTCATGCGAAGAGTTGACTCATTGGAAAAGACTCTGATCCTGGGAGGGATTGGGGGCAGGAGGAGAAGGGGACAACAGAGGATGAGATGGCTGGATGGCATCACTGACTCGATGGACGTGAGTCTAAGTGAACTCCAGGAATTGGTGATGGACAGGGAGGCCTGGCATGCTGCGATTCATGGGGTCGCAAAGAGTCGGACACGACTGAGAGACTGAACTGAACTGAGATAAAGACATATGTCCACACCAACTCTTTTTTTTTTTTACATTTTAACAAATTTACTTTGAATCTTTGAGTGTAACAAAATAACTGTTGTTTTACATCACTATGTTTGGGTGTGTGTTAGTGTGTTAGTTGCTCAGTCGTGTCCGACTCTTGCAACCCTGTGGACTGTAGCCTGCCAGATTCCTCTGTCCATGGGATTTTCCAGGCAAGAATACTGGAGTGGGTTGCCATTTCCTTCTCCAGGTCACACCAACTCTTGCATATCAATGTTCATAGCTGCATTATTCCCAGTCCCCAAGCCTGCAAACAACCCAGTGCCCAGACAACTTAGGAATGGATAAAACAAATGTGCTAAATGTGTAAATGGCGTATTATTATCAGCAGCAAAAAAAAAAAAAAAAAAAAAAGCACCTCTGATAGATCCACAGAGACAGAAAAGAGACCGGTGATTGCCAGGGGCAGGGGGAGGAGGACTTGGGGGACTGCCAACAGGGGTGCATGCTTTGGGTAATGAGAAAATGTTCTAAACCTGTGACGACTGAGGCACAGCTCTGAGAATACACTAAAAACCACTGCATCGTATACCTGCAAGGAGTGAATTGCATGGCATATGGCTGTCTCCATAAAGCTGCTAAGAAATCTCAACACTGCAATTTAACATTTTACGATGTGTGCATTTTTATTTTTTAGAATATTAAGCCTTTACCTACTTTGCTGGCTGAGTTTGTGGCGTCCCTTCAAAGTCGTGACCCAGGCCAGCATCCTGTTCTCCTGCCCCACTCTCCCCGCCCGCCCCAGCCTTGCTCAGCAGCTTTGGGGTGCGGTACCCTACCTGCCTCTGGTGCATCTTCATCGAGTGCAGGGGTGGGCAGCCTGCTCCTGGGCCCAGCGTTGTAACCATCTCCTGCTCAACCAGCCCTAGAGCTACCAAGATGGCTGAACACACAACACGTGGAGGTGAGCACCTCCCACCACGCAGGGTCACGTGCCCACCCGACCAGGGGGAGGCAGGCTTTGTAGTCAGGAGAGGCTGGGGGCACCCTGACTCCTGCTGAGGGTGTGACTGGCTCATTGGGGTGACTGCTGGCTTAGGGGGGAATCAGTCACTCTGTTTGAGGGGGAAACAGCACCCAGGGAGCTGTTTGACTCGGGGCTCTTACCAGGAACAGCATGGGGAGCAAGGGAAGGGGATTTGCTAACTGCCCTTTGAGGCTCTCCTGGTTTCTGGTGTTATGGAGGCACCAGAATCAGGCCTTACTTTTAGCCTCCCTCCTACACCCGCTGGTGCAGATGTCAGATAGACCCGCGTCAGATTGCGGTTCGGCCAACCACTGGGTCGCCTCCAGCAGGCTTAATTCGGGAGCAACGACAGAGGAAAGAGACGGAGCTGGAGGGAGGCCCAGCTGAGGACAGAGGCTCTCGGTGGCCTCGAGGACCAGATGAGACGGGGTGGGAAGCGAGTAACTGGGACCAGGCGGGAAGACACCAACGCCACCCACGGTCTCGGCCCAGAGGCAGCCCAGGCGATGCTGGGGTGCGGGGTGCCCAGGAGGCTGGCCGAGGAGGCTTGGCTCAGTCACAACGGCAAGAGGCAGGGTGACCGTGCTGTGGGAGCTGGCTGGGGCAAGCAGTCTAAAGCCGATGGAAGACAGTGACGGATGTGACCCCGTGATGCGCGAGGCCACGCCAACAGGGCGACAGGCACACCCGAGCACGTGGGTGGGGTGGAGCCTGCCTGCTGTCCGCAGAGACACAGAGCTCGTGGGCTTCGCCCGCAGGATGGAAAAGGAAGGTTGGAAAAGCAAGTCCACGACGTTCTGGGGCCTCTGCCGCTGGAAGCCTTTCCTTCCCAGGAAGGCGGGCGGGGGCCATGTGTCCAGAAGACGCTGATGAGTCCGCGGAGAATTTAAAAACCCCTTACCCCACCAGCTGACCGTGAGACAGGGGGACTGTTTGAGATGATGCAGGTGGGCCCAGCGTCATCACGAGGGTCCTTAGAGGTGGAAAAGGAGGGCAGAGGAGAGTGTCGGGCGAGCCCCCTTGAGCACTGAGTGGCCACTGCCAGGCTAGAAGGTTTGGGGAAGGGCGGTGAGCGTGGCACACAGGCCTCCTCTAGGGTGGAAAAGTGTAGCGATGGTTCTCCCAGAGATCAGAGAGGGAAAGCAGGCCTGCGGGACCTGGACTTTAGCGCAGTGAGACTATGCCTGCCTCCTGACCTCAGAACTGTAATCTGTTTTGTTTCTTAAAACAAGAAGAAAAAGAAAATAAGAACAGAAATCCCATGCTCGAGAAAACTTGCCACTCCCACTCTGCGGGAGTCTGTTTTGAGGAAACACACAGGTTGCCCCCGGAGGGTCTGCTCAGGTGTGTCCTCACGGCACGGGGAGCTATGAGGGAGAGGCAGACAAGGAACTGTCGGGGCCTGGTGGAAACCCAGGAAGTGGAATCTCCACCTAGGCATCATGACACGTCCCATTTTTAGCAACACAGGGAGGTGGGCGGGAAGAGCAGGGCTCAGAACAACAGGCTGGGGCCTCGCCCGCTGTAAAACCCCACCCCCGTGTGAACACCAAGAAAAACAGTGCCATCCAGGACCACTTTTGTGACCTTTGTCCTCTGGTATATTTCAGACTTTTCTAAGTAAACAGAAACTACTTTTAAATATGGAAAATCTCCCAAGAAGGCTGCCTGCCTGCCCCCGCCCGCCCCTCACTATCTGTGTGTGGCTGGGCCCTGCCCTGGCACATTCCTCTGTGACCCCAGCACAGACCTCACCTCTGGCTGCCAGCCAGACTGTGTTACAATGAGGAAGAACCTTTGAATTCTGTCACCTGAGTCAATCACTGAGTCACTAAGTGATGCTGCTTAGTCACTAAGAATGCTGCTTCTAAGCTTAAATTGTACATAATAGCCCACCTCTGGGAGCCCTGACTCACAGGTAGTGAGCATTTAAGCTAGAATTCCTTTGTTTAGCTCACAGGAGACCTCCTGACCACACCACCTGTGAGTGTCTACATGGAGGAGGAAATGAACACATCCTCTCTGAAGCAGGAAATGTTTCACCTTACTCCATCCCCTCACAGTGTAAGAGCAGCCTGGATTTTAACTCAGACGAGATGGTTCTTTGGGGCACAAGTCTCCTATCATCTGGCTTTTTGAATACAGGCACTACTCCTTGCCCTAACCACTCAGGCTCTTGGTTCATCAGCCTGTCATGCACCAAGCAACACAAGCTTGGATGTGGTAACAAGATCACCGGTGCCCAGTTCCACCTGCAGCCTGGCCGTGCTTCCCCGGGCCTGAGTATGGTCAACAGCTCAAAGGTCCCAGAAGACTGGGCATGGAGGAGGTGGGTCCCTGGGATGAAGGCTTCTCCCTCCCAGTTTCAGGCTGCAGTAAGCCCCCCAACCCCCGTCCAGGCGTCCTCCACCTTGCCCAGTAACGATGGTTACTGCCGTACTCAACACCCTCCTGCGACCCCTGCATGTGCCCGAGGCTGCAGGGGGCTCAATTCTTAGGCTCACATGTTTCCCTGAAATCACCTCCCACAAAATGCTCGTTTTAGAGCAGAACGGAGACCGAAGCGTACCGAGTAACAGCCCCCAAGACGTCCACGTCCTAACCCCTGGAGCCTTGAATGTCACCTCACACGCAAAGGGCTTGTGCAGATGAGAGCAGGAGGGTGGGTGGACGTGGAAGCCGTGCAGTCCTGAGACGAGGACCACCACGGTTCCTGGGGACTCTGGACACAGCCCCGAGGGCCTGACAAGGAGGAGGCAGTGTGGGACCGCAGCATCCATGGCGAGCGCTGCAGATGGAGTGAAGGGCCACCAAGCAAGGGGCGCAGCGGCCTCTACAAGCCAGAAAAACTCTTGCAGTGGATTCCCCCTTAGAGACTTCAGGAGGAACCAGCCCTGCTGACACCGTGACTGGGCCCAGGGAGACCCAATCCCGAGTCCCAGGAGGATACACGTGTTGTGTCAAGCCATCGCAGCAGTAGGAAAGTAGCACAGGATGCTGGCCAAGACCTGGACGACTGCCCAGGACCCAGACGGGCCGCCGGGGGTGGCCCGCTGTGCAGGCTGTGGGGACACAGCCCTGAGCCGCCGGCCTACAGGCCTAAGTGACATCTGTTCTCGGAGCCCATCCTTGTCCAGAAATCCTTGGAGAGAAGTTCCCTTCACGTCCACTCAGGCAGGGACAACAATGCCAGCAGTTGGGTGTGCGGCCAAGGAGCAGGCGGGCTGGACGCTGGCCCGGCTCGGGGGCCAGCTGCTCGGCAGCTCCAGGGGCTAGGCGGAGGGCAGTTGCTCTGATCCGATCAGCAGAGACCACACGCCAGGATTCTTCTGCAGAAACGTCTCCAGTTTAAAACTGGAATCTGTTAAAACTCTAAAACGCACAGTGGATAAACTTCAACTTTGCAGCTGGCTGCTGACGGAAGCAGGCCGTGCTCTCCTAGGGTTCCTGGCCCGTCCACACTCAAACCTCGGGCCCAGCTTCTGCAGGAGGAGTGGGAGGGGCCTGGTCACCAAGCCAAGTGGTCCCAGAGGTCAGGGGAGCCTGCACTAGGTCACCGGTGGGAGCTTCCAAGTCCCCTGGCTGCACTGGGCTGGCGGAGGCCTGGAGCCCAGGCCTCTCAGAAAGCTGGGGTGGGGGAGGCAGGAGACGGGGAGCATTGACTCCGGGGGGGAGACTGAGGGGGTCTGAGGGATCCCCTGGGACTCTGACCTGCTCCAGGGTCCTGGGCGGCCTCCAGGTCTCCAGGCCTCGCTGGCGCAGGGATGGGGAGACCGCCCTTCCCACGCTCAAGGGGCCTCGGGCCGGTGACTCTTGCGGTGGATGACCAGCTGGGACTTCCAGTCGAAGCTGTGGCCGCAGTCAGCACAAAGGTGGCGCCGCTGGCCAGCGTGGCCCTTGCGGTGGATGACCAGCTGCGACTTCCAGCTGAAGCTGTGGCCGCACTCCTCACAGGCGTAGCCGCGCGGGCCCGGGAGCGCGCGTTGGGGCGGGCCGGCCGGTGGCTTCTCTGTGCACTGGCCGCCAGCGTGCGCGCGGCGGTGGATGACGAACACCGACTTCCAGTCGAAGGCGCCGCCGCACTGAGTGCACGTGTAGGGCTTGCTCCTCGGCGGCGGTGGTGGTGGCGGGGCCTCGGGGCCACCGGGCTGGCCCTCGCTCTCATCTCCTGGGGAGTGAAGGAGGCCAGGTCACCTGGGGGCCCAGCACTGTCCAGGCGAGGCCTCCTGGGCACCCCGCCCGCCCCCATTCTCCACCCCCGCCCCTGCCCCACCCGCACCTGCACCCCAACCCCCACCGAGGGACCTCGAGAGGCCACTCACCAGGGCGGAGCCGTCTCCGCCCCTCGGATCCAGTGCTCAGCACCTCCGGCTGAGACTCCGCGCGGGACTCAGGCAGGGGGTGCGGCAACCCTGCTTGAGGTGGGGGGCCCATCAGGTGAGGGGTTCGCACGAATGAAGGGACGGGGTGTCGGGGGGGGGGGCGGCCCTTGGGAAGCGCTGGGAGGCAAGGTGCGCCCAAGGGCCCAGACAAGGAGAGGGGGCCTCACCCAGGGAAACCACCGTGCCGTACTTCTCCAGCATCGCGTCCCAGTACAGCTCCTTCTGGGATGGTTCCAGGAGCCCCCACTCCTGCAGGGACACAACCCATCACCCACATAACTATCTACCCTGCACCCACCAGGCCGATCCTGGCCAGACTCCTGCTGGTCCCCTGAGGGGTGGCAGGTTACCAAAGCCTCACCTGCTGAGATGGGAACCAGTGAGCACTGCAGATGCAGGCCCGGGAAGGGAGCTGCCTCTTGGCTCACCAGTCACCCTCAGCTGCCCCACCCCAGGTTCTGGCCGCACAGAAGGAAGCTGAGGACACCTGGATGGCCCTGGGACTGCGTGTGCTGCATGGAGCAAAAGGCCAGGGAATGGCGGGGACCCCAACCATCTCTCCCCTGCCTCTGGTTTCAAGGGTAATAGAGATCCTCAGGGAAAGTGCCCAGCACCTCAGCAAACTTGCAGGGAGGCTGGGGCGCCAGAGGGCAGGCACAGCCTCGCACCTCTGGACACAGCTGGGCCGGCTGTGGTTGATGCAACCAGGCCTTTAGGCTGCAGCTGGGCCCTCGCGAGCTTCTCAGTGCAGAGAGGGTTAGGAACAGTGTCACTGGGAAAGGACAAGACCCTGCTGCCTGCACTCAGGACCCAAGCCCTCCAGTGACGGGGCTTCCATGCCCAGCTGGTTGCAGCTGAGGGCTGACTGGCCTTGGATGAAGGCCCCGGGCCATTTCCTGGTAAGAGTGTCTCTATTCTGACCTCAGGTGTGCAAGGGAGGCCAGACTGCTGGGTGGCACTCAGGCTTTCCTGCCACACTGGGGACCCTGTCCCCTCTGCACAAGCCCATGAGGGTTCACCCCGGGTGCCGGCTCAGGACTCCTGCCAATCTCCGTCTCACGTCTGTAAGTGCGAAATCTACCTCTGCCAGTTCCCATCACTCTAAACCAAGTTCCCAGTTCCCTGATAGCAGAATTCTTTCCAAGCACTGTTCTGTCCCCCAGGCCCTGCCAGGGGTACCCTGACACCAACTCCACTTCGGGGCAGCAAAGAGGACAAGAAGCACTGGCCAAGGAGCCTGGACATCCGGCAGGACAGAGAGCAGCCCCTGAGGACACCCTCTTCCTGCAGCAGGGCTGTACTTGCCAACCAGGGGCTGCTCACCTGAAGCCGGGGTGGCTGGAAGGGTGTGGAGGTCGGTTCCTGTTGTTCGACGTGCTCCTTGTGGGACTGGGCTGGAGGTGGGGGGCTGGAGGATGCTAGGAAGCCAGGCAGGCAGGGGTCAGGGACTGTCCCTGCGAGCCAGGGCAGGCAAGGAGCTGGCATTGGTGCTGTAGCCTGGGCCCTCCTCTGGCAGCAGGAGGTGTGCTCTTTGTGTGCCAGGCACACGGCAGGTAGGCAGCCAGCCCTTCCCTCCAGCCTCCGGGGGACCCAGTCCTTGTGGGGCCTGCCTCCCAGCTGGGGACGCCAGACCCACTCCAGGAGCCCCCAGTCTCCGCACAACCTCTCCTGGACTCCCCCCTTTGCACTCTCAAAGGGCCCCAGCCCTCGTATACCCGCACCTCACCTGTCTCCTGCACATAGCCATCAGGCTCCTCCTTCACGCTGCAGCTGAGCTGGGCATTGCCCTCCATCTGGGCATCCTTTGGCCCCTCCCCAGAGGCTGCCCTGAGGGGCTCCACTGTCCCTGAGGGGTGGACACCCCCCACCAACTCCTCTGTCTTCTGCGTGGCTGGGAGCACAGCTTGCTGCAGGACATGTGCTGTAATCTGAGGGGGGAGGGAGGGTCATTGGGGTGCTAGTTTCACTCTGTCCCTCAGAGAAGCCACCACCACCACACTCACCCAGCCCAGCAGCTGCCCAGGGTCACGCTGCAGGTCTTCGACCAGGACAACCGCCTCCTCGGGGCTGCCTGGCTGCTGGCCCCGCACCCAGGCCTGAATCTCAGGGGGCAGCGCCCCCAGGAACTGCTCCAGCACCAGCAGGTCCAGAATCTGCTCCTTGGAGTGAGCCTCGGGCTGTAACCACTGGTGGCACAGAAACTGCAGCCGGGCCAGAGCCACCCGGGGACCAGCCACCTCCTGGTAGCAGAAGCCCCGGAAGCGCTGGCGTGCCGTCTCAGGATCTTCTGGGATGGCCTCGGGGTCCAGAGAAGGCAGACTCGGGGGACCCAGTGGGGATGGCATTGTGCGAGGAATCTTCCTGGAGCCACCTGCAGGAAAGAGGGGTCAGAGTGTCAGCCACAAGGCCACAGCCAAGGTGAGGCAGCTGCGTGCAGACAGCCCCAGCCCAGGGGTGGTGGTGGTGGTGCTGATGTCTAGACAGAGAGGACCCTAGTGTGGAGATGCTAGAGGCTGAACTGGGGAAAGTTTCGTGGAAGGAAAGGTCACGAGAGCTGGAACTAAGAGCAGAAGGAAGCCTTGTGAACCACTTGGAGTCGGATGGAGCTTCCAGGGAACAGCTAGATGATGCTGAACGCAAGGCCAGGGGAATTACCCCAGGCTTCCAGGGTCAGGCCGAGGAGCCGAGGGTGGGGGAGCCAGGGTGAGAACAGGCTACCCGTCCCCTCCATCTACGGGTGACGTTGATTCAAGAGGGGCACCCCGAGGGGCTGGTCTGAGCCACGGGCGAGGCAGGGGCCGACGTGCACCCCGAGACACCGTGCTCGCTGACACTATACAGCTGTGCGTGACTCACACCCTGTGGACTGTACTTGTGAAAAGCGGAAGCCAAGCAAAACAGAACCTAGGGCTGTATGGGGCGCTCCGCGGACAACCGTGTCCCGGCCCTGAGGGTCCGCAGGGAGACGCGTCCACATGGGGGGGCCTGTCCGACAGGTTGGACAGGGCCCGACCCCCAGAGCTGGCCTTCCACAGACGGAGGGGAGACGGGGGTCCTCCACGAGGAAGGGACGGCGCCCCAGACGGAGGAAGGGCCAGACGAAGGCTCGGGGGCGGGGCGCCCC
Source organism: Bubalus bubalis (assembly GCF_019923935.1). Taxonomy (NCBI): domain Eukaryota; kingdom Metazoa; phylum Chordata; class Mammalia; order Artiodactyla; family Bovidae; genus Bubalus; species Bubalus bubalis. Next base: position 65,688,101 of record NC_059174.1, on the reverse strand, counting down.
GCACGCGTCGGGTGGCAGCGGGAGGGCCCACGCGCATCGAGCGGCGGCGGGAGGTGCCCGTGCGCCGCGCCGGCCGGCGCCCACTCAGCCACCCCAAGCCTCTGCGGTGAGCGGCCCCGCCCCCTTCCGCGGGGCACCGCCCCCCCATGGGCCCGCCCCTCGCGCGTTGCCCCGGCGACGCGGCCCTGACCCATCACGCGTCTGCCTTGAAGCCCCGTCCCTTCCGCTGCCCCCGTCGGCCAGCCCTTCGCGCGTTGCCTCGGCGACGCCGCCCTGGCCAATCACACGTCTGCTCCGAGGCCCCCGCCACCCCCCCCACCCCCACCCCCGTCGGACTACGTTTCCCATGAGCCTCAGCACGGGGGCACAGGAGCGGCCTCAGAGCAGGTGCTCTTTCTCGGAGTCCTCGCATGACTGAGGGGCGCCCCAGTCCTCCGAGCGGCATCTGCGGCGCCGCGGGCTTCGGGGGGCTCCCGCCCCGTTCCGGCAGCCGCTCTCCCTTTGCACCCGCCCCCGAAGACTCACCAACTGCCGAGATGGACGAGTCCTCCGGCCGTTGCGCATGCGCACAGCAGGCCGGCACCTATTGGCCGAGAGGTGAGGCGGGGCGGGGCGTGACCTCTCGGCCAATCAGGCTGGCGCTCCGCCCTGGTGCCTCCCTGCAGCCTCCTTCTGGGCGCCGGCGGTCGCCGTGGTTACCGCGGGAGCACAGCGGCCCGCCTCCCGCTATTTCCAAGGCGACCGCCGGAGCGTGGCCCTGCCCTCCCAGGCGGCCGAAGTTTCCCAGAGACTCGCCTCTCGGGGTCCCAGGAGGAAGCAGGGACCTGCCGGGAAGGCTGGCCTAACCCATGGGCGTTCTCCGCCTTCCCCAGGAATTTCTCCAGCGAGGGTGGCGCTGGGGTCCGTCATTCGACTACCACTGAGCGCCCTGCGGGTGTGCGGGGACAGCAGGCACTCATCTACTGATGAGGAAACTGTCCCGTAATCTATATCCTCAGACTCTCAGACGTGCCTTCAGCTAGATGAGTCCTGCAAAGAAAGGTCTCTTCCACCATCTACCATGTGGGGAGAGCAGGAGCTCTAACAGCCTATTCAGATTTCCCTCAGTCATGTTTATTTTGGGTCTACCCTTCCAGAGGGCTTCTGGTTTTCAAGCCTTCTGGATTTCTACAGCGTGAGCCTGGTTGGACCACCCTGCACGTCCATCAGCGCCAACTCAGTATTTGGCTTTTCCCCAAATCGGTACTAGCTCCTCGATTTCCACCCACTTCTAGCTTCCGTATGCCATTGCCTCCTCTTTCACGATCCTACTTGCGGTTTTGTGTTTTATTTACGTATTGGCCACATCACGCAGAATGTGGGATCCTAGTTCCCCAATTAGGGATCGAACCCTGAGCCCCCAGCAATGGAAGCTTGGAGTCCTAACCACCGGACTGCCAGGGAATTCCCAAGGGTTAGTGTTTCACACGCTCCCTGTGGTTTCAGTGGGTTTCTGGACCAAGATGCATGTGTTCAGTCCTTCATCTTGACCTAGAAAACCCACAAAAACTTACAGTCATAACACATTCGGGGTTAAGCAGAGAGGTCGGCCTGGCAGGACACAGCCCAACATGACCACAAAGGTTTGGAGGACAACTCTGGGGCCAAGACATGGGGGCAGGGGGATACTTACGGTTGCTGTTCCTACAGAAACAGGGCTGGAGCCTCTGACCACCCCTTGGTACTGGGAGGGTGGACTCGAGGAGGGTGGAGGAACTGGGGTAGTAGGAGCCAACCACATGGCAAGAAAAGCTCAGTGAAGCAGGAAGGAGGCTGGACAGGGCACCAGGCCTAGCCTGAGGGGTCAGTAGGGCTCAGGGTGGAAACCAGGTTCCAGGAGCTTCTTCTGAGATGCAACAAAGGTTGCATGTGACTGATTCTCTGGGAACCTGTTTGATATGCAACAGGCTCGTTTGCTCTTGAGTCCCACGGGCTCCTACCACAGCGCTCTGTAAGCTGTGGGGTTTGCCTGCATCTCACAGCCACACCAACAGACCCTGATATAACCTGCTCAATGTTCTCTCATGGAGGCCTGCCTAGGGGAAGACAAGACAGAGCCAGGCCAAAGCAAGGACCAGAGCAGAGAGGTTGGGCCCAAGACGGCTGGACACTGGCTCAGAGGACCTGCCCCTGAGGAGTCTTGGGGAGCCTGACCCTGTGTGACCCCTCTCCCTACCCCCAAGTCTCCTTTCCTTCAAAGACTTGTGAGGTTTCAGGGGCGGCAGCCTGCCGGCAGGTGGAGACTTAAGAATGTGAGGTCTTGAGGTGATGGAGCTGGAGCGCTCACTGGGCTGGGGTCAACCTTCTGGGTCACCACACGTGGCCACAGCCTCAGATTCCAGGGTCTGGACCCACAAGGGCTCATCTCCCAGCAGAGCTGCAGCGTGGGGCAGCCCCACCCCATCCGGGTCCCCGACTGCTCAGGGGACAGACAGGCTGCACCTCTACCCTGAAGCCCCTCACAGGGACCAGGCCTGAAGCCAGGGCCCTGAAGCTGTGTGACAACACGTGTGCATCACGCTGAGATGAAACCCGCTTCAGGCCAGCTGTGTTCATGTTTCTAAAAAGAAACCTTTATTAGAGAGTCTCTCTGGACTCTGTCTTATCAAAACCTTCTGAACCACGACCTGGAGGCTGAGGCTGCGGACCTGCACAGTGCCGTGCAGAGTTTAAAACATACCTCCAAGCCATAACTTCTAGTCTTTTCCCCTCCAATAAATGCACCGTTAACTTCCCTGGAGGTGAGACCCCGGGTGGAGATGCCCCAGGTGGAAGGCCACAAGAAGCCAACCGGGCCCCCAGCCCATTTGTCTGCCTCAGTGCCCCTACCAGGTGGGCTGTGGCACCCTGGGAAGGGGTCTCATAAGAGCGCCACACACAGCTTCAGGTGATGTCAAGTCCTCCGCCCCATGAGGGGGGCACAGGCAGGCACACGGCCACTGGATCCCACAGAAGCAAGTGCCCCACCCGCCTCCTCTGAACCTGTTGCTGTGGTCACCTCCCGTCAGGGCAGTGGGCCTGGAGAGGCTTGGATGGCGCTGACTTTAGGGAGGGCAGGACACAGGAGCTAAGCCGGGACCACAATCTGAGTGAACAAGCATAGCCAGGGAACCGGCACTCTGCACCTTGCCCCCCAGCTCCCTGGGGACTCCCCTCCTCCTGAGGGTCGGCCTCGTGCAGGGAGCCAGCAGGCTTCACCCTCCGAGCTGGCAAGCTAAGTGTGGGGTGAAGGGGCGAGCTCTCTGCGCCTCAGCCTCCTCTGGGGAGTGGGGACCCCAGCCACACCAGCCCCTCAGCGCTGTCAGGAGAAACCGCCGCAGGCAGAGGCGGAGCTGGCGGGAGCCTGCGGGAATTGCAGATTGCCGTCTGCAGCCTCAATGTTTTCTCTTCCCCGGAGGCGGGAGCTGAGGCTCAGAGCCCAGCCACTGGTTCTAAAGCCAACAGCCACCTCCCACAAGGCCTCCTGTCCACGGGCCCGCTCCCAGGAAGCCCGGGCTGAACTGAGGCCTGGGGTGGGGAATCTCCCGGCAGCGGGGGTGCAGCGGTTCTCTACGAAGCCTCATTTGCGTGGAAACCTCGGAAATGTCTCCGGACAACCTCCATGCCCTCCAGCACCTCCCATTCTGGTGGTACCACAGTGAAGACACGCGTGAACCGGCAGCACCCTGCAGGCCTCCCCCGTCCTTTCTGCAGCCAGACCGCTTGAGGCTGGAGGGGTGAGCTGTGGCCGACAAGCGGCAGATCTCGTCACCAGGTGCAGGAGGAACCCCAGTGCCCGCGCCGAGCTCCTCCAGAGTGGAGGCCTCTGCGGAGTACCGGGCCTGTGTGCGCGGAAGCGCCCAACCACCGGCCGGGGAAGGTCGGGCCGCACCCTTAGGCCTCAGTGGTTCTCAGGATGGTGGCTAGGCCCGAGGTGGCGGGGCGCCCGGCTTCCCGCCCCAGCGCGCCCTCGGGCGATGCCCCCGAAGGCGGCCTGGACGGGGGGCGCGGGCCAGCCCGGGGCCGCCGTGCCGGCTTCTCGCCGGTGTGGAGCCTCTGGTGGTGGAAGAGGGCCGGGCGCTCGCGGAAGGCGCGGCCGCAGTGCGCACACACGAACGGCTTCTCGCCCGTGTGGATGCGCCGGTGGCTGAGCAGAACGGCGCCCTTGGCGAAGGCCTTGCCGCAGTCCGCGCAGCGGAAGGGCCGCTCGCCCGTGTGCAGCAGCCGGTGCTGCCGCAGGTTGGAGCTATGGCTGAAGGCGCGGCCGCACTGCGCGCAGGCGAAGGGTTTCTCGCCCGTGTGCACGCGCCGGTGCTTGAAGAGCGACGAGCCCTGGCTGAAGGCAGCCCCACAGAGCGCGCAGGCGAAGGGCTTCTCGCCTGTGTGCGTGCGCTCGTGCTGGATGAGGTGCGAGTTGCGGCAGAAGCTGCGGCCACAGCGCGCGCACGCGTAGGGCCGGCCGCCCGCATGGATCTTGCGGTGCTGGCTGAGGTTGGAGCGGTGGCTAAAGGCCTTGCCGCACTCGGCGCAGCGGAAGGCCTTCTCGGCCGTGTGGATGCGTTGGTGCCGTACCAGCGACGAGCTGTGCCGGAAGGCCTGCCCGCAGGCCGGGCAGCTGTAGGGTGTCTCCCCGCTGTGGATGCGCTGGTGCTGCGTCAGGTGCGACGTCTGGCTGAAGGCTTTGCCGCACTGCGTGCACTCGTACGGCCGCTCCCCGGTGTGTGTGCGCAGGTGCTTGAGCAGGTCGGAGCTCTTCACGAACACCTTGCTGCACGCCCTGCACTCGAAGGGCTTCTCCCCAGAGAGGAGGCCAGGCCCGGGCTGCAGCGCCTCACCCAGCTCGGCCCAGCCGGGCGGCTCACGCCAGGCCGGGCCCATCCCTCGTGCTCCTGGAGCCCCGGGAGCACTCGAGAAGGCTCCCCTGGGGGCCTCGCGTGCCCAGGGCTTCCGCCGCTCCGACACCCGGGGCGGCTGGCTGGGCGCGGGGTGCTCTGCGAGGGCCTTGTCCCCAGGTGGTGGCCGCAGAGAAGAGGTCAGCCGGAGGCTCACGCTGGCGTCGCCCCTGCCCGGCCCCAGCCGGAGCCTCTCCCAGTAGATCACGGACACCCCGGTGGGTCTCCTCTCCCGGGAAGGGGAGATGCTGCGCCGACCCTCTGGGATCTTCCCGCGCTCACAGGCACCCGCGGTGCGGACGACCCTGGCAGGCGCCAGAGGGGAGCCATCCCCGAAGGCCCCTGGGAATGGGGTTTCTCCAGAAACATAGCCGTCCTCCATCAGAGGAGGGGAGCCTGCAGGCACAGAAACGGTGGACGACTGGGTCATCCTGGGCGGGCCGTGGGGGTAGGCGAGGGGACCCCAGACCCAGCGTGGATGAGGGGGACAGGGGCCTGACTACCTTCAGGTGCAGAGCTGACCCCGGGGTTCTCCTCTCTGCTCCTCACTCACCAACTCTGGTACTGACCGCCTGGGCCCTAGCACCTACTGACTGCCTCTCCCCCGTAGGACCCCACAAAGGCAAGACCGCAAGTGATCTGGGCAAGACTGTGTCCCCAGGGCCTGGAATGGAGCTGGCCACTCCAAGTGCTCAAGAAACCATGCACCCATAAATAAATGGCCTCACGGATGAGGTGGCAAGGGAAGACTGGAAGGGTCTGAGGCCACACACACTGGCCAAGGGTGGAACTCTGGGCAGGTCTCCCCATGGCCTGGAGGCGGCCCCAGAGCCACCTTCAAAGGGCGGCCAAAGTCGGAGCCTCTAGAAGAGGCTGAAAGTGGACAGTCAGGAGGGTGGGAAGCCAGAAAGGACCACATCCTGGAAAGGAGGCGTACGAAGCCAGCTCAAAGACTGGCCTCCAGCTCACACCCCGAGCCCCACTCACCGTGGTGGGGCCTCCTCTGGGCATCCCGGGCCAGGGTCACGTCCGCCCCACTGAGAACCCAGGGCTCGTTGCCGCGCTCCAGCTGCGTGACCACGCGGGGCCGGGACACAGACAGGCCTGCAGGAGAAGACGGGCGAGTGAGGGGCAGACGGAGGGGCTGGGGCTTCGCGGGACGCAGACAGCACCCTCTGTGAGGATGAGGAGGCCAAGGGCACACCCCAGGGCAGGGTCACACCTCCTCCCACGAGCAAGGAAAACCGTGCTGGCAGCACCAGCAGGGGACTGAGTGCTGAGACACCACAGCTAACAGGGATGCTTGGCCAGCGGGCACGCGGCTGCCAGGCGATGAGAGGTTAGTGCTGGCAGCCCAGCCTGGCTTCGTGTGTGGACCCAGCACTTACCCAGCGAGGCCAGGAGGGCGAAGTTCTCCAGCATCACCCGGCGGTACAGAGCCCTCTGCGCTGTATCCAGTAGCCCCCACTCCTCCTGGGAGAAGTGCACGGCCACATCCTCAAAGGCCATTAGGCCCTGCCAGAGTCAGAAGGTGGACACAATGAAGCTACGGCTGTGTGACCCAAGACCCAGCTCTCTGCCCCAAAAGCTACCTCTGCGCACGTCTCTCAGCTGCTACCCGCCCCCCAACAAGTCTCTGCAGGTGGAACGCCCCTGACCTGGCTGAGCCCCTCTGCCTTCCTTATCTAGGCCTTTTTAACCCCACCTGGCCATCTACATGAGGAAACCAGAGGAAGCCCCAAGGGAAGCCCCTGGTGCCCACCCATTCTCCAGCCTTTGCAAATGCTGACCCACCCCAAAGGTGCCCTCACTGCTCCTGCACAAGTAACTGCAAGTGGCGGCAGCAGAGCCCCCAGGACACGCCCATCTCTGCAGGGATGCCCTCTCCTGCTGAACTCGCCCAACATTTCGAGGCTGCTCTTTGAACCAGAGGGTTGGCTGATCCCCTGCAGTCGCCACAGGCAAGATCCCAAGGACCTGGCAGGCACACAGAAGCCACTTCCCTCCTCCAACAGTCAGACCTCCTCTATTTCCTCCTCATTCGGCTGCCGCCTCCTTTCCCTCAGCCACCTGCCAGACTTCCCCCAAGAGCCCCAGGACTGCCAGCCATTTCCATCTCCCTAGAGCCCTAAGTATCCATGCATGTCCCTGGCTGACTCCATGAGATCCCCTCCTCCTACGCTTGATTCCCAGGCTCGGCCTCACTCAGAACGCCAGGACACTGTCGTTGGACAGCTACAATTCCAGATGTCACATGGACACCTCCACTCTAAGATACCACAGACTCTTACCAATTTCCCCTTAAACCTACTTTCCCTTCAAATGCCTAATTTTGTCTACAGCACCTTCTTCGCCCCTCCCCCACTCTGTCCCACTGAGTGATAGCTGTCACTGACAGTCCCAGGGCAAGGATGTAATCAAGGGTTTTCGATTTCAGGCCAAGCTCCCAAATCCTGGCCCCACACCTGCATCCTGTTGGGTGCTCCGCGGAAAACCTTAGAATGGCCCTTCCATTGGGCACTCACGCACATCCCACTTGCTACACCAGCGTATCTACACAGAATTCTCTTCTCCACTGCCAGGACTCTGGCCGCAGCCTGCTCCCTGCACAGCGCCACCCCCTATGCTGCCCTCCATCCAGAAAACGATGGGATACGTAAAACCTCGTGACTTAGAGCATGTCCAGTCTCCAGTGCCCTGGGATAGTCTTAACTCCTCGGCCTGTCCTTTAGGACATACCCTCTCCTGGTCCCGCAGTTTCGGTTTCGGAAGCGCCGCCATTGGAACCTGCAGAAAGGGCGGGCGCCCAGACGCGGGCCTCACTCTCCCCGTCCGTCAAGGGCGCCGCGTCGGGGCTGCGTGGAAACCAGAGAGCGCGCGGCTAGGCGGCAGCCCAAGCGGCACCCGGGGAAACTGAGACCGGCTACGAGTGGTGGGCCTCCTGGCTCCGCCGCCCGCGCCTCGAGTCTCCTCCCGCGCGTCCTCGCTGCCCGCGCCTCGGGTCACAAGACCCTCCAGCCAAGCCGGCCGCGACTCTGCCCTCTCCGGCCGTCACCGGCGTGGCCCGACACCGGTAGCCAAGTGACAGTCCCAGGCGCCGGAAGTCCAATCTCGTGAGCTCTCATTGGCCCGTGGCGCGTTGCGGACGCACGCGCAGAGACTTCGGGGAGGCGTGGCTTCCGCCTGCCTGCAGGCAGGGCGGACGGCGGTGGGGGTGGTGGGGGAAAGCTCCTGTCTCCACGGCAACAGCAAAGCGTCACCGCGAGGGACGCTGGGAAGTGGAGTAGCCGGCCGTCCAGCTGTCTGTACTATTAATACTGTTTGTAAATCCTTGTATTGTAAGAGATAGCATCCATTTTGGCGTTCACTTCAGTTCAGTCGCTCAGTTCGTGTCCGACTCTTTAAGACTCCATGGACTGCAGCACACCAGGCTTCCCTGTCCATCACCATCTCCCGGATCTTGCTCAAACTCATGTCCATCGAGTTAGTGATGCCATCCAACCATCTCATCCTCTGGCGTCCCCTTCTCCTCCTGCCTTCACTCTTTCCCAGCATCAGGGTCTTTTCCAGTGAGTCAGTTCGTCTCATCATATGGCCAAAGTATTGGAGCTTCAGCTTCAGAATCAGTCCTTCCAATGAATATTCAGGACTGATTTCCTTAATACTACAATTAGTATTTGTACTTAAATTTTGCTCACCTTGAAACTGAAGAAAATCTAATGTATATCTCTGTAGGACATGTTTCCTGCCATTCTTGTACACAAAGAATATTCAAGTCCCGTCTGGGGTGCACCTTGAACCCACGGCTGGACTACAAACCCAGCCTAAACCTATATATTGGGACTCGAACACAAGGTCTTTTTCTATTGTCCTGGCTTCATGGCATAGCACGAGGGATCCCTTCAACCAGGGATCAAACCTGCACCCCCTGCAGTGAAAGCACGGAGTCTTAACCACTGGACTGCCAAGTAAGTCCCAACCCATGGTCATTTACCCAACCGGATCTCCAGATTTAACGAAGTTCAGGTTCTTTATGTCTCATCGCAGAAAGAATTCAGTGAGATACAAAAATGATAGGTAAGAAGTAGATTTATTTAGAAACACATTCCATAGATAGAATGCAGTCAGCCTCAAAGGGCCAGAACGACCATGGGAGAAACACTCCACAGTGTGGGCCATCTCAGAAAGCGAGAGGCCCCAAAACATAGGGCGATTAGTTTGTATGGGCTGGGTAACTTCATAGACTTAATGAGTGGAAGGGCTTTTCCGACTATTTGGGGAAAGAAGTGAAGATTCTCAGGAATTGGGCCACTGCCCACTTTTTGACCTTTTACCATTGGCCTCAGCACTGTCAAGGTGCTGGTGGGTGTGTCATGTAGCTTCTCTGGGGCTTCTCTGCACTGGGGAGGGGCTCTACATGTACCCCCACTTCAGCTGCCTTTGGTGTTGGTGGAGGCTGGGGCTGAACCGGGAGCCTCCTCGCCACGTCCCCGGGTACATGGCTTCCACCTACTACAACCAGGTGTCTTTGAAGATGTGTACACAGGTGTCACAGGGGTGGGCTCTCCAGCTTTCTGGGTCTGCCTGGTGGTCCTGGACTGTGAGACTGACCCCACTGGTACAGATGGCAACCCTCCTCGACTCCAGGCCTCGTGGTGGCCCCCAGGCAGGCTAGGAGTCCGCGGACATCTTTGGTGGGGGACATGATTCTGCTGACCAGGAAGGGGCAGCTGAACCAAAGGGCCTTGCCAGAGTGTGTCACATGTGGAGGCTCAAGCGGGCCCACCCCCCCAGCTTCACCCAGTCCCCCTCCCTTCTCCACGTGGATGTCAAACAGATGTTCTTTTTTTAAATGTATTTATTTGGCTGTGTCAGGTCTTATTTGAGGCATAGGGGATTTTCCCTGTGGCTTGCGGGCTCCAGAGCAGGTGGGCTCAGCAGTTGCGGCACTCGGGCTTATTTGCATCTCGGCATGAGGGGTCATATTTTCCCATCCAGGGATCAAACTTGCATCCCCCACACTACAAGGCGGGCGCTTAACCACTGGACCACTGGGGAAGTCCCAAAAGGGATTCTTGTCAGATCGACTCACTCCTCCAATCATGTCTCCCCAACCCATGCCCCACCCCCATCCCCCCCAGGATAAAGGCCTAACATGAATCCTTCTCCCTTGGGACTTTGTGGTAAAGGACTTCAGGTGTCCTGCATACCCTCCTCCAAGCCTCTGCACATGCTGATCCCTCTGAAGCAGGACAGAGGAGTTCTTTTTTTTTTTAATATATTTTATTTTATTTTTAACTTTACAATATTGTATACAGAGAGGTTCTTTTAAACAGAACCTTTAAAAGAAAGACATAGCTATGGAACACGAACGATATGGGGCTTCCCAGGTGGCTCAGTGGTAAAGAATCTGCCTGCCAGTGCAGAAGGCACTGTTTCGATCCCTGGGTTAGGAAGATCCCTGGAGAAGGCAATGGCAACCCACTCTAGTGTTCTGCCTGAAAAATTCCATGGACATGGGGTGGCAAAGAGTCGGAACTTGTTAGGCCCTAACTGCACAGGGGCTGGGAACTGACCCTCTCTGGCCCTCGAGGGCCCCATGGAGGGTCTGCTGGCAGTGCCGGGGGAGCTTCCCTGCTTCCTGGACAGGCTCACTCTGCTGGGGGCAACTGGAATGTCCTGGGGGCAACTCCCTTCCGACTGCTCCAGACTCTGTGACAATAAAGCCGGAAGGGTCACATCACCTTGGAGCCAGGGCTGTGGCCCAGGAGGCAGAAGAGAAATGGGTTGTGGCCAGGGTGCTGAGGGGCCAGATGCTCGATGACAGCAATGTCCATGTGCCTCTGGGGACAGAGTGGGAAGGCAGGGGGGGGCGCCCTGTCCTCTTGTGGTCCAAAGGGTCTTGTGACTTCAAGCCCTCCAGGGAAAGTACTGTGCCCAGGATCTCAGAGTCACCTGTGTGCCTAGAGCTTACCTGAGGTGGAATCACAGGACTTGAGGGGCACAGCGGTCTGAGAATAAGGAAGCAGGTCCCTCAAACCAGGCGCAGCTTAGCGTGGCCACCAGCTGGAGATAAGCCATCTTTCTGTGCCAGGCCAGAAAAACCAGATCCCTGTAATCACCACTCCAGGCAGACAGGGGCAGGTCCCCTCTACGTAGATGGGGAATGGTGGGGCACAGGGAACAGGCAACAGGGGACGCCAGAGCCCAGTACGCAAGGGCACAGGCTGTGAGACCTACAGGGGCGAAACTCATATCTATTAACACCATGCACAAGGTCACTGAGAGCTGAAGTTGTCCTGAATCCTGCAGTCTTCTGAGCCATATTCCTGAGAGCTGTCACCCCACCAGCAAAAGCCAGGGAGGCTCCTGTTGCCCAAGCTGGGTTCCTGGTGACTTCAGCAGTCATGACCTTCATGGCTGTCCAGCCTCAGGGCGCAGAGGCACAGCTGTGAAGAAAGGAAAGCGGGAAAGGTAAGCACAGTTTCAGGATCTTCTGTTGGGTGTGTACTTCCTGGAGGAGCTAGACCTTAGGATTTCTTTGTGGAAACTTCTGCTTTTATAATTTTTGTATCTGTTTTATTTTTTGGCTGCCTTGCATGGCATGAGGGAATCTTATTTCCCTAACCAGGGATAGAACCCAGACCCCCTGCAGTGGAAAGTGCAGAGTTTTAACCACTGGACTGCCAGAGAAGGCGCAGCACTTGTTTTACAATATCTAACACCATGAGAATCTAGAAATCTTCCCCAAGGGCTCAGTAGTAAAGAATCCGCTGCAGTACAGGAGATCCAGATGGGTTCAACCCCTGGGTCAGGAAGACAGCCGGGAGGAGGAGATGGCAACCCACCCCAGTATTCTTACCTGGAGACTCCCATGGACAGAAGAGACTGGAGGGCTGCAGTCCACGGGGTCGCAAAGAGTCAGACACGACTGAGTGACTGAGCACACACAATAGCCATGTGAGTTCAGTGTGGTAGGCAGAACCACGGTTCTCCAAGAACGTCCACACCCTAATGCCTGGAACCTATTAACACGTTACCTGACGTGGCCCATAGATGGGAATATTATCCACAATTGCCCAGGTTAGTCTAGTATAATCACATGAGCCCTTGAAAGCAGAAAAGCACAACACAGATATTTTAAATCTAAGAATGTCCTAGGTCTGACACTCATGTCAGCTGCTCTAAAACCAAGGCCTCAGCAAGGCTGCATTGCTTCTGGGGGTAAAAGGGGTTTCCTTGCTTGTTCCAGACTGCCAGCATTCCTTGGTTCCTGGCTTTTTCTGTCTTCGAAGCCAGCAACGGCAACTTGAGTTTTTCTCACATGACATTACTCTGATTTGGTCTCTCTCCATCTCTATACCTCCCTCTTCCACTATAAGGACCCTTATAACAAGGACCCGTAATAACAAGGGTTATTACGAGGTTTCCTCCCACCCTGCCAACCTCAGACAATCCAGAATGATCTCCATGTCCCAAAGTCAGCTGATTATCAACCTTATTTCCATCTACCATCTAAATGTAGTTCCCTCTTACCCTGTAACAACATGTTCTGGACACTTAAGTCCTCCACATCTTTGGCAGGAATGGTGCTTTAGTCTGCTTACCATGCACGCTCAGTCGCTCCAGTCGTGTGAGACTCTTTGCGACCCTATGGACTGTGGCCCACCAGGCTCCTCTGTCCATGGGATTCTCCAGGCAAGAATACTGGAGTGGACTGCCATACCCTCCTCCAGGGGATCTTCCCGACGCAGGGATCAAACCAGCATCTCCTGCATTGCACACAGATTCTTTACCCACTGAGCCACCTGGGAAGCCCTGCTTACCATAAGTATACTTACACAAAAATTAAGCATTGCCTACTTGGCTACTTGTTACATCAAGAATGACTGCACTTTTTATTTTGGTAGATGTTAAAGGAAGAAATGTTCACATATTGAAGGCTAGGGAAGTCATTCTTGCTTATATATGATTTAACTTGATTTCTATGCTAACTAAAAAAGATAGCACAGAAGGAAGTCAAAGTAGGAAGTCAAGAAATACCCAGAGTAGCAGGCAAGTTTGGCCTCGGAGTACAGAATGCTGCTGCTGCTGCTGCTACTGCTAAGTCGCTTCAGTCGTGTCCGACTCTGTGCAACCCCATAGATGACAGCCCACCAGGCTCTGCCATCCCTGGGATTCTCCAGGCAAGAACACTGGAGTGGGTTGCCATTTCCTTCTCCAATGCATGAAAGTGAAAAGTGAAAGTGAAGTTGCTCAGTAGTGTCTGACTCTTCACGACCCCATGGACTGCAGCCTACCAGGCTCCTCCATCCATGGGACTTTCCAGGCAAGAGTACTGGAGTGGGTTGCCATTGCCTTCAAAGCTGGGCAAAGGCTAACAGAGTTTTGCCAAAAGAACACACTGGTCATAACACAACAACACAAGAGAGAGGACTCTACACATGGACATCACCAGATGGTCAACACCGAAATCAAATTGATTATATTCTTTGCAGCTGAAGATCGAGAAGCTCTATTCAGTCAGCAAGAACAAGACTGAGAAAAAAAGAAAAAAAAAAAACAAGACTGAGGACTGGCTGTGGCTCAGATCATGAACTCCTTATTGCAAAATTCAGACTTAAATTCCTTATTGCCAATTCAGAGTTAAATTGAAGAAAGTAGGGGAAAGAAGAGGGTGCACTGGCCAGAAATAAAGAATGTCCATGTTAAAAAAATAAAGTTTAGGGATTTCCCTGGTGTTCCAGCAGTTAATGCTTCCCAGGTGGTCCCAGTGATAAAGAATCCACCTGCCAATACAAGAGAGGTAAGAGATGTGGGTTTGATTGGAGTGCACATGCATACACACACATACACACCCACTTACTCTGGTGGTCCAGCAGCTAATGCTTCCCTGGTGGCTCAGATGGTAAAGAATCCACCTCCAATGCAGGAGACGCAGATTCGATCCCTAGTCCAGGAAGATCCCCTGGAGAAGGAAATGGCAACCCACACCAGTATTCTTGCCTGGAGAATCCTTTGGACAGAGGAGCCTCAGGCTACAGTCCTTGAGGTCGCAAAGAATTGGATATGACAGAGCGTGACACGTGCCTACACACACACACACACACCCCGTGCTTCCATGCAGGGGACACAGGTTCCAGTTCTGGTGTGCCAACTAAGATCCCACATGAGTGTGGACACACTAGGTTTGAGCTCAGGAGGGCTGTGGTGTGTCATGCTTGCCACACTTGCTGGCAGAGCCCTGGGCGAGAGGAGGGCTCAGCCTGGCAGGGAGGTGCCACACAGGCTCACCTTGTCCTGAGAATGGGTGCAGAGCAGGTGTGAGCCACGGCGTGCTGCTCACGGCCAGACGACAGTCTGCAGGCAGGCGGCCTCCTCGGCCTCCCTGGGCTTGCTTCTGGCAAGGCCATCACTGCAAGGCAGGAGCCCTGGGGCTTAGAGGTCTGCAGCCAGGATCTCAGGGGCCCAAGCGACACTGCAGGTGAGCCTGGGGGCACCTGCCCTCATCATCTGCTGGTTTCCATCGAGGCGGGGCCCAGAACACGGGCAGGGATGGTGGGGTCCACATTTGGTGGTCCCATTCGCTGCTTTTCCAAGAAGAGTGAGAGATCCATGTTTTACATGGAGCCTTTTGATTTTATAAAGGTTCAAGACTATTCCCCCCCAAACTTCAAAGTTTATAGGTATGTATGAGCTCCACTCTTTCTATGTATATAGAGAGAGCTATATATAATGTTGGTTTCTGGGCTATCATTTGTGACTCAGGACAAAAGGCAAACCAGGAGCCCAGGGGTCCCCAGACAGGAAGGCACAGGGCCCAGGGTTCGCTGCACAGCACTCTGCGGCCACTCTCAGGACGCCTCTCCACTCCCTCCCCATCATTGACCTGAAGCCGACGTTCCTGCAGGCCTGTGGTGAGCCAAGCTTGGGGCCTGTCTGCCTGAGCTCTCCCCAGCGTTCCAAGGCGTCAGTATGTCCACTGAACTCAGACCTTCCCTTCCGCCGACAGGGGAGCTTGCGATCAGAGCTGCAATCAGGTGTGCCTTTGGGCCTCAGGCTTCCGAGCAAAGGGTGGGCTCAGCTCCCTGTACCAGAGCGGTCAGCTGTGGTCAGCGAGGCCTCATGGCACTGCCTCCCATGCCTGGGAGAAGCCTTTCCCCTGCCTGTTACCCTCCCCACCCAGGTTCTGTGCACTTCATGGAATACCCATGTTTCACCAGTGGTGCCAGAACAAACCCAGGTCCACTGGTTCTGAGTGTGCAATCCCTATCAAAACCACAGCCGACATTCTGAGCAGAAACTAACAGGCTGACCCTAAATTCATAGACATGCAGAACACAACAGGGAAAACAATTGTGCTAAGAAACAAAGTTGCACTTTCCTTACTAAACTTCAAAAATTTCTATAAAGCCAAGGTAATCACGACAGTGTGGTCCTGTCATTAGGACAGAAATATAGATCAATAGATTTAAGAGACCAAAATAGCCTTAACTGATTTCCAACAAAAATATAATGTGGAAAGATGGCCTTTTCAGCAAATGGTTCTGGGAAAACTAGACATTCACATGCAAAAAAATAAATTCAAACCCCTATCTCAACTATACGTAAAAGTTACCATGAAAAAGACCATAAATGTAAGAGCTAAGACTATAAAATTTATAGAAGAAAACAGAGGAGAACTTTTTGACTTTTGGCTAGGCAAATAATTTTTTTAGGTATGATACAAAGACAATATATAAATAGAAAAACTAATATATTAGACAATGAGTGTAAAATTTAACATCAAAATGTAAAATTTGCTCTTCAAAACACATCATTAAGAAACTTTCCTGCTGGCCCAGTGGCTAAGACTCTGCGCTCCCCATGCAGGGGGCCAGGGTTCGACCTCTGGTCGGGGAACTAGACCCCACATGCCACAATGAACCCCCGGCACAGCCAAATAAACAAATCTTTTTGTAAAAAGACACCATTCAGAACATTAAAAGATGCGCACACAGCCTGGACTGGAGGGGAGTCTGGCGGGGGTGACAAGGGAGATATGTGTATGTAGGGCTTAGTCCCTTCACCATTCACCTGAAACCACGACAACTATGTCTGTTAACTGGCTACCCCCCAATGCAAAATAAAAAGTTTTTTTTTTTAATAAAAAACACAAATAAATAAAATAAAAGTTAAAAAAAATGAGCCACAGACTGAGAAAAAATACTTAGAAAATACTTACACATGGTTTCTAAATACAGAATCTATGAAGAACTTCATGGCTCAAAGATAAAGACAACCCAATTAGAAATAAGGAAAAGATCTGAATAGACGTTTCACCGAAGGAAACAGACTGTTAACACGCACGTGAAAATACCATTGTTTATGAGAAAAATGTAGATCAAAAGCCCAATGAGATGACTGCTTCAAGGGTAGAGAGTTTCAGTTCAAGATAATAAAAATGTTCTGAAGAAGTACAGGGGTTAAAGTGGCACAACTGAATGAATGCCACTGAACCATACGCTTAACAATGGTTAAAGTGGCAAGTGTTGTGTATATTTTGCCATGACTTTTAACGCCGTTGCGATACCATTTCGCACCACCAGGATGACAGCGCCAAGCTGTCTAGGTGTTGGCCGGGTGGAAGAGCTGCAGTCCTACAGTGCTGCTGGGGTATAAAGGGCACAGACCCTTTGGGAAATGGTTTGGGAGCTTCCAAGGAGTTAAACATAAATTTGCCAGGCTTCCCTGCTGGGCCAGTGGTTGACAGCCTGCCTGCCAATGCAGGCGGCATGTGTTCGATCCCTGGTCCAGGAGGATCTTCTATGTCTCGGGGCAACTAAACCCGTGCACCACAACTACCGAAGCCCTTGCTCTCTATAGCCTGTGGTCCACAACCACAGAAGCCACCGCGACGAGAAGCCTGAACATTACAACGAAGCGGAGCCCCCACGCGCTGCCGGAGGACAAGTGACGGAGGGAAACGTCACAGGTCCGGACTGGGCCACCCGATCAGAAAATAACCAAGGTGAACGATCTGCTGCTACTCAGGCTGTGATGCTTTTGATCTTGGACCATGGCTGTCAAGGTCCCAAGGCAAACAGCGCTGCGGTTGTTTACACGGTGGTCTGGGAGGAGAAGCAGGTGGACACAGCCACCACGAGGGCCAGCAGCGCCTCTCCTGGGGAAGATGACAGCCTGACCTGGTGAAGACAGCACCACATACCAGCAGAGGCCTCACTGGCCTCACTAAGGAGACCTATTTCTTCCCCAAAAAAAGGCACATGCTCTTGTCCTCAAAAGTCACTGGGTCCTGCAACACCAGGCAAGGGGCACAAGAATATGATCTAAGCACTGGCACTGGACCCAGGCCCCCAGTCTTCGTCCTGCCCACACCTCCCCTTGCGTCTCCAAAACCCCGTCCCCTGACACCCCTGCTCGCCCTTTCATCTCTGAGGGTGTGGGCCCTCCTCCTGGGTGTGCACTGTCCCCACATCCACCAGAGTTTAGACAGTTTCTCTTTCCTGCACCCACCTCCTCCACTCGGAGACTGGTCCTTCATCTGGACATCCCACACTCATCTCAGGGCCCATCTGGAACCACAAGCTGAGATTTCCCTTCCAAAATCCCATCTCAGGACATAACCTGGTCCAGGCCACCAGGGCAGGGCAGTCTAGACATCAGGAAGCTAAATGGAAATTTCCTGTTCACCGGCACGCGGGTCAGCTCCACCTAGAGGTCTCCAGACAACTCAGATTCTACTCCCACATAATCCAACTGCTACTCTTCTGCCAAACATACTCCTTCTCCCAACCTCCGCTCTCCATCTCATTCTTTATCTGTAACACTTGGGATAGTCCTTTATCCTCCACTACATTCACTCTCCACTCGTAAATGGAAATCCCATCGATTCCACTCTGAAAATCGTATCGGGAATCTGATTATTTCTCCCACCTCTCCTACTTCTATTCTCGAGAGGTCACCGGAGAAACATTTGCAGCAGCACCCTCCTGAAGCTGCCTGCTTTCAGCCCCCACCACAACTCCGTGTTCACGCAGTTGCAAAATCCTAACTCAGATCATGGCCATCCATATGCTAATGAAAATCTGTGGCTCCCAGATTCCAAAGCCCGTCAACAGAGGTGGGACTCCCATGCTCACGCTGTCGGTTCCCCGCAGTGGAGACTGCAGAACTTTCCCGAATGCTCCCAGGCCAGTCTCACCTCCGAGTCTTCGCACATGCACATCCCTCCGCCTGCACCCTCCACATTTTATCACACTGGACTCTGAAATGCAGACTTCCACCTACGAACGCCCCAGTGTCCTGAGCACCGAAGCCTGGGGTTCAGTAGGGGACCTGCGGCACTGGGGTTCAGAGTCCACCCAGGTGGAGGCCAAGAGACCCTACTTCACCCGGCTCTCTTATCATGCCCGCAGTCCAGCTACATGCTGGGTCATGACCTCGGAAAGGGTGGCTTTGGAGCCTGGGGCCCTTCTCCGTAAAGCGGATACGACGCACAGGGCGACGACTCCGGGTCGGCCACGGGCACAGACGCCTTGACGGACGACCCGGAGAACAACCCCGCGCCGGGCGGTCCCCCGACAGCCGAGGAAACAAGACCCCGGGGAGACAGGACGTTTGCTGAGGTCACGGGACATACAGGGCACAGTTGGGACCTCCTAGGCTGTCGTACCTGCCACTCCCGTTTCCGCGGGCCTGAGGAGCCCCCTGGACACCAGCCACGGTCCTACAACCAGGTCCATCCGCCCGCGACCGACGGAGAAGCAGGACACAGAAGCAACCATCTGAACCCAGAAGTCCCGCCCTCCAAGGCGTGGCCGTCCCGGAAACGCCTATTTCCTGGGCTATCATTGGTCAATACTGGTGTAAGCGCACGGCGAGGGAAGTTCTGGGTAGTGTAGTTCATGTCGCGTGAGCCGTGATGCGGTGCGTCCAGCCTAATCACCTAGGCAACGACTCGGCGGCACCGCGATAGGCTCAGGGAAAAGCGTCATAGACGTCCACGAGCCTGGAGCCAGTGAGGGTCAGGATTTGGGCGTTTTCGCCTGGCCTCAGAGCGTGGGGCGGGACTTCCGGCGTCGCCATTGCAGTCTTAGTTTTGTGCCTGGTGGGGCTTCAGGAGACACACCCTGGGACGTGAGGCGAAGGCCCCCAGGGGGACGTTCTGGGATCCTCTTCGCACCTTGGCACTTCCTTTTACCCTCGGCTCACCGCTCCTCCTTCCTAAGCCTCGGTTTTTCCGCGCCCCGCCTTCGTCCCAAGTTCCGGGGAGGCAGCTTCCGTTTCATACTGGGGACGGTCGAAGTACTGAGTGCGACCATCAACCTGCGTCACCCCTCCCAGTGTTTGCGGGGGGGGGGTTCGGGTGAGCGCGCAGGCTCGTCACGGCCGCCGGCTGACACGGCCCCGCCCAGCCCACAGGCTGTGACCGGTCTTGCAGAGTCGCTGATGGACCCGAGGCAGGTGAGTGGCAGGTGAGAGGAGACAGGTCCTCACCTGCTGAGATCCCCGCCCTTGTGACCCTGGGGTCTGTTAGGGGATGGTGGCGTCCCGAACTTGGCCTGCACATGAGTCTGGGCCCCTGAGAGTCACTTTCCCCTGGCATCCCGAACCTAGGCCAGAGGTTATGTGGAGCGGATCACATGGGATAAGATCTGGAAAGGTGTCCGTGACACAGACCAGTATGTGCCAATTGCTTGGAGGTGGGCGTAAGGTGACAGTGTTGAGGGAAACGACAGATCTCCATTTCTTCTGGTGGAAATAGAGAGCAGAGGGACTGGAGACAGGCCTGGAAAGGGAGGCTGGGGTGCTGGGCCTCTATTCTCAGTGTGGTGCGGGTCACGGGAAGTTTAGCGCAGAGGAGGAGGTGATCTGAATCAGATCTTAACAAGCCTGTGGATGCTGGGTGAGGAGACTGGAAGGTGGGATGAGGCTGGAGGCCCGAAGATCATGGAGGAGGTGACTGCAGTGGTCCCGGTGTGTGCTTTTGGTGGCTAGAGCAGGGAGGTGCCTGCAAGGTAGGAGAAGTGGTTGGCTCCTGGATGTAATTTTTAGGGTGGACTAGATTTCCTGATCACTTCATGGCAAATAGATGGGGAAACAGTGGCTCACTTTATTTTTCTGGGCTCCAAAATCACTGCAGATGGTGATTGCAGCCATGAAATTAAAAGACGCTTACTCTTTGAAAGGAAAGTTATGACCAACCTAGATAGCATATTCAAAAGCAGAGACATTACTTTGCCAACAAAGGTCCATCTAGTCAAGGCTATGGTTTTTCCAGTGGTCATGTATGGATGTGAGAGTTGGACTATAAAGAAAGCTGAGCACCGAAGAATTGATGCTTTTGAACTGTGGTGTTGGAGAAGACTCCTGAAAGTCCCTTGGACTGCAAGGAGATCCAACCAGTCCATCCTAAAGGAGATCCATCCTGGGTGTTCATTGGAAGGACAGATGTTGAAGCTGAAACTCCAATACTTTGGCCACCTGATGCAAAGAGCTGACTCATTTGAAAAGACCCTAATGCTGGGAAAGATTGAGGGCAGGAGGAGAAGGGGATGACAGAGGATGAGATGGTTAGATGGCATCACCGACTCAATGGACATGGGTTTGGGTGAACTCTGGGAGTTGGTGATGGACCGGGAGGCCTGGTGTGCTGTGGTTCATTGGGTCACAAAGAGTCAGACACAACTGAGCAACTGAACTGAACTGAGATTTCCTGATATGTGGCAGGGAAATATGGTTGACCCTGAATATTTTTCGGATGTGGAAGATGGTTTGAGGAGTAGATTTCAGAGGGAAAATAACTGTTTTGGCCATATCATATTTGGAATGTTATTGAGACTACCAAATTGAGATGTCAAGTGTATTTCATGCCAGGTCGAAACGAGAGACGTCCGCCGGCGGGAGGCTTGTGCTTGCACACTGCGAGCTGGGTTCAGGATGATGAACAAGCCTCTGAGTAGAGTGTAGACCTGGGATGAAAAAATGAAGCACAGGGTCTTCCTTGGTGGTCCAGTGGCCAAGACTCCACGCTCTCAATGCAGGGGACCTGGGTTCAGTCCCTGGTCAGGGAACTAGATTCTACCTGCCACAACTAAGATCCCACACAGTGCAACTAAAACACAGCACAGCCAAATAAAGAAATACAAAAAAAAAAAAAAGCACATAAGTAAGGTAGGATGACAGTGGGCCTGAACTTAGATTGTTTTACCTTTCTACATCTCACAGGGTTTTCTGGCCATTCTCCTTACGTCCAGGGGGGTTTATTAGGCTGCTGGAGTATCAGAGACAAAAAGGCTCAGCCAAGCTAAGTGTTGCCACACCAAGAGTGGGGACAAGCAGGTCAAGGATTTGTGTATTAGGAAGGGCAAGGACAGCTATGACTGGTGAAGGGACAGCATGCATAAGGTTAGAGCTGGAAGAGAATAAGGGTGTTTGAGATTATTACTCCTGGTTCTGGGGTGCAAGATTGGAGCAACAGAGCCAAGAAGGGAGGCTTTATCTAGAGAGGTGATGGCTGTCTCTGTTAGTGGGAAGTTTTTGCAGTCAAGGACAGTCCAAGGTTAGCATCGGATCCTGCCTGCCTCTGTTGGCAAGCTAAGTGCATAGTGGTAAACGAGTACAGGGGAACGTGCCTGTGGTGTGGCCAGGGAGAGGGACGATGATACTGTGGGATGTGGGAAGTAGAGGTTTGAGGATTGATGTGTACGTGGTAAGGGAATGAGGCCTGATACAGAGGCTTAAGGAAGAAAAGAGAGCCCAGATTTTCTTAGATTTGGGAGGTGAGACCTGAAGGACACAAGGGAAGTTGGTTAGTAGGGAGAGGGGTGTCATATGACAACTTAGAGCTCAAACAGCATCCATCTACCCACCTTCCTTTTGTCTTTCTCGTTAGGATTGGTCTGAAAACAGTGGCCAGTGGGACTGTGAGGAGAGCGGGGCACCAGTGGGGCCAGCACCTGTGGTCTTCTCAAAGGTGAGGGCCTGGTGAAGGGGGTGAGCTGCAGGCAGGTGGAGGGAGGATGGACGGGAGTCATGAGGAGAAGAGATGCCAGCGGGACACGGGGCAGAACACTGAGTCGCACATCAAGGGCCTGAATGTGCCTGCTGGACCGTTTGTTTGTTTTCCAGCCCACCTATTGGCCCCCTGGCCTTGCTGTCTCCTCATGGGGAAGCCTGGTGGCCTTCGAGGAGGTGGCCATGCACTTTTCCAGGGAGGAGTGGGAGCTCCTCGATGAGGCCCAGAGGCAGCTGTACCACACTGTGATGCTGGAGACCTTGGAGCTTGTGACCTCACTTGGTAAGGCCCTCATTCCCTTCCCTGGCCTGTGGGCCAGCATCTGCCTTTTGTCTTCTCCCCATCCCCAAGCTGGACCAGGGACACTGCTTCCTGCCCGGGTTTCATGTTGTAGCTGCTGTGAGTGCTGGGCCTGGGCTGTGTGCACCCCCGTTTCTCCCTGAGCAGCCTCATGAGGAGTCCTAACAGCTATTAGGTCCCACAGGGGCCTTGTAGGAGCAGAGGTTGGGGATCGGCATTCTGGCCTGCCTGAAGGGTCCTGCTCAACTTGACCAGTGCCTGCCTGGCTGATCTAGTGTGGGGCCATGCCGAGGTTCTGCCCCTTCCCCAGAGACTTTTTTAAATGGCTTTACTGATATATATCATAACATTCACCCTTTTATTTTTTTTTTACAAAAATCAATTTTAACGTCCACCCTTTTAAAGTGTACGGTTTAGTGGGTTTTCATGTTTTCAGTGTATAAATCTCACCATACTCCATAGAACTTCTTGAAGAGAACATAGGCAAAATATTCTTTGACATAAATCATACCAGTGTTTTCTTAAGTCAGTCTCC
The DNA here is from genome assembly GCF_019923935.1 of Bubalus bubalis. Lineage (NCBI taxonomy): Eukaryota > Metazoa > Chordata > Mammalia > Artiodactyla > Bovidae > Bubalus > Bubalus bubalis. Next base: position 65,665,336 of record NC_059174.1, on the reverse strand, counting down.
CAAAGCAATGAAATAAAAACAAACAAATGGAACCTAATAAAACTTACAAGTTTTTCCACAGCAAAGGAAACCATAAAAAAAATGAAAATACAACTTAGAAACTGTGAGAAAATATTTGTAAATGATATGATTGACAAGGGTTTTAATTTCCAAAATATACAAACAGCTCATACAACTCAATAACAAGAAAATAACCCCATTGAAAAAATGGGCAGAAGACCTAAATAGACATTTCTCCAAAGAAGACATATAGATGGCCAAAAAGCATGTAAAAACATGCTCAACACTGCTTATTATTCAGTTCAGTTCAGTTCAGTCGCTCAGTCGTGTCCAACTCTTTGCAACCCCATGAATCGCAGCACGCCAGGCCTCCCTGTCCATCACCAACTCCCGGAGTTCACCCAGACTCACGTCCATTGACTCAGTGATGCCATCCAGCCATCTCATCCTCTGTCGTCCCCTTCTCCTCCTGCCCCCAATCCCTCCCACCATCAGAGTCTTTTCCAATGAGTCAACTCTTCACATGAGGTGGCCAAAGTACTGAAGTTTCAGCTTTAGTATCATTCCTTCCAAAGAAATCCCAGGGGTGATCTCCTTCAGAATGCACTGGTTGGATCTCTTTGAAGTCCAAGGGACTCTCAAGAGTCTTCTCCAACACCACAGTTCAAAAGCATCAATTCTTCGGCGCTCAGCCTTCTTCACAGTCCAACTCTCATGTACATGACCACTGGAAAAACCATAGCCTTGACTAGACGAACCTTTGTTGGCAAATTAATGTCTCTGCTTTTGAATATGCTATCTAGGTTGGTCATAACTTTCCTTCCAAGGAGTAAGCATTTTTAATTTTATGGCTGCAGTCACCATCTGCAGTGATTTTGGAGCCCCCCAAAATAAAGTCTGTCACTGTTTCCCCATATATTTGCCATGAAGTGATGGGACCAGATGCCATGATCTTTATTTTCTGAATGTTGAGTTTTAAGCCAACTTTTTCACTCTCCACTTTCACTGTCATCAAGAGGCTTTTTAGTTCCTCTTCACTTTCTGCCATAAGGGTGGTGTCATCTGCATATCTGAGGTTATTGATGTTTCTCCCAGCAGTCTTGATTCCAGCTTGTGCTTCTTCCAGCCCAGCGTTTCTCATGATGTACTCTGCATATAAGTGAAATAAGCAGGGTGACAATATACAGCCTTGACGTACTCCTTTTCCTATTTGGAACCAGTCTGTTGTTCCATGTCCAGTTCTAACTGTTGCTTCCTGATCTGCATACAGATTTCTCAAGAGGCAGGTCAGGTGGTGTGGTATTCCCATCTCTTTCAGAATTTTCCACAGTTTATTGTGATCCACACAGTCAAAGGCTTTGGCATAGTCAATAAAGCAGAAATAGATGTTTTTCTGGCACTCTCTTGCTTTTTCCATGATCCAGCGGATGTTGGCAATTTGGTCTCTGGTTCCTCTGCCTTTTCTAAAACCAGCTTGAACATCTGGAAGTTCACGGTTCACATATTGCTGAAGCCTGGCTTGGAGAATTTTGAGCATTACTTTGCTAGCGTGTGAGATGAGTGCAGTTGTGCGGTAGTCTGAGCATTCTTTGGCATTGCCTTTCTTTTATTATTTTTTGCTTATTATTAGAGAAATTCAAATGAAAACTAGAATGAGGTGTCACCTCACACCAGTCAGAATAGCCATCATTAAAAAGTCTACGGATAACAAATGGTAGAGAGCATGTGGAAAAAGGAGCCCTCCTGCACTATTGATGGGAATGCAAATTGGTGCAGCCACTATGGAAGACATTATGGAGGTTCCTGAAAAAATGAAAACTCGAGTTGCCATATGATCCAGCAATCTCACTCCTGGGCATATATTTGGAGAAAAAACAGCAATTCGAAAGGATAAGTTTACTCCAATGTTCATTGTAGCACTATTTACAATAGCCAGGACATGGAAGCAACATAAATTCTATCGACAGATGAATGGAAAAGAAGATGTGGTGTATGTATACAATGGAATGCTACTCAGCCATAAAAAAGAAATAATGCCACTTGCTGTAACGTGGGTGAACCTAGAGACTATCATACTAAGTGATGTAAGTCATAAGGAGAAAAGACAAGTACCATGTGATATCTCTTATATGTGGAATCTAAAATACAACACAAATGAACATATCTGTGAAACAGAAAAAGTCTCACAGATATAGAGAACAGACTTGTTGCCAACGGTGGGGGCTGGGAGAGGGATGGATTGGCATTAGGAAATACAACCTATTATATATAGAATGGATAAACATTAGGTCCTACTGTATAGCACAGCGAACTATAATAGGGAAGAATATGAAAAAGAACATATGTACAACTGAGGCAGTTTGCTTTATGGCAGAACTTAACAATAAATTTTTTTATTTTTTTTAAATTAAGGATAATAAACAAATGGACTTCCCTGGTGGCTCAGACGGTAAAGCGTCTGCCTACAATGCGGGAGACCCGGGTTCATTCCCTGGGTCGGGAAGATCTCCTGGAGAAGGAAATGGCAACCCACTCCAGTATTCTTGCCTGGAAAAATCCCACGGATGGAGGAGCCTGGTAGGCTACAGTCCATGGGGTCACAAAGAGTCGGACACAACTGAGCGACTTCACTTTCACTTTTTCAATAAACTACTATCACCATACTCTTAATTCTAAACATTTTCATTACCTAAAGAGAAACTCTGTACCCTTTAGCAGTCACTCTTCATCCTCCCTCATCCTGTCCTGAGTCCTAGGCAACCACTAATCTACTTTCTGACTATACAGATTTGCTTATTCTATTAATAGATATTTTATACAAATGGAATTATACCATATGTGTTTTCCGTGACTGGCTTTTACTTGGCATAATGTTGTTGAGGTTCATCCATGTTATAGAACATATCAATAATCTTTCATTTTTATGGCTGAATAATCCAGCATATAGGTATACCAGTTTTGTTTATCCATTCATCAGCTGATGGACATTTGGCTTTTTTCCACTTTTTGACTGTTAGAAAAATTATGGCTGTTACAGACGTTCGTGTACAAGCTTTTGTGTAGATACATGTCATTTCTCTTCCGTAAATGCATAGCAGTGAAATTCCCAAAGTGTTTCCCAATTGGCGGCGTCATTTTACATCCCACTGCAGTTTATGAGTGTTTCAGTTTCTCTACTTCCTCATCAAAAACTTGTTACTATCTTTTTTTCTTAAAGCTATCCTGGTGAGTTTAAAGTGGTACCTCATTGTGGTTTGAGCTTGCATTTCTGTAAAGACTAATGGGCTTCCCCGGTGGTGCAGTGATAAAGAATCTGCCTGCCAGTGCAGGAGATGGAAGAGATGTGGGTTCGATCCCTGAGTCAGGAAGATCCCCTGGAGTAGGAAATGCCAACCCGCTCCAGTATTTTTGCCTGGAAAATTCCATGGACAGAGGAGCCTGACAGGCTGTAGTGCATGGGGTCACAAAGAGTTGGACATGACTTGAGCACACGCTGTGCACACAATACTAATGATGTTGAGCTTCTTTCCATTTACTTTTTGTCCATTTGTGTATATGTATCTTTTTTTGAAAAATGTCTTTTCAGGTCCTTTACCTCTGAGTTCTTGCCTCTGTTGAGGGCCCTATCCCGCCAGTGAGCCTTTCACTCTAACTCTGCCCCACCTGGCCTATCGGCAAATCCTTGGCCCACTCCTGTATGTGTCAGTGATACATTTCTAAGGAAGTCACCCTTTTCACTAAGTGGCATGCTCACGTTAACCAGAAATTTCTCGGCTTTCAGGCTGTTGGCCTGTGGTGGGAGACGAGGAGGTGCCTTCTGAGAAGAGCGCTTCTGGAGAAGCCGTGTCACAGCTCAGAACTCCCAGTGCGCCTCCTTCCACGCAGGAGGCTGACGGCCGCGGCACGTGTGAGCCACTCTCGAGAGACAGTTTGCAGCTGGACGACCATCAAAGACATAGTGGGGAGACCTCCTGCACATGTTTAGCATATGGAAGAGAGTTTTGGTTTGGTGCGAATCTTCACCAGCATCCAGAGTACAATGGAGAAAAGCCCTTCCAATGTAACAGAGACAGGGACTTGTTTGTAAAAAGCTCAACAGGCTCTTTGTCAGAGAAACCCATTACATGTGGGTTAGGTGGCCAGGATGTCTCAGACGGCCATGACCTCCTCCAACCCCCAAGCATGGATGGCAGTGGGGAGCCACATAGCAGCACAAAGGTCAGGGAGGCCTCACTGCACCTTTTCAATTCTGGGCAGCTCCCAGACGTCCAGTCCTCACAGAAGCCCTTCAACTGCAGTGACAGTGGGAAAGCGTTCCAGAAGACTTCTGTCCTCAGCCACCAGAGTGCTCACTCTGAAGAGACACCATTTAGATGCGCAAGAGTTGAAAATTCCTTAGAGGAGAAATCAGCCCTTATTAGTGACCAATGGTTTCACACTGGAGAAACATCTCATGTATGTAAAGAGTGTGGCAAGGCTTTCAGTCACCCATATAAACTGAGGAAGCATCAGAAATTCCACACAGGAGTAAAAGATTATGCATGCAGCGACTGTGGGAAAACTTTCAGCCACAAACTCACCCTTATTCATCACCAGAGAATCCACACAGGAGAAAGGCCTTATGAATGCAGTGAATGTGGGAAAGCCTTCAATAACAGGTCACACCTCGCTCGGCATGAGAAAGTTCACACAGGAGAAAGGCCTTTCAAGTGCAGCAAATGTGGAAGAGCCTTCAGCCAAAGCTCCAATTTCCTTCGGCACCAGAAAGTCCACACCCACATAAAACCTTATGAGTGCAGTCAGTGTGGTAAAGCCTTCAGTCGCAGCTCTGCGCTCATGCAGCACTGGAGAGTTCATACTGGAGAACGGCCGTTTGAGTGCAGTGAGTGTGGGAGAGCTTTTAACAACAACTCCAACCTTGCTCAGCACCAGAAGGTTCACACCGGAGAACGGCCTTTCGGATGCAGTGAATGTGGGAGAGACTTTAGCCAAAGCTCTCACCTCCTTCGCCATCAGAAAGTCCACACCGGAGAACGGCCTTTCGCATGTGGTGAATGTGGGAAAACCTTCAGCAATAGCTCCACCCTCATTCAACACCAGAAAGTACATACTGGACAAAGGCCTTACAGGTGCAGTGAGTGCAGAAAAGCCTTCAGTCGCAACTCCAGCCTGGTTCAGCACTGGAGAACTCACACTGGGGAAAAGCCTTATGAGTGCAGTGAATGTGGGAAGGCCTTTGCTCACAGTTCCAGTCTGATTGAGCACTGGAGAGTTCACACCAGAGAAAGGCCTTATGAGTGTAATGAATGTGGGAAGTTCTTTAGCCAAAAGTCCATTCTTACGAAGCATCAGAAAGTTCACACTGGGGAAAGGCCTTATGAGTGCACTAAATGTGGCAAGTTCTTTAGCCGTAAGTCCAGCCTCATCTATCACTGGAGAGTTCACACTGGGGAAAGGCCTTACGAGTGCAGTGCATGCGGGAGAGCCTTCAGCAGTAACTCTCACCTCATTCGTCACCAGAGAGTGCACACACAGGAAAGGCCCTATGAATGCAGCCAGTGTGGGAAAGCCTTTAGTGAAAGATCCACACTTGTTCGACACCAGATAGTTCACACCAGAGAAAGGACTTATGAGTGTGGCCACTGTGGGAAAATCTTCAGTCGCCTCTGCAACCTTGCACAGCACAGAAGGATCCACAGCTGAATGGAGCCTTATGGAGATGGTCTTTGGGAGATCTTCAGCCACATCAAACTTCAGGCAGCAGACTACCAAGAAATTCCCTAATGTGTCACTGATATGGAAATGCCTTCAGAAGCTACCCTGCCCTTTCTGAGTGGCCTAGGAACCTACACAGCACTGTCTCCCCTCTGGAGCGTAAACCTCTTTCTAGCTGCCTGTGGCCTCTGAGAGGGTCAGGGAATGAACTGACCCCGTGTTGGTTGAGAGATTCATTAATAAAGACACATGACAGTCCTACACGTTATGTACCTAACAGTGCTTCAGGGTACATGAAGCAAAAACTGATAGAACTGCAAGGAGCAATAGACAAACTCACAATTATACTTTGGGAAGTTCACACCCTCCCAGATAATCAGTAAAGGCGTGAAGACAACACTTTCAACCAGCTTGACCTAATCAATATTTATAGAACTTCCTGTCCAAGAGGACAGAATAGACATTTTTTTCACATGCACATAGAACATTTACCAATATGGAGCATATTCTGGGCCATAAAAGAAGGCCTGATAAAGGGATAAGAAATAATACACGGTATGGACCTTGACTATAACAGAATTCTATAAGAAATAAAGAACGGAATGATGTGTGGAAAACCCTCATTCAGAAACTGAATATCACACTTATAAATAATCCATGGTCAAAGATGAAATCAAAAGAAAAATTTGAAAGTACTTGGAATGAAAATGAAAACAGCATATCAAAATATGTGGGATGTACCTAAAACTGTACCAAGGGAGACATATGTGTATGTGTATATATATATGTGTGTGTGTGTGTGTCCATGTATACTGGTGAAATATTAATAAGCCTTATGGATTGTAGAAGAATCATTAAATGCCAGGTTTTTTAAAGTTCCAACAAAAGAAGCAGACATGACTCCAGGCCATGAAGTTTCTCTTCACTGAAAGGTAAAAGCCAACTGCAGGGTCATGCGAGCCCCCAGAAGACAGACAAGGCCAGACTTGGGGGGTCCTGAGATGAGGGGCACCAGGAGGGGCCTCCCTGACACACTGAAGGGCCCTTCACAGCCCTGCTCACAGCTGCCAGTTGTGTGCTTTCTTGAGGGATGTCTGTCTCCCATGTCTTAGTCCATTCCAACTGATGTAACAAATACCATAAACTGGGAGGCTTAAAAATAACAAATTTCTCACAGTCCTGGAGACTAGAAAATCCAAGATCACAGTGCCAGGATATTTGGTGACAGGTGAGGATCCTGGTTGACAGCCATCCTCTGTGTCCTCACAGTGAAGGAGAAGGGGTCCTTGGGGGCCTCTTATGAGACCACTAATCTCAGTCACAAGGGTTCCTCCCTCATGACCTCTTCAACCTCCCAAAGGCCCCACCTCTAAATACAGAACACTGATGGGTTAGGGTTTAACCTAGGTATTGGGGGACACAGCGTTCGGTATACACCACCCTACTACAATGTCAGTTTCACGCATGAGGGGCCTGTGGATTTCGTCCTGCCAGGGGAGTGAAGTCTCTAGGGCTCAGCAGCCGCTCACAGCCTGGGACAGGTGTGCCTGCACTCATGTGAGTGCAGGACGGGATAAGCACCACTCTTTCCCTGAGGTCTCCTACCTTCTCGCTCCCCAGGGTCAGCTCCGAGAGGGCTGTGATCTGGGCCAAGTACCGTCCCTCAGGGCCACCACAGATCCCCCAGGGGTCCTACTGGGTGCCAGGCTTTTGCCTGAGCTCCGTGGTAGATGCATTTCATCTCCAGCTGATGTGCAATACAGAGATTTAATGTGCAAAGGGACTAAAGAACAGGGTCACTGCGGAGCAACCGCAGCTCTAAGAGAAATGAAGCACAGGTGAGAGTGACGGTGACGGCTGCTACTGCTTGCTTTTAGGTGGGAAGGAAAAGATCTGAGACGGGGACTCCAGGAACCTTTTCAGCCAGAAGGAGCAGCAGTGCAGAGGCACCTGGCAGAGATGACCCATGGAGGGACCACGGGGGAGAAGCAGGCCGAGAGGTCAGGAGACAGGTCATGCCGCCCTGTCAGTGGGGTGAGGAGTCTGGTCAGTCTGCCCTAACCCCCACCTGCCTGGACATCTGGGCCCTATTTGGCTCTGCCAGACTTTGACTCTGCTCCATACAGACCTCCATGCTCAAGGTGAAAGGTTGTTGCTGAATCACGTGACAACACCGGGATCCTTGGCCTCTGGAAGAGAAGAATTCAATCCGGGGCCAGAGACGAGGCTTGATCACTCAGAGCTTTTGTGTAGTAAAGTTTTATTAAAGTATAAAGGAGATAGAGAAAGCTTCTGACATAGACATCAGAAGGGGGTAGAAAGAGTACCCCTTTGCTAGTGTTAGCAATGGAGTTATATACTCTCCAATGAATCCAAAGAATGTCTGGAGGTTGTAAAGATCTCACCAGACCTACTCCCATAATTTACATTTTAAGATAGCAGAATTAGCCAGAAGGTTTAATCCAGAGACTACCTTCAGGCAGGATATATTATTGTTATATAATCCTTGTAAAGACCAGACCTACAACCTACCCCCATAATTTACATTTTAAGATAACATGATCAGCCAGGTTTAATCCAGAGACTGTCCTCAGGCAGGATACATAATCCTAAGGAATGTAGAGGAAAAAAGAAAGTTTGTCCTTTTTTCCTCCTTGAGAATTGCAGACCCCTCTCTCCTTGGGGACCCCTAGACTTCTTATCAACCTGCCTAGGAAATGACTTTCTCATTGTGGGCAAGGTCTGTGTCTCACTGGTATGATTATTTGGCTGCAGTGTTTGTTCTCTCTTTGGGAACTACAGATACCATGCTACGAGTAGATGCTTCGACTAATTTTACTCAACAGGCACTGCAAGATTCTCAAAAAGCTATTTCAGCTCTTAATGCTGAACAACCACAAATTAAGTGGTTTTACAAAACAGATTGGCTTTAGATATTTTGACAGCTGCCCAAGGAGAAATGTGTGCCAGTATTCATACCCAGTGCTGTACATACGTACCTGATATGAGCACTAATGTTACTTACTTTTCTAAACATGAACAAGATGACTGGGGCTATGAATACTCCTGAAGCCTCAGTTGCCTCACTTTGGGAGACGTTAACTAGTTCCCTATGATGGAAAACTATCTTAATGACAATAATTCTGATTGTTTTATTTTTGCTGTTTGCTCCCTACATCTGTAACTGTGTAATTGGATTTGTTTCTAGTCGCATGAAGGTTTTTAGGTTACGGATGGTGTCCAGGCTCCTAGGAGTGCCGCAGCCTCCTCCAGCTATTACTTGGGGCCCCTGGGTCAGAGGCCCTCAATATGAGGGTCATGAGAATATGTTGCCTCAACAATTTAGGGACTGCACCCCTAAACAGCAGGAAGTAGTTATGGGATGAAAATGACGTCCCTTTCCTTTGGCAGCATAATTCTCCTAAAAGAAAAGGGGGGAATGAGCAAGTCATTTCCTAGGCAGGTTGATAAAAAGTCTGGGGTCCCCAAGGAGAGAGGGGTCTGCAATTCTCAAGGAGGAAGAAACTTGGATTGGTGGTCAGGAAGCTCCTAGCCTTGCTAGGAATCGAAAGTTCGGAAGCTAGATGGCGCTCTAGCTACAAGAGCACCTCTGAGGTTAAAGGTTACTCGGAACTGCAATGGGGTTCCTTTCCTTTGGTAGCGCTGAGTAGACGCGTATACTGATGTGGTGACGCTTGGAAGAAACATCTCAGTTTTATGTTCATATCGGTCTTATTGTGGTCAGGAATATACTCAGGGTCATGCACAGGCACCAAGGTGATGAATGTTTCCCCCAGCGGTTTAGCCTGGGAGGCATTCCGGAAGGTTACTCTGATTGAACCCCGGGTGGCATCAGAGGTAACGGTGAAGAGCTGGACGTCAGTTAGGGATGCCATCAGGTCTACCCCTGGTACATCCCCACCCCATCTTGGTGGTAGAACTGGGAGGGACGAGTACGGCTAGGGATGCCATCAGGTCTACCCCTGGTACATCCCCACCCTGTCTCGGTGGTAGAACCGGGAGGGACGAGTACGGCTAGGGATGCCATCAGGTCTACCCCTGGTACATCCCCACCCTGTCTCGGTGGTAGAACTGGGAGGGACGAGTACGGCTAGGGATGCCATCAGGTCTACCCCTGGTACATCCCCACCCTGTCTCGGTGGTAGAACCGGGAGGGATGAGTAGGTCACCTGCGTCGGTAAGGGACAGACTAAATCCGACCAGGGAAGGAAAGCTTTGGTGTAAAGTCTGTCTACACCCCCATCTAGAGTAGGGAGGGATGCCTCCAGTAGAAAGATGGCACTGGTCGCTTTTTTTCTCTCTTACAGATGGGAGCTAACAACTCCAGACCCCTCTCTCCTTGGGGACCCCTAGACTTATTATCAACCTGCCTAGGAAATGACTCTCTCAAAGGTAGACAGTTATCACACACAGGGATTACACACACACGCGCCCAAGCAGGCCTGGGGTGATGTGTGCCTTACGGTGCTGGAAACACCGAGCAGACGGGCTGAGAACTTCCTGCCCCCGTGGCTGCCACCCCTCCTGCCAGCGGGGTGTCTGAGAGGAACTGCTGAAGCTAAAGGCGGCAGCAGCCTTTATGTTCCAACCGACACATGGTCCTGGCTGAGCACCACTCAGCCCAAAGCCTCCAGTCTGGGGTTGGCTCTCCCCAAACACGCCTCCACTAATGTTTTGTTCTTGACGTGAAGCACTGTTTGTAGACCAGAGACACAGTGACAACCACATAACAAGTTTCACTGAACTGACATTGACCTTGTAAAAGAGTAGTTTCCAACATTTTATCAAAGGGCCCACAACCAGCAGATCTGGATCTATATGTGGATCAACAACTTCCTTCCCTGGAGCCCTGTGACAGCAAGAGCAAAAAGTCAAGGCTGCTGTCTGTAGACACACCAGGAATCCCAGCCAGGTCATGAAAGCTGAATCCCAGTATGACGGGATCTTCTTTCAGGCCCAGGGTGACGGCCAGGAGGTGAACATGCCCAGAAAGGCTCTGAGGATCCAAGGAACCTGTAGGCTATTTGCTGACAGTGACCTTGGACACTGGGAACAGGCTTGAAATTCCTGAGAAACTGCCTGCCTCCCCCCAAAACCACGTTTCCGGCACATCCGTGGATTCCTCTTCAGAACCAGCTCAAGCCTCAAATGTGCCAGGCCCCCCTGCTCCACAGGACTCCTCTCCGTGCTCCTGTGCCCACTCATTCTGCCCAGCAGCCCCTGCAGAACGTACGGCCACTCTCAAACTTACCTCCACGTTCTCAGTTTCAGAGAGCTCAGCTTCTGAGCTGATTCTAGAAGCAGCTTCTTCTGGCCAGCACTGGAGGCTGCAGAACTTTCCCCAGAAACAAGGAGCCCAGCTGATTCCTGTCCCCAGTCACACAGGGATCTTCTACCCACCACTCCATTCTTCAGGCAAGCTCTGGGCCCAGAGGTACACCTGACATCCAGGCCAGAGGTCCACCCACAGAGCCCTTCAGTCTTCCCCCCGACGTCTGAAGCTCCAGTGCCAACCTTGACTGGAGCTGGCCTTTGCCATCCTGCTGTCCCCGCTGAGGCAGACAACAATCAGGGACCTCCAGAGAAACAGCGCCCTCTATTCATGAGCCCAGTTTGGTTCTCAGTCCTTCCACACACACAGATCAGAGCCCACAGATTAAGGGTGGTGTACACAAAAAGGTCTTTATTAGACATTCCAGAACCACGTGAGACAGTCAGTCCCAGGGCTGGATAAATCCACGACAGGAACCAAACGTGGCGTCCACAGAGTCCATAAAGAAGGCTAACCTTCCCTGAAAGCCCCTGCAGACACTGCTCAGCTACTCTCGGCCAGAGCTAGGTCATGTCCACACCTGAACCGGCTGTGGGGAGGGAATAAGACCTCATATAGAATCCAGCGCACATGACTCTCCCTTATGGAGGAGAGAACGGCTTCCGGGAGCACACAGAGTCACTGATGCACACCACGGGAGCTGTCAGCTCGGAGGGGTGGGACGGCTCCCGTCACAGGAACTGGCAATGGCCCAACACTGCCAACAGCGGCCTGGCCGGAGCGCAGCGCACCTGCCCCAGTCGGTGTGGGCGGCGGGCGGCGGGTTCCGCTTGCAAACGGCCCCTCTCCCCAGCCTCCCTTCTGGACTGAGAACTTGAGCATGCACCAGCCGCGGCTGATGGCTTCCTGCCTGCCGGCCGGCCCCCTATGGCCTTCCCGCAGCGTGGACCTTCCTGTGCTGGAGGAGGGTCGAGCCGTGTTTGAAGGTGCGACCGCACTCGGAGCACTCGTGGGCCCGCTCCTCGGTGTGGAAGCGCTGGTGGCGGTTGCGGTAGGACCTGGTAGTGAAGGTCTTCCCGCACAGGCCACACTCGTAGGGTCGCTCGCCGGTGTGGACCTTCCGGTGCTGGTACAGCCCCGAGCGGGTCACGTAGGCCTTCCCGCACTCGCCGCAGCCGTAAGGCCTCTCTCCCGTGTGCACCCTCTGGTGCAGGATGAAGCTGTGGTTGTATTTGAAGAGCTTCCCGCACTGCCGGCACTCGTACGGCCTTTCTCCGATGTGCACCTTCCGGTGCCGAATGAGGGTGGACAGCACGCTAAATGCCTTCCCGCATTCACCGCACTGGTACGGCCGCTCTCCGGTGTGGATTCTCTGGTGCAGGACGAGTGCGTCCTTGCGGTTGAACGTCTTCCCGCACTCGGCACACTTGAAAGGCTTGATGCCAGTGTGAACCTTCTGATGCTTCCTCAGTTTAGAGGGGTAACTGAAGGCCCTGCCACACTCATTGCACACGTGGGGCATCTCTCCAGGGCGAGCGTTCCAGTGAGGAACCAGGGTTGAGTTCTCCGTGGGGCTGCTTCCACCTGCTGGGCCCCTGATGGGCCTCTCTCTGGCCTGAGCGACGAGGTGGTCGAGGAGCGTGAAGGCCTGGAGGAAGGCCCGCCCACAGTCACTGCACCGGAAGGGCGTCTGCGCCGCATGGCCGCCCTGCTGCCGCGGGCCAGCGGAGCCGGGTGGGCAGGCCTCGCTGCACTCGGGGCTCCCGCGGGGCGCTCCCTCTCTGCAGGCAGCCTGGGGTTGGAAGAAGCCTAAAGTGGCAGGGAAGACCTGTCCAGACGTCCCACACAGACAGGGCTTCTCTGACAGGCGGACTCGGCAGCTCTCTCCAAGCTCGAGAGGGGTGTCCTCATCCCGCAGTCTACACAGACAACCTGGGACGGAAGAGGCGGGCACTGAGAGTGGGCCTGCAAGGGAGGAGGCACCTTCAGCACCGGTGCCTGTGGCACATGCCCACGGAGGTGTCCACAGACTTGCAGGAGGTAGCAGGGAAAGGTTCGGATGAGGAGGGGCTGGCCCAGGGGAACAGGGCTCTGCCTGACCCCAGAACAGGGAAACTGCGACAGGGACGAGGAGACAGAGACAGGAGCACTGCAGGGAGGGGGTCACGGTCTTCAAGTCATGCTCTGCCGAGGGCTTCAGCTAGGCCAGTGATGCTGATGACACCAAGCTCTGTGGAGAGGATGGCTGCCCCAGTGTAAAGATGACTGACAGAGCAGCCAGTGTTCATGGATTACTGAAGGACGTGTGCATCTCAAGTCACACGCAGAGTAGGTCGCAGCGGACAGCTCTGCAGTGGCACAGAGAAGAGGGAACGACAAGACAGAGGCCAGAGAGGTGGGTCATCCAGAGCCTCGGTAGAGACTGCAAGACCACACGGTGAGTCCAGAAGAGGGGCAAGGTGGGAGTAAGTTGTGGTCACTGGCCCCAGCACCCAAATGCCAGTGCACACAGATACCCATCACTGAAACCAAGGCCTCCCCTAGCCCCAGTCACTGAGTCTGGAACCCTTCCTGGCCTCTGCTCTGCTGACCACACTGTCCACCATGTTGGGCACCCAGGCCTCTTCCTCACCCTCCATTTGGGCAACCTTGGGGGACCTTGAAGGTGCAAAGCCTAAGAGGGAGAAGAGTAATAACATGCCAGCCCAAATCAAGGCTGACCCACCCTACAAAAACAGAGGAAGCTTGTGTCACCATGGCAACCATGAAGGATATCAAGTATTAGAACATGGGACTCTACATTTTTTTTAAAAATTGTCAGAGGCAACTGAATGTTCATTTATTTTTTATTTATTTTTTAAATTGAAATATAGTTGATTTACAGTACTGTATTAGTTTCTAGTGTACAGCAAAGTGATTCACTTATATATGTGTGCATATATATTTTTCAGATTATTTTCCATTATAGGTTATTAGAAGATACTGAACATAGTTCCCTGTGCTGTACAGCAGCTCCTTGTTGGAACCTCTTCTGTACATTTAAAAATGTGTTAAGAAGGTAAATATCACGGTTTGTTTTACCACAATTTTCTAGAAAAGAACCCCCTGTGAGGCAAAACTGACAATAATTAAAGAAAGAATTAAGACAATAATATTTACAGACTTCAATTTCTAACTTTCATAAATGGATAGGACCACTAGGCAGAAAATGAAGAAGGATATAATACTTGATTAACGCTAAAACTCAACTAGACCTCTAAGACTTCTATAGAACATGCTACTTAACAGAATACATATTCTCTTCCATTCTGACATGCACATGGAACATTCTCCAAAAGAGACCATTTGCTAGGACATAAAACAAGCCTCAGTAGACTTCAGAGTAGAAAGCAACAACAGAAAAAAAAAAAAATTGGGAAATTCACAAATATTTTAGAATTCTTTCTCATCATGGTTTATTACAAGATATGAATATACTTCCCTATGCTATACAATAGGACTTTGTTGTTTATCCATTCTATATATAATAATCTGCATCTGCTAGTCACAAACTCCAGTCCACCCCTCTCCTGCTCCTTGCCCCATCCCCTGGCAACCAAAACTCAGTTCTCCATGTCTGTGAATCTGGAAAACTCACAAATTTATGGAAATTAAAGTACTCCTAAATCACCACAAGGAAAATTATAAAACACTTTGAGATAAATGAAAGAGAACACAACATACCAAAAGTTATGGGGAAAAGTCTTGCTTAAAAGGAAAATTATAGCAACACCTCTGAGCTGCCTTATTCACAACACCTCTGACACCAAATCCATGGGGGGCTTTCCATACCATTTCTCCAACTCCAACTGGGTGTTCAAGGATTCAATTCAATTCTGACACCAGATACGTGGAATTAGCACCAGATCCCATAGGTTACAGGCTTGGTCTCACAAGACTGCCCCTACCTCAGGCATCAATTGAAGTCCCTTGCCTCCCATACTTCTGATAGCTGTAAATCTGGGATTCTCACAATTATTGATTCCTCTTCAGGTTCAATAAGTTGCTAGAACAGATCAGATAACTCAGGAAAAGAATTTACTTACTATTACCAATTTATTTTAAAGGCTATAACTCAGGAACAGCCAGTGGAAGAAATGAAAAGGGCAGGGTATGCCAGGGGTGGAGACTGAGGATGCAGAGGGTAAGAAGGATCCATGCCCTTGGTGGCACCATTCTCCTAGCATCTCAGATGTGTCCACTAACCCAGAAGCTCTCTGAACTGGTCATTTTGGAGTTTGTATGGATGTTTCCTCACATAGGCATGACTGATTGAATCACTGGCCATTGATGATTGGCCCAAACTCCAGCCCCTCCCCCAAAAGTCAGGGTAGGGAAGTGAGAGGAGGAGGCTGGGCGTAACTGAAAATCCAACCTTCCAATCATCCCCCGATATTTCTGGTGACCAGCCCCTATTCTGAGACTATCCAGGGGTCCCCAGCAACTGTCAACGTTCATCAGCATACAGAAGCATCTCATCACTCCAGAGACTCCAAAAGTTTTAGGAGCTGCATGCCAAAGAATTGGGAACAAAGACAAAATACATATTTCTTATATTGTCACAACATACATAGTAAAAAAGATCTCTATACGTATAACTCAGTCACTCTGCTGTACCCCTGAAACACTGTAAATCAACTGCATTTCAATTATAAAATGAATTTTTAAAAAAAGACCTTCAACCAATATCCTAACTTTATACTTCAAAGAACAAAAAGAAGAAAAAAACCCAAAAGTAGAAGAAGGAAGACAATTAAAAAAAAAGAAACTGACTGAAGAAGAAATAGAATAGCTGAACAGACTTAAAAAAAAAAAAACTTCCCCACAGAAAAAATCAAAAAAAGCTAGGCCGAGATGGTGTCACAGGTTAATATTAACACAGAAATAAGGATTAATGCCGATATTTCAGAAACTGTTCATAAAACAGAAAAGAAGGGAACATTTCCCAGTTCATCCATTGAAGCCAAAATTATCCTCATACTCAATCCAAATAAAGATACAAGAAAAGAAAACTGTACCACTGATAACTCTTATAAATATAGAAAATCAATTACTATAATACACCACATTAATAGAATAGAGGACAAAAATCACATGATCATTTCAATAGATATAGAAAAGCACTGCACAAAATATAACAACTTTTCACAATAAATGCACTCAACAAGAGAACTTCCTCACCTGAATAGGGCATATGTAATAAACTTATAGCTAACATCATACTTATTAGTGAAAGACTGATGAGTGCTTTTCCTATAAGAACTAGAACAAGAAAAGACGTCTACTCTTACAATTTATATCCAATAGCCAAGTTGGTTAGGCAAAGGAAGAAGTAAAAATATCTCTATTCACAGATGTCCTGACATTATATATATAGAAAACACCAAACAATCCACTGAAAGATCTATTAGAACTAATAAATGAGTTTAGCAAGGTTGCAGAGTACAAGATCTGTATAGGAAGATCAATTACATTATGTAAAATCTAAAATGAAATTAAGAAAAAAATTCCATTTAAAAGAGCATAAAGAAAAAGATAAAAAGGAGGGGGGGAAGAGCATCAAAATGAATAAAATACTTAGAAATAAATTTAGCCTTGTATATTAAAAACACTGTTTAAAAAATTAGAGCTAGTGGGTTTCCATGGTGGCTCAGTGGTAAAGAATCCATCTTCCAATGCAGGAGACACAGGTTCAATCTCTGGTCCAGGAAGATCCCACATACTATGGGGCAACTAAGCTCCTGAGCCACAACTACTGAGCCTGTGCTCTAGAGCCTGGGAGCTGAAATTACTGAGCTTACTTGCTGCAACTACTGAAGCCCATGTGCCCTACAGCCCACGCTCTGCGACCAAAGAAGCCACCTCAATGAGAAGCCTGCATATGACAAGAAAGAGTAGCCCCACTGCTGCGACTGAAGAAAGCTCACCCGCAGCAACCAAGACCCAGCACGGTGCAAAATAAATACATAAAATTATTTTTAAAAAATATATGGAGCTAAATAAACAGAAATACCTTCATGTTTATGGGTTGAAAGATATTAAAGATGGCAGTCCTGGAATTTTCTGGAGGTCCAGTGGTTAGGACTCCACGCTTTCCCTGCCAAGGGCGCGGCTTCAATCCCTGATGGGTAACTAAAAGCCCACAAACCACTCAAAGCAGCAAAAGAAAAAAAAAAAAAAAGGTGGCTATCCTGCCCGAACTGATCTACTGATTTCAATTCATGGTTGACATCTGGCCCAGGGAGGGCCCTATAAAATTTCTTTTGGAGGAGGCAGACAAAACTCAGAGCACAGAGGGGCCAAAGCTTCAGCAAAGTCACACAGTCAGAAAGAGGCAGATCTGGGATTTGTTGGGCAAACTATAAACATCTGAACCCCAAGCCCTACTCCAGGAGCCTGTGGGGCAACAGGTGTCAAAGCTGCCAACAGGGCTGCTCAGAGAGGGGGGGGGGGGGGAAGGGCACACAGACTCTGTGGGCTTTAGGATAAATAGAACTTCCCATGGAGAAAAGGCGGCAGAGGTGGTCAGTCTGTTAGGGAAAAATGTGACTTACCCAGTGAGCCAATGAGTCCAAAGTTCTCCAGCATAACATCACGGTACAGGCTCCTCTGGGTCAAATTAAGGAGACCCCACTCCTCCAGGGAGAAATACACAGCCACATCCTCAAAAGTCACTGGGCCCTGTAATGATGCATTCCACTGAGTCTTAGGGTCAATAATGGGCAGAAAGCCAACCAAAATATGGACAGAGAAACACACCCACGCCCTTGACCCGTGCCTCAGGTCCTGCCACATCCCTCACTGCCGTCATGGTTCCCTGTGAGCCCCCATCACTCACAAGCTCATACCTCTCTCCTCCTAAGACCCCTAGCTCAGAGGATTCCCAGGGCCCCCAATACCATTGGTGCCTCTCTCATCGTGTTGCTATTAAACTCTGCATCCAGCCCACAACAGGCTGCCATCGATGGACGCCTTGAAGCACACAGGTCTATCCTATTTCCTGCCAGTCAATTCCCTGTCTCCCAGGGATCACCATTCGGAAGTAACAAAACCCACGGTACCGTCTCTCTCTCAGGCCTGAGTACCATACTCCAAAGGCCCTCCACTTTGCCCTCCTGCACGCCAGGCACGTAACTCTGTACGGCAGCACGGTACAACCCCACACCCTCAGCACAACCTCACCAGTCCACCCCACTGACAACTCCCGCATGCCACTGTGCACGCTGGTGTCTCCAGGGTGCTACCACGGGGAGCAACTTCAAGCCCATCCTGCCTCGCCCCCCGCCCCGCCACACTTCCAACGGCCCACGGCCAAGGGTACCCCCCGGCTCTGCACAGAAGACCTCCTCACCCTGCAACCCTCTGTCGCCAGGAACCACACCACACACGTAGCTCCCAGATCCCCGTCCCTCCTCCGTCTCTGTCTCTGCACAGACTGTCCCTTCACCTGTCAGAGCCTTCCTCACCTCTCACAGGCCATTCAGAGTCCAGACCTGCTGGGTGGGGATTCGGGTGCTGAGAACCTGGGGCGCACCTCCCACTCACCTGCGCCTCCTTTGCCATCGGAACCGAATGGCGGAAAGTTTCAGCGGGCTCAGCTGAGATCCGTACCCGCCAGCCCGCCCGAGCCCCCGGCCGACTGAAGACCAGGAGCCGCTTCGGGAAGTTCTCGGGGGACAACAGCAAGTCTCAGCAAAAGGGACTCATGGCCGAGGTCACGGTGCGAGCAAAGACGCGGTGATGGTCTCTGCGGTGAGAGCGCTGCCCTCAAAGTGCCTCACAGCGCGGGTCAACGCCGGAAGTCCAGCCCCATTGCCCTCCCCGTGACGCAGGGACCAGCGGAGGCAAAACGGACACCCGACAGCAACGTCCGAAGCCCCGGCCGGCCAGGGCCGCCAGGTGGCACCTCTGTCCGTGTGCCTCCGTTAACTCGACTCCCGGGTCACCCGTGACCCGGTGTGGGGCGCGCGCGAACTACCTGTCGCGTAACTGACGTCACAGACTGCGTCTGTACAGATGTAGCCGATGGCAGCCAGGAGAGGGGCGTTTCCGGGAGAGCTCCGAGGGCGGGCCCGGGACTTTCGGTTGGACATTTGGACCTGGTCGCCGGCGGAGGACACCTTTGTCCCACCCACCTGCCTTTCCCTTATTGGCAAATTTATTTGTTTGTTACAGACCAAAGAGTATAATTATACTGGTTTTGTTGCTTTTTAAAGTAAGAAATATGAATTTACACTTTTTTATACACGTCAGTCATTACAGTGCACTACAGGATAGTTTTGCTCCATGAAAAATCTCCTCGGTTCCATCTATTCACCCCTCTCTCCCTTCCCCTGAGACCACGGCAACCACTATTTCACTCTCTCTAGTTTTACCTTTCCCAAAATGTCATAAAGTTGGAATCATACAGTATGTACCTTTTTCAGCTGACTTTTTCACTTAGGAATACACATTTAAGATTCCTCCATGCCTTTTTGTGGCTCCAGAGCGCAGTTCTTTTTATTGCTAAATAATATTCCATTGTATGAATGCACGAATTTCCTTATTCATTTACCCATGGAAAAGCATCTCAGTTTGACTCCAGTTCTAAGCAATTACGGATAAATTTGCTATAAACATTCCTGTTCCACTGTCTGTGTGGACATATTTTCAATACATTTGTGTAAATACCTAGGCGTGTGGTAGATGGATCACATAATAGGAGTGTATTTAAGTTTATAAGAAACGACCAATTGTCTTCCTAGTTCAGTTCAGTTCAGCTCAGTTGCTCAGTCGTGTCTGACTCTTTGCGACCCCATGAATCACAGCACGCCAGGACTCCCTGTCCATCACCAACTCCCAGAGTTCACTCAAACTCACGTCCATCGAGTCGGTGATGCCATCCAGCCATCTCATCCTCTGTCGTCCCCTTCTCCTCTTGCCCCCAATCCCTCCCAGCATCAGAGTCTTTTCCAATGAGTCAGCTCTTCGCATGAGGTGGTCAAAGTACTGGAGTTTCAGCTTTAGCATCATTCCTTCCAAAGAACACCCAGGACTGATCTCCTTTAGAATGGACTGGTTGGATCTCCATGCAGTCCAAGGGACTCTCAAGAGTCTTCTCCAACACCACAGTTCAAAAGCATCAATTCTTCGGCGCTCAGCTTTCTTCACAGTCCAACTCTCACATCCATACATGACCACTGGAAAAACCATAGCCTTGATTAGATGGACCTTTGTTGGCAAAGTAATGTCTCTGCTTTTCAATATGCTATCTAGGTTGGTCATAACTTTCTTTCCAAGGGCTATATAATTTTGCATTCTAGACAGCAGTAGAGTTCTGGTACCGCTTGTCAGTATTTTGGATTTTAGCCACTCTAATAAATATGTAGTGACATTGTTTAAATTTGAAATTCCATAATGGCATATGATGTTCAGAATATTTTCATCTGCTTCTCTCTGCCATCTGTGTATCTTCTTTGGTGTGATATCCAAATCTCTACTTTTTCCTTTTTTTGGCTGCACCACATGGCATGCGGGAATCTCAGTTCCCAGACCAGGAATCAAACCAATACCCTCTGCAGTGGCAGCACCCAGTCTTAGCCACTGGACCTCCAGGGAAGTCCCCATTGCCCTTTGAAAATTGACATCAGGGCTTCCCTGGGGGTCTGTGCATGCGTGCTAAGTTGCTTCAGTTGCGTCCAACTCTGTGCAGCTGTATGGATTGTAGCCTGCCAGGCTCCTCTGTCTATGGGATTCCCCAGGCAAGAATATAGGGTGGGTTGCCATGTCCTCTTCCAAGGGATCTTCCCAACCGAGGGATTGAACCCGTCTCTCTTATGGGTAAGTGTGGTGTCATCTGCATATCTGAGGTTATTGATATTTCTCCTGGCAATCTTAATTCCAGCTTGTGCTTCATCCAGCCTGGCATTTCGCATGATGTACTCTGCATATAAGCTAAACAAGCAGGGTGACAGTATATAGCCTTGATGTACTCCTTTCCCTATTTGGAACCAGTCTGTTGTCCTATGTCCAGTTCTAACTGTTGCTTCTTGACCTGCATACAGATTTCTCAGGAGGCAGGTCAGGGGGTCTGGTATTCCCATCTCTTTCAGAATTTTCCACAGTTTATTGTGATCCACACAGTCAAAGGCTTTGGCATAGTCAATAAAGCAAAAGTAGATGTTTTTCTGGAACTCTCTTGCTTTCTTGATGATCCAACGGATGTTGGCAATTAGATCTGAGATTCCTCTGCCTTTTCTAAATCCAGCTTGAACGTTTCATGTACTGTTCATGTACTCAGTTCACGTACTCTTGAAGCATGGCTTGGAGAATTTTCAGCACTACTTTGCTAGCATGTGAGATGAGTGTGATTATGTGGTAGTTTGATCATTCTTTGGCATTGCCTTTCTTTGGGATTGGAATGAAAACTGACCTTTTCCAGTCCTGTGGCCACTGCTGAGTTTTCCATATTTGCTAGCATATGAATGTAGCACTTCCACATCATCATCTTTTAGGATTTGAAATACCTCAACTGGAATTCCATCACCTCCACTAGCTTTCTTCATAGTGATGCTTCCTAAGGCCCACTTGACTTCCAATTCCAGGATGTCTGGCTCTAGGTGAATGACCACACCACTGGGGTTACATGGGTCATGAAGATCTTTTTTGCACAGTTCTGTGCATTCTTGCCATCTCTTTTTAATATCTTCTGCTTCTGTTGGTCCATACCATTTCTGTCCCTAATTGTGCCCATCTTTGCATGAAATGTTCCTTTGGTAGCTCTAATTTTCTTGAAGAGATCTATAGTCTTTCCCATTCTACTGTTTTCCTCTATTTTTGCATTGATCACTGAGGAAGGCATTCTTCCTTCCTTTCTTTCTTCCTCTCTTTCTTCCTTCCAGCACATGCTGTAGTCAAGATTGCTGGGAGAAATATCAATAACCTCAGATATGCAGATGACACCACCATTATGGAAGAAAGTGAAGAAAAACTAAAGAGCCTCTTGATGAAAGTGAAAGAGGAGAGTGAAAAAGTTGGCTTAAACCTCAACATTCAGAAAACTAAGATCGTGGTATCTGGTCCCATCACTTTATGGCAAATAGATGGAGAAACAATGGAAACAGTGAGAGACTTTTTTTTTGGGGGGGGGGGGCTCTAAAATCACTGCAGATGGTGACTGAAGCCATGAAATTAAAAGACACTTGTTCCTTGGAGGAAAAGCTATGACCAAGCTAGATAGCATACTAAAAAAGCAGAGACATTACTTTGCCAACAAAGGTCCATCTAGTCAAAGCTATGGTTTTTCCAGTAGTCATGCATGGATGTGAGAGTTGGACTATAAAGAAAGCTGAACGCCGAAGAATTGATGCTTCTGAACTGTGGTGTTGGAGAAGACTCTTGAGAGTCCCTTGGTCTTCAAGGAGATTCAACCAGTCCGTCCTAAAGGAAATCAGTCCTGAATATTCATTGGAAGTACTGATGCTGAAACTGAAGTTCCAATACTTTGGCCACCTGATGCAAAGAACGGACTCATTGGAAGAGACCCTGGTGCTGGGAAAGATTGAAGGCAGGAGGAGAAGGGGACGTCGTCACAGAGGATGAGATGGTTGAATGGCATCACCGATTCGATGGACATGAGTTTGAGCAAGCTCCTGGAGTTGGTGACGGACAGGGAAGCCTGGCATGATGCAGTCCTTGGGGTAGCAAAGAGTCTGACACAACTGAGCTACTGAACTGACTGACTGACTGACTCATGGATCCTGCATTGGCAGGCATGTTCTTTGCCACTAGCGCGACCTGGGAAGCAAAGGTTTAGAATCCACCTTGCAATGCAAGGAACACTGGTTTCATCCCCGGTCCAGGAAGATCCCATGTGCCTCAGAGCAGCTAAGCTCAAGCGCACCGCAATTTCTGAGCCCAGGCACCTACAGCCTTGCTCTGCATCGAGAAGCCACTGCAATGAGAAGCCCACACACAACAACAAAGTGTAGCCCCCGCTTACCACAACTAGAGAAAGCCCATGTGCAGCAATGAAGAACCAACACAGCCGAAAAATAAAATAATCCTTTTTTTTTTTTTTTTTAATTCAGCAGAGGCCCACAGTCCTCTCACAGCCCACGAGTACCTGAGAGCAGGGAGCACAGCCTGTGTGAAGCCAGGCACACCCAAGGCCAAGTGTACCCCACCCCCACCATTCCCCAAGTGAAGAGTGAGTTTCAGAAGGGCAAAGAACAAGGCTATAATGGAAGTAGGATTCACACCCTCATCTCTTCGGCTCCAGAGTTCACATGCATTGCTGAGTTGGTTCCACTGGCTGGGAAGAACAATCCACAGGCTGCTGTTTTAAAGGGTGGATCTCTGCATATGTATGATTTTATTGGTATGAAATGCCCACAATAGTGAATCCATAGAGACAAACAGTAGACATGGTTGCCAGGGATTAAGGGGAAGGAGAAATGGGACATGACTTGAATCAGGATGGGGCTTCTTGAAAATGTTCTGGAATTAGTGGTGATGGTTGCATAACTATATGATCATGTTAACAACAAAATGAATTGTAGACTCTGGGCAAATTGTATGAATGTGTTTAGATTACATTTCAAGAAACCTATTGTGTTTAGATTACATTTCAAGAAACCTATTATTAAAAATAAAAACGAGAAAATTTCTGGAAGATTCCTTGGAAAAGTCCCATATCCAATGTAGAGTTTTTCATGGCCACTAGAGTGGAAATATCCATGCCCAGTGAGCGGCATGCAGCTCTCAGGTCCCTCCTGGCTCGTCTGCCACAGCTTCTGCAGAGACTGAGAGGGCAGAGAAAGCCACAGCTTAGGAGGACATGCCCAGCTGCCCTGCCAAGACGTGCCCCTAAGGGAGACGCTCCCCATCCGAGCCTTCTTTCCCCTTGAGACGGAGGGTTCCAGCACTTCCCAGGTCGGCCAGGGGGTGGGGTTAGGGTTAGGGAGAGCACATCTGAGTCACGCTCTTCCTTTGTAATCTAATCTACCTGTGTTCGCATTAGTCTGCGTTAAAATTTATTAGATTAGCACTAGCTGAGCACCTGGTTCTTGCCTGGAGAATCCCAGGGACGGGGGAGCCTGGGCTGCCGTCTATGAGGTCGCACAGAGTCGGACACGACTGAAGTGACTTAGCAGCAGCAGCAGCTGAGCACCAAGGACCGCAGGGAGGGGACGTGTCTGTCCAGTGCGCTGAGCCTTGCGCTCAGCAGAAGCGCCACCGGTGTGATAACAAACCGGATCACTGTGTCCTCCCGCGGCCCCGCGGCCGGGTGGCCGAAAACGCCCCAGAGGTCGTCATGATAGCTTCGCTTCAGGTTCCCGCCCCTGACTGACTGGGCACAGCCGCCTCCCGCAGGCTCTCCCTCTAGACCGCAGCCTGACCGCTGTGCGCGCGCAGCGCTACCTCGCGAGGGGCCGGGTGCGGGTGAAATCGCCACAGCGACAGCCGCCGCGGGCGCTCCTCTGGTTTTCAGCGCGAGATCGTCTCTGTAACCTCCCACCGGCGCGGGGAGGGTGTGACGCACGCGCAGTCCCACGGAGCAGCGCGGCGAAGGCGGGCCAAGTTGCCAGGGCAACTACGGTCACGCCCCCCAGCCCGGAATGCGGCCTCCGATTGGTCCGCGTTGCCGACACCCCCCTTAGATTTCCCCGCCTCGAACACCGCTGAGGTTCAGTTCAATTCAGTCGTTCAGTCCTGTCCGACTCTTTGCGACCCCAAGGACTGCAGCACGCCAGGCTTCCCTGTCCATCACCAATTCCCGGAGTTTACTCAAACTCAGGTCCATCGAGTCGGTGATGCCATCCAACCATCCTCCGTCGTCCCCTTCTCCTCCTGCCTTCAGTCTTTCCCAGCATCAGGGTCTTTTCCAATGAGGCCCTTCTTCGCATCAGGTGGCTAAAGTATTAGAGCTTCACCTTCAGCATCAGTCCTTCCAATGAATATTCAGTGTTGATCTCCTTTAGGACGGACTGGTTGGATCTCCTTGCAGTCCAATGGGCTCTCAAGAGTCTTCTCCAACACCACAGTTCAAAAGCATCAATTCTTTGGCCCTCAGCTTTCTTTATGGTCCAACTTTCACATCTATACATGACCAACGGAAAAGCCATAGCTTTGACTAGATTGAGCTTTGTTGGCAAACTAATGTCTCTGCTTTTTAATATGCTGTCTTGGTTGGTCACGGTGGCTCAGCTGGTAAAGAATCCGCCTTGCAGTGAGGGAGACCTGGCTTCCATCCCTGGGTTGTGAAGATCCTCTGGAGAAGGGAACAGCTACCCACTCCAGTATTCTGGCCTGGAGAATTCCATGGACTGTACAGTCCATGGGGTCACAAAGCTCTGGAAACAACTGAGCAATTTTCACTTTCACTAGGTTGGTCATTGCCTGGAAAATCCCATGGACGGAGGAGCCTGGTAGGCTGCAGCCCATAGGGTTGCTAGCAGTCGGACTTCACTGAGCAACTTCACTTTCACTTTTCACTTCCATGCATTGGAGAAGGAAATGGCAACCCACTCCAGTGTTCTTGCCTGGAGAATCCCAGGGACGGGGAAGCCTGGTGGGCTGCCGTCTCTGGGGTCGCAAAGAGTCGGACACGACTGAAGCGACTTAGCAGCAGCAGGTTGGTCATAGCTTTTCTGCCAAGGATCAAGCATCTTTTAATTTCATGGCTGCAATCATCATCTGCAGTTATTTTGGAGCCCAGAAAAATAAAGTCTGTCACTATTTCCATTGTGTCCCCATCTATTTGCCATGAAGTGGTGGGACTGGATGCCATGATCTTTGTTTTCTGAATGTTGAGCTTTAAGCCAACTTTTTCCCTCTCCTCTTTCACTTTCATCAAGAGGCTCTTTAGTTCTTCTTCGCTTTCTACCATAAGGGTGGTGTCATCAGCATATCTGAGGTAATTGATATTTCTCCTGGCAATCTGGATTCCAGCTTGTGCTTGTGCTTCATCCAGCTTGGCATTTCTCATAATGTACTCTCCATATAAGTTAAATAAGCAGGGTGACAATATACCAATATTAAATAAGCCTTGAGGTACTCCTTTCCATATTTTGAACCAGTCTGTTCCATGTCCTGTTCTAACTGTTGATTCTTGACCTGCATACAGATTTCTCAGGAGGCAGGTCAGGTGGTCTGGTCCCATCTCTTGAAGAATTTTCCACAGTCTGTTTGATCCACATAGTTAAAAGCTTTCATGTAGTCAATGAAGCAGAAGTAGATGTTTTTCTGGAATTCTCTTGGTTTTTCTATGATCCAGCGGATGTTGGCAATTTGATCTCTAGTTCCTCTGCCTTTTCTAAATCCAACTTGAACATCTGGAAGTTCTCACTTCATGTACTGTTGAAGCCTGGCTTGGAGAATTTTAAGCATTACTTTGCTAGCATGTGAGATGAGTGCAACTGTGCAGTAGTTTGAGTATTCTTCAGCATTAATCTTCTTTGGGATTGGAATGAAAACTGACCTTTTCCAGTCCTGTGGCCACTTAGGTTTGCGAGCGGGAAGAATAAAGAGGTAGGGAAACTGGTGTATGGAGGAGAGAGTTGAGACTGCTGGGCCCCAGGAGGAAGGAAGAGTGAGGGTCTTCCTGGCCGGGGCCAGGGAGTGGACTTGAAAGGACTTGTTCTTCAGAAGGCTCTCTGGTCCCTGCTCGAGTCCATGCCTTGTCCTTCCCTCAGCTTGATTTCCCATCTCTAAGCTGGACACTTCTGCTCTCAGCATCCAGCGAGGGCCCCCCCGTGGCCTTGTGCCCTCAACCTCAACATAAGAGGCAAACCCATGGCCGGACATGGGTGTAGTGTGGCCAGAGGCCTCCCTGGCCCTCATGAAGAGAAGCCGGCTGGATCCTAGTGGTGTGGAGCGTCCCGCACACCTTGTTTGCAAGGGGAGGAGACCTGGGAGGGCCTGGGAAAGGTTTGGGGAGTGGAGGGCCCCGTGAGCGTGCAGGGAGAGGTCGTGTGTCCAAGATGATGGCTGCCTCTCGCCCTCTGGACATCAACTGCCCTGCCAAGTCCCTAGGTCCCATGGCACCTCCAGTGCGCCCTAAGTACAGAGCAGGCGCTCAATAAAAACTTATGGAGAAATGAAAAATTCTTCCTGCAAGTTTATCATCTCCCGTTTTACAGAAGATAGAATAAAGTCTGACAGGTAAAGGTCTCCCTGGCACCATGCCAGGCACTGAGACGCCCACCCCCCACCACCAGCGTTCTCCCCCCACCCTGTGTTCATAGGCATCAGGACCATTAAGAAGAGGAGCAAGACTGGGGCAGGTGTGGAGGGTGCACCCAGCAGGGATGGAGCGGGCCCAGGCAGACCTGGAGAGCACAGCGCCAGGTGGCCACAGAGGCTGCAGGTGCCCAGAAGTCCTGGCCCAAGTGGTGGTTTCAGGCAGTCCCTTTGTTCACGAGGAGCAGGCGGGTGCACATCAAGGTAGTAATCAGCAAACAGGGCCACTCAGCGACCCCTGAGCTCTGTCATCAGCTGCATTTTACAGGAAGCGAGAACGAGGTTTCAGGCTCCCATCTGGGAGGGTAGAGAAGCAACCACTCCCCACGGTTTGGAGGGAGAAGCAGGTTAGGACAAGTGTTACCAAAATGTATGCGTGGGGGTGTCTGGCTGCTCACCGCTCAAAAGGCTGGTGGAAAGGAAAGTTTGCTTTATTTCAGATGCTGGTGAGTGGAGTGGAGGGTGGCAGCCATCTGTCCAAAGGCCAATTCCCCCCCTCTGACAAGCAGGCAGTGAGAGCTTTTATAGACAAAGTTGGGGTGGGGGGGACAACATGCAGAAACAGCACCATCATCTCTAACAGTCTGCTTCAAATTGGTCATCAGTGGTCTGACCAGCATCATCTTGGTTGTTTTAAATACAGTTGTTCAGTCCCGGGTGCAATTGTTCCCAATACTTTGTGATCAGTTCTCAGAATTGTAGCAGCTCAAACCCTGGGTACAGTCTGGTCATCATGTATCTGGTGACCAACTTCTCCAGCTGGTGTTTTGGTATCTATAAGACAGCTCACAGGACATGGCTCAGAATGTTATCTATAGCCCTTGAGAAAGAACTAGAGGTCCTTGAATACACCTAATGACTACATCATTATTATTTAGTCTCCTTAGACTGTTTTCCTTTGTTTCTCACTTCCCTGATTAAACTTCTTCTTGGACTAGACTTATCCGCAGGCAGAGGGCAGGCAGAGAACAAGGTCTGGGAGCAAGGTCCTGCTCTGCTTCACAAGGAGGAGCCAGCCCTGCCAGCGGCCCTAAGCCGCGAGCTCCCTCCCTCAGGCCCCCTGCCTTGGGGCCAGATGGTGCTCCCCTGAGCGTTCTTTTTTTTTTTTTTTTAATATTTATTCATTTATTTGGCTGCACCAGGTCTTAGTTGCAGCATGTGGGATCTAGTTCCCTGACCAGGGATTGAACCTGGGCCCCCTGCACTGGGAGCTGAGAGTCTTAACCACTGGACCAGCAGGGAAGTCCCCTCCCCTGAGCATTCTTGAAGGTAGTATTCCTCCAGGCAGCCTTCCTTGAGCACCTTCAGGCAGAAAGGTGCTCTTTCTCTTCTTGCACCCAACAGCCAAGGGCCCCTTTCTGGGCACCCCCATGGCCGGGCCCATCTCTGCTCATTCTATGCCCTCACCTCAACTCTTCCCAGCCTGTAGTGGAGGAGGCGAGGGATGAGGAGGTTGATATTTGAGACCCTATGAAAGCTGAATAATGCCCCCCCCCCCAATACCTAGAATCTGAATCTGTTACTTAACAGTAAAGATGGACTTTACAGAGGTGATGAAATTAAGGATATGGAGTTGGAGATGTCCTCGATTATCTGGCTGGGCTCAGTGCAATCCTGGTGTCCTTTTCAGGAAGAGTGCAGCAGGAAAGTGAGGAAGAGAGTGAGGAAGATAAGTACCATGTGCTGTTGTAAGGAACTGAGTCAGTGGTGATTTGTTGCAGCAGCTGGGCAAACCTACACAGACCACCAGTCAGCCCTGCTCTTGCCTGACCAGTTTCCTCCCTGTGGGGCTGGGCTGGGCCTGCCCCATGACGCAGCACCCTGGTCCAGGCCCCTGCAGGCATCATTGGCCCAGATGTTGGACAGGAACTGGTCCAGGGAGACACTCCCTCAGACAGAGCAGCAGATCCCATCGGAAGCAGCTCTGCTGACGCGCCTTGGTGAGGATGCCCGGAGCCAGGTGAACCGAGGTGCCCGCAGCAGTCCCTGAAGGGCCGTCCCTCTCTACAGAGCTATTCGGCACTCGTTGTGTGCCAGGTCCTGAGGACACACATGTAAACAATCAACCAGGTGCCCCCAGCCCCAAAGAAGTGACATTTCTCCCTGGAAAACTCTGGACGCCGCTCTGCCGCACAGCACACCAGCACTGGGCGACGTGAGGCAGACAGGGCCCCAAGGCCTGTGGGGAAGACAGAAGGCCCTGGTCCAGTTTGTGTGGCGAGGGGCTGCCCCACTGTGATAATTCAGGAAGGCATCCGGGAGGAGGACCCCCTCCCTGCAAACTGCTGTCCACAGGGAGGGTGGAGGCCCCTTGCCCTCAGTGCTGACGAGGTGCTGAAGGAGTCCTGGAGAAGGGCAGAGACTGACCCTGAGCATTCGCGGGGTGGAGATGCGGGTGATGGGGGCTCGTGGTGGGGAGAGGGGCCGGGAACCCTTGGGGCAGGCCAGGAATGTCAGGAGAGATCCCCACCGACACGGCCTGACCTGGAGGCAACCTGGGCCGCTCTGAGCCAGACTACAGCTGCCCTCACAAGAGGAGGCTTCTAGAGAACTCCAGAAGCCACCCACCACAGTGGGAGCGAGGGCCGCTGCAAGCTGCTGCTCAGGGCCCAGATGGGAGCCCGTCTGGGAGGCCTGGGCCCCTCCCCGGCATGCCCCAGCCCCAGCCCGCCGGGTGCACAAGGCCGCCACGCAGGCCCTGCATGGAGACGGCTGGATCCCACCCAGGCCCAGCCTGCAAGCAGCAGAGTGGAAAACAAACTCCCCAGCCCAGAGAGAAGCAGGGTGGTTGGTCCCAGCCACCCGCAGAAGTGGGTGCGGACCCAGGGAAAGCCCAAAGTATGAGTCAAATCAGAGACGGCAGCCCCCGTGCCAGCCAGGGCTGAACGTCCTCCTGGGGCGCTGATGACTCGGGGGACACTTCTGAGGCTCAGGGTCGGGGGGTGCCCCTAGCAGGGCCCCGCGGGATGCTGCCCAGGGGGCTGGAGTTCCAGGAGAGATGGGGACCAAGGGCACCCCTGGCCCGTTGATGGGTGCCTCCCCGCGGGGCCTCGACGCCCACGGGGCTCCCCCAGCTGTGGCCCACGGGCACTGCAGTCGGGGCTGCTCCTTGGGAGGGTCCCTGCCTCCTGAGGACGCCCGGAATGAGCCGCTGGGCCTCGCTGGAGCAGGGCGCCCTTGCCGCGCGTCCGCCGAGATCTCCGGGGCGATCACGGGGAGCCTCGGGACTACCCTCGGGTCCCCGCGCCCCGTGCCCGCGGGGTCCGTTCAGGGCCAGCCTCCGCCCCCCGCGCGCGCTCCGAGGGTCCAGCAAGTGTCTCTGTGTCCTTGGGGAGCCCCTCGGTCTCCAGCGCGTCCTCCGAAGCCCCCGATGGGGCGGCGTCCGGATCGGGACTCGAGTCCGGGTCGGGGGCCTCGGGGAGCGGCGTCCAGCCGCGGGTCCGGAGCGCCTGGGCGGTGGGCCGAGGCGGGAACCAGGAGAGGCCGGGCGCCGGGGCGAGCGCCACGAGCTGGGGCCGCGCGGGGTGGGAGGTGGTGGCGCGCGGGATGAGGAAGAAGATGTAGACGCCCGAGACCACGAGCCCCGCGGCAACCAGCACGGCCAGGACGACGGCCGCGTGGAAGAGCCAGGCCGAGCGCGCCAGCGACAGGCGGCGCGACAGCGGGCGGCCGAGGCGCAGCGGCGGCGGCGGCGGCGGCGCGCGGGCCTTGCGCGGCCCGTGCCCGGGCGGCGGCGGTCGCAGGTAGAGCAGGCCGCGCCGGCGGTCGAAGCGCACGGAGCCTGGGGGCGCCGGCGGGGCGCGCGCGGGGCTGGGCAGCAGGCCGAGCTGGGTGGGCAGTGCGGGGAGCCCGCGGCGCGGGGCCAGGCGCGTGGGCGCGCGGCACACCGGGCAGGCCACCGCCGCGCCGCCGCCCGCCGTGGCCAGAGACAGGCGTGCCAGGCACTCGAGGCAGAAGACGTGGCCGCAGTCCAGGCTCTTGGGCAGCTTGAACACGCCGTCGAAGGGCGACACACAGATGAGGCACTCCACCGGGGAGGCGGGGGCCAGCATTGGGCCCGGGCTGCCGTCCGCTTCCTCCTCACCGCCCTCGTCCTCGTCCTGCCCCCTGCCGGGGGAGCGCGGGTTGCACGCGGAGCCCGGGGTGCTGGGGCCCGAGCCCCGGGGGGCCCGCGGGCGGCGGAGCCAGGGTGGCCGAGGGCAGGGCATCCGGGCCGGCCTGCGGGGAGAGGCGGTCAGCGGCCTGGCTCTGGAGGGACCACCGACACGGGGAAGGGCAGCCAAGAGGAGCAGAGCCGGGAGGAGGCGGCTGGAAGGGCAGGAGGGTGCGGGCAGTGGCGGGGGATGTGGACCCGAGGCCGCCGGCGGGGGGGTGGGGGTCTAGAGGCTGAGGACTGCGGACAGATACCAGGAGCACGGCCGACTCAGAGCCAGACTTGGGGACCCCAAGGCGGGAGCCGAGTGGACCTGAGGGACTTCAGAAAAGACCCGACGGGCTCTCAGGAGAGCTGAGCAGAGACAGACCGGGGAGACCACAGATCAAAGGAGAAGCAGGGGAGGGAGGTTCCCCAAGCACAGACCCCAGCAGCCTCTGCCTACCTGGTGGTGCCTCCACCCTCGGGCTGACACTTCAGCGCGGGTTCTGACCCCATCCCTAGACCTGCCTGGAGGTGGACACTGCGCGTCCCTCCCCGTGGGCGGCGCCCACGGTGGGGCCACGCCCCCCAGCTTCCCACCAGACCTGTCCGACAGCCCCCAGGAAGGTCCCGACAGGACTGAGCGCACAAGCCTGACCTCAGCAGTGTTGGGGGCGGCTGGAAGCACAGGTTGACAAGGGCATGACAGTTCAGGGCCTGGGAGGGGGAGCCCTTCCACCTCCAGCCTTCCCCAGCTCATGAACCTTCCACCCAGTCACTGTGGGATGAGAGGTATCGGGGGTACCAGAGTGTCCATGTGGGGGGGGGGGGGGGGGGGGGACCCGGGCCGGGGACCGAGTACCCAGAGCCACCTTCTGGGGTCCTGGGGGTTGAAGGTGGGCAGACCCACAGTGCACTGTACTGGATCACCGCTGTGCGGCCAGCAGACGGGGGGAAGACACTTTTGTAGCCCAAGGCCCAGGCCCTGACCCCAGCTGCTCCCTGGCAACTCTCAGGGTGGGCTGCACCTCCCAAGTGCCCGCCCAGTGCCATCTCTGCCAGGACAACCCCACCCCTCTCATTTCCGACACCTGCTGGGACGGTCCAGGCAGCCAGGCCTGCAGCCCAAGGTGCCGCGGTTTCTGAGTCAGCGATACTTCCCGAGCTGAGTCCTCCCTGGTGAATCCAGGTCTCCACAGGCCGAAGACACGCTAGGAATTAATGCGGCCAACTCCTCAGACACCAGGCTCAGCCCGCCCCTCACCCTCGGCTCCCACTCAGCCCCCGCCAAGGACAGACACGGAGGAGGGGCCGCCCCACAGGGCAAACAGGTTTATTGTGGCTGCAGCCAGCGATCAGCGGTTAGACTTGGCCACGCGCTCCAGCTCGTCCTTCTTCTTGATGGCGTAGGAATTGGAGGAGCCCTGCAGGAAGAGACGTTTAGCTCAACGCGGACCCCCTTCCCCTTGAGACCCCCCCACCGCCACCTGCAGCATCCTCGCCCACCTTAGCTGCGTTGATGAGTTCATCCGCCAGGCACTCCGCAATGGTCTTGATGTTCCGGAAGGCGGCCTCCCGGGCGCCGGTGCACAGCAGCCAGATGGCCTAGGGGCAGGGGGCCAGCTGAAAAGGTGCCCCCACACCAGGAGGGCTCACGGTTCTCCGGTACCAGGCCCCCTAACACACCCTGCCGACCACGCTGCCACCCACAGGCCCACCGAGCATGGTAATGGGAGTCCACGGTGCTGCCCAGAGCAGGCCGCTAGGGCTGGGATCAGACAGAGGGCCACGGAAAAGGGTGTCAAAGGCTGAGGCCTGGGTCCCTGATGGAGCAGATTTAAACCGGCTAAGACGGGGAAAGCAATGTGTGCTCCTGGCCCGGAAGCCTTGACTGAAAACAAACAACTGTAAAGGGTGTGCTGCTGACTGCTCCACAAACTGGACCGGTGACGCCACGTGGACGACAGATCGCTGTTCCATTCCTCGCAGGTGATGGCGGGGACAGACTAGACTATCTAGGAGACACCCGCTGAAGTGTTAACAGAAAAACGGTCAGAACACCTGCAATGGGTGGGTTCTCACACGGTCCAAGAAAAGAGAAAACCACATAAAAACATACACCCAAATGAAACTGGCCCTTCAGCCAAATGATGCCCAGGAGAGGGCCAGAGCAAGGACGTGCTCTGTGGGGTGGGAACCGTGGAAGGCTTCCTGGAGGAAATGACACGCAGGTAAAACATGCAGATGTGAACATCCCCAGTTGCTAGCCTCTGCCCCAGGCAGCATTCTGAACCAGCCTGGTGGCGGTTCCTGGGTGCCCGCATGTGCCCAAAGGCCCCAAGCCCACCTGATTCACACGGCGCAGTGGGGACACGTCCACGGCCTGCCGCCTCACTGTTCCAGCTCGCCCAATGCGGGTGGAGTCCTCCCGGGGGCCGCTGTTGATGATGGCGTTCACCAGGACCTGCAGGGGGTTCTGGGGGGCGCAGGGGGACGTGTGTGAGCCAGACGCCCAGCCCGCATCCCTCCCCATCCCTGGAGGACCACGGCATGCGTATGGTGGGGGCGCTGTTGGCTGCGGGTTGCCTGAGGGCACTCTCCCTGCCTGGCCCCAAGCCCTACCTCGCCAGTGAGCAGGTGGATGATCTCGAAGGCATGCTTGACGATGCGCACGGTCATGAGCTTCTTGCCATTGTTGCGGCCGTGCATCATCATGGAGTTGGTGAGGCGCTCCACGATGGGACACTGCGCCTTGCGGAAGCGCTTGG
This sequence comes from Bubalus bubalis, assembly GCF_019923935.1. Taxonomy (NCBI): domain Eukaryota; kingdom Metazoa; phylum Chordata; class Mammalia; order Artiodactyla; family Bovidae; genus Bubalus; species Bubalus bubalis. Next base: position 65,631,165 of record NC_059174.1, on the reverse strand, counting down.
CCGCATAGCGGCCCGCGCTGTGGGGCAGGTACTTGGCATACTTCTCCTTGACAGCAATGTAATCCTGGGGCAGCGGAAGAGGGGACGGAGGGAGCTCACTCAAGAGCAGGAAGGACATCCGAGGGTACCAGGGGGACCCAACACCCGCTTATGGGAGCCCCCACCCACCTGTGGGCTTTGGATGTGAGCCCATACCTGCCGCAAAAATTAAAATCTAAGCAAGTGACCCTTGGAAGGAAAGCTATGACAACCTAGACAGAGTATTAAAAAGAAGAGACATCACTTTGCCAACAAAGTCCTGTATAGTTAAAAGCTGTGGTTTAAAAAAAAAAAAAAAAAAGCTGTGGTTTTTCCAGTAGTCATGTACAGATGTGAGAGTTGGGCCATAAAGAAGGCTGAGTGCTAAAGAACTGTGTGGTGCTGGAGAAGACTCTTGAGAGTCCCGTGGACTGTAAGGAGAGCAAACCAGTCAATCCTAAAGGAAATCAACCCTGAATATTCATTGGAAGGACTGATACTGAAACTCCAATACTTTGGCCACCTGATGCTAAGAACTGACTCATTGGAAAAGACTCTGATGCTGGGAAAGACTGAAGGCGGGAGAAGGGGAGGACAGAGGATGAGATGGCTGGATGGTATCACCGACTTAATGGACATGAATCTGAGCAAACTCTGGGGCACAGTGAAAGAGAGGGAAGCCTGGTGTGCTGCAGTCCATGGGGTTGCAGAGTTAGATAAGAGTTAGCAATTGAACAACAAAGTGTCTTCTTCACAAGGTCACTAGAAGAGTACTTTCCTAATAATGGGAAGAAGGTTGTGGAGAACGACGGAGATGATGGCCCACAACTCCAGTTTTCTTTAACAGTGTCCTTCACTCTTCACTGACATTTTGTATCAAACAATTCTTTGCTGTCCTGCGCACTGTAGGGTATTCAGTAGCACTCACCACTGACACCCAGACAAGTGCCCGGACATTGCCTAGTGTCCCTAAAGGGCTGACAGGGGATCCATCCCAGAGAACCAGTTTTAAAAGAATCATTCAACAATCTTGCCTATGGATACATACAGGTCCCAAGACAACATCTAGTAAACACTAAATCATTGGGGGAGGGGCTGAGTCAGAGGACTCCATGTACCTGAAAAGGACTACTTCTGACCTATTTCCAGGATGAACCCTACATTAAAAAGTCACTCTACCACAAACAAACAAGAACATATACAAACAATGAGTTTCTACAAAACCAAGGACCGACAGCAAAGAATACAGGATTCTGACATAGGCATGACAGACTGGAGTCTCGTCTGGAGAGAACCATTTGCACAAACAAAACTATACAGAGGGGTGTACATGCAGGGACTCGCACTGTGCAAGAAAAAATTGTGAATACCAAACACCCCAGCAAGCATTTGGTTAAGTTGCTGGGCCCCATGGTAGAGTCCAATACAGCTTTGTAGTGAGAATTTTTTTTTTTTTTTAATATTTATTTATTTGGCTGGACAGGGTCACAGTTGCAGCATGTGGGATCTAGTTCCCTGACCAGGGATTGAACCCAGGCCCCCTCCACTGGGAGTGCAGAGTCTTAGCCACTGGACCACCAGGGAAGTCCGATAGTGAGAATTTTGATACCATGCTGACTTCTGCTTCCCCAGCCTCTTGGAGAACACCAGGGAAAAGTGAAAAATTGTTTTTACATTATTAAAGTTTTGTACCAAAAAAAGCAAGAAGGAAAAAAATAAAGAGGCAAACACACACGTGACAGACCATCATGTGGCCTGCCAAGACTAAAGCATTTCCTGTCTGGTCGTTTTAAGTTTGCAAACCTCCTCCAATAGACCCATGGAATAAAACAGCTCTAGAAGACACTCAGAGTGAAAAACAGGTTTGAATTTTCTGTTGGGCTCAGTGCCTAGGTACTGTAATATACAAGAAAAATGACAGTTCTCAGTTGTGTCGGACTCTTTGTGACCCCATGGACTATACGTCCATGGAATTCTCCAGGCCAGAATACTGGAGTGGGTAACCTATCCCTTCTCCAGTGGATCTTCCGGACGCAGGAATCAAACCGGGGTTCCCTGCATTGCATAGAAGCAACAAATAGTAATGCTGGTTGGGTGGCATCACAATGGACGTGAGTTTGAGGAAACTGCGAGAGACAGCGAAGGACAGGGAAGCCTGATGTGCTGCAGTTCACGGGGTCACAAAGACTCAAACATGACTTAGCCCCTGAACAATACTAATGCAGTCAGAAAACATAAATTTCTTTTTATAAGGGCCCCACAAATGTCCTAATGAGCCCAAGTGTAAAGCAATGTGGGGGCAACGCTGCAGTGGAGAGCTCCCATTACCAACTTCAAAACCTATTACAAAGCTGTAGTCAAGATTGTGAAACTGGCAAAAAAAAAAAAGGCATACAGACCAATGAAATAGAGTTCAGAACCCAGAAATAAACCCTTCCATCTTTGCTGAATTGATATTCAACAACAGTGCCAAGATTATTCAATGGGATAAATAGTCCCTTCAACAAATGGTGCGGGATACATACATATACCATATAAATGAGACTTAAGTAACATTTTATGGCCTAAATTGTTAAGATGCACAAAACTCCAAAAGACAAAAATCAAATGTACTAGGACAACTGGATTTCCTCCCACAAAATAATAATTTGGGGCTTGTACACTTAAAATACTTGTGCAAATGGAGGGACGTGAGCACCTGAGGGTTTTGGTAAACTTAGGGCTCCTGGAACCAACATGCCCTCAGACACTGAGGGACAACTGGAAAGTGTTTAGATTTTCAGGCATTTGAATCTTTGTAATTTGACTCTTCTCTCCAGGGCACAACTTCTGAACTTGATGAATATTGCCCATTTTTATTTAATTCTAAAACATATAATTCAAATTTTATAGCCTGAACGAAATATTTGCCATTTTCAATACTTGAGTAAAATAAGAAACACCTTTAAAAAACAAAATGTATAAAACTAAAAAATAAATTTTCTGTATATTTCCCTACAACACAAAAAAAACTAAACCACCTGTGGGATGTGATAATTATTGTGGAAGGAACCATCTCCTGGGAAAAACTGTAGCAACCTCTAACAGGATACAAAGAAAAGCAGATATGGTGAGTGTGGTGGTCCAGGAATCCCTCCTTGACCTGTCCCACCTTCAACTCTACTTGGGAGAAAGGCTACAAGTTTCAAGTGACCCCGCCCCCAGCTGGGGAACATAATCGTAACACCCTCCACACCTGCAGAGAAATGTCATTGATCTGCACGTCATCGGTGCTCCACTTTCCAAAGAGCTTGATGTCGGGGGTCTCTGCTACTGCGGGTGCAGCTGTTTCCCACTCCGTCATCCTAGGGAGAAAAATCGTCAAAGCGCAGGCATACTTACAACTGACTCTGAGGCCAGCTCAGAGCACAACCTGAGAAGTGGGAAATTACCAGCAACCAAAGAACGCTGGGAATTACCTGGGGCCACCGTGCTGAATGCTAGAAAAACCACGCATCTGTCAGCAAGCCACACCTGTCTCTTACCCAGGAATCCTGAGGCTCAGAGCTGACAGGCACCCTCTCAACAGTTGCAGGGCGGCCCAGGTATGGGCAGGTTGAGTCCAAATGCCCTGACGGTGCATCCGCTAGAATTCAAACCCCAACCATGTTCTTCCAGAGCTCTGTGAACCTACAGATCCACAACTCTCCTTTGGACTCAGCTCCCTCATCAGTAAAGTATACGGGTTTCGTGTTTCACCAATACAAAAAGTGGAGTCCGACCCCGAGGGGATCTTTAGGGGCTGTTATGTAGGAGAAAGCGTCTCCAAAATGTGAGTCTTGTATGTAAGGAATCTTCTTACGTAAATAAAGTACAACTGCAAAGACCAAGGCAACCGCCAGCAACTTCTCCAGTACGCCGCGAGGCAAGGCTACGGCGGCGGCGGCGCTGAAGCCAGAGGGCGAGGGTAACTTTCCGCGCGCCTCCATCCGGTCACCCGCACGAGGAAAGGCCACGGGCACGGGGCGCACCAACAGCTTCCGGAAGACCCAGGATCGCCCCTCGGACCCCCTACTCCGCGGCAGCCTCACCTGAAGACACGGCCGAGGCGTCTCTATCGCTCGGCGTGGACCACGCGCCGCCCAGACACAGACAGGAAGAGGCCGCGCTCCGCGGGCCGAGCCTTTTAACTGAGGCGACAACTTCCGGGTCAGCGAAGGTGGCGCGTGCGTATGTGGACTCGGCCTAGTAATAGACCAATCCGGAACGAGCATGTAAACGCGCCCTCAGGGTCAGACGGAACACGTATACATTCACCGCATGCGTTCTCGCAGAAGTGGGCCCAAAAGCCAGTCTGGCGGAAGTCCAACTTCCAGCCCTTGAAAGCTCGTCGAGGGGCACTTGCACAGGCGCAGAGGTCTCTTTGAGGCCAAAGCCACCATGTCTAATAAGGTCAGAAGTCTGGCCCGCGGTGATCGCTACACCGACACGCACGCGTTGCAGGCCGGGTCGGCTGAGTGGTCCCGGGATGTCTCGACTGCGCTCCTCTGTGGTCCCGGCCCCGAGCGTGTGGCCAGGCTCCACTCGAGTGTCCGCCCCCCGCCACACTCCCGCGGCCGGGGTTGCTTGGGGCCTGAGCCTCCGAGAGGGAACCCCTCGCTTCACCCCCTGCCGGGGTCCTCTTCCCCAGTGTCTCTCCTTGTTCCCCGCTTCTTGCCCCATTCCGCGTGCGGGAGGAAATCGGGGAGGGGTTCTGGGGGACAGCTCCCTCCCTTTCTGATTCAGCTAGGGCCTGTGTTGTTGAGGTCTCTAGTCGAGTGCATGGGCCGCACCGTGATGGGTGCCCTGTCCACTCTGCAGCCGCACTCAGTGACCCCGGCGATCGTTGTAGAGAGCACGTGCCAAGAGTCACACACCCAGCCTAGACCCTGGAGCCGAGCTGGGAGGTGGACGCCTCTTCGGCGGGCTTCGCAGACGCAGCGACCCACCAGCTGTACACCCGTGCTGGCTGCAGATGGCAGGAAGCGGCACCCGACAGAACTGAGTCCCCTGAGCCTCCTCACCTCCAAGTGTCCATCTCAACCTCCACCGGTGGGAGTTCCCCTTCTGAGACCCGAAGGGGTTCAGCCTCGTGACTCAGGGAGTCCTTCATTTGTCTCCAGCAACCCCACTTGTCCACCGTCCCGGCATATGAATTGCGGGTGCTCAGTAGCTGCGGTGTTTATTGACTGACTGACTGACTACTGACTATAAAGACTCGCTCATACCCCATCTCAATTCCTGGAGCTTTTCAGAAACTCTGGACTGTCTCAATTGCAGCTCATGTCTTTGTCCAGGGGGGACACAGGACTTGAAGCTGGTCTGGGCAGGGAATCAGACCTCAGGCTCTAGGGGGGTGGAAATCTGGGAACTGTGCCCAGAGGCCAAGCCCCACCCCACCACCACCCTGCAACCTGTGGCCTTCCCCTGGCCTCTGCCCTGCTCTGTGCAGAGCAGCAGTTGGGCTTCCCACCATGGTCTGTGGGGATGGGGAGGGGCTGACTAGGCTGTGTCTGGTCCTGGGGGACGCAGCTGGGGAAGTGCTTCCCAGGGGAAAACAGGAAGCTAGGAGTAGGCACTGGGCACTCTCACTCAGCAGGATATAGAGGGCCCCCCTCCAACCCTGCCTCTTTCTCATCAAAAGCTGACAAGGGCCCACCCTCTGAACCTGTTTCCCCTGTCTGTGAAAATGAGAACTAAATCAAACACGGTGAGTAAGGAGTCTGTGGCCTGGCCATCAGTGGTCACTTGATAATGGACATCTTTATAGACCTGACAAAAGTGACCATCGTGCAGTGAAGAGCAGGTGGGAGGACCTGCTGTAAAGCCCTCTGTGGTGGGGGGTTGGGGGTCACCTTGCTTAGCTGAAGATCACACACTATTTGCCAGGGCTAGGGTAGTCCCACCTCTCCACGTCCCCAGACACAGGCACAAAGTCCGGAGTCTGATCCTGTAAGCCTCGGGATGCTGTTACTGTGTTCAGGCTGGAGGGGGCAAGGCTCTATAAACACCTCCCTCCGCCCCAGCATACCCCGCCACCTTCCGCCACCCCCACCCCCACCCCCGCCCCTGGCCCAATTCCTGGTGCAGCATGTTCAGTCTGGGCTAAGGAGCCCTGGCCATCCTCTGTGCCCTGGTTTTCCAACTGCTCCATGAGGGTGGAATGTCTGGCTTGTTCTCTGTGTATCCCCAGCTGGAAGTACAGCCTCTGCTCACAGTAACTGTGGCACGTCTCCAGAGTCTTGCTGCTCACACTGTGGGCTTCAGGCAGACACTGAGTCGCTGGGCCTCCTTCCTCCATGAGACACCAATTTCAGACCCATAGTCCTTCTGTCCCCTGTTCAGAACACCTCCTCACTTGGTTCTGTCCCTCTTCCTGGCCACCTCTTTTTAAAAAATAAAATTAAAAATTTTATTTTTATTTGGCTACACCGGTTTAGTTGTGGCATGTAGGATCTAGTTCCTTGACCAGGGATCCAACACTGGCCCCCTGCCTTGGGAGCACAGAGTCTTAGCCATTGGACCACCAGGGAAGTCCTCCTGGCCACCTCTTAATCGAGGTCAGCCTTGGGAAACCCCTTCCTAATCCCAGGTAGGCATGAGGAATCTAGGAATCAGACCATTTGCTCTTCAGAACAACTTGATTAGGTAGTCATGGAGGCCCAGAGAGGTGCAGTAACTCACCCAGGGTCACACAGCAAAAGGGGGCAGAGCTGGAATTCTAAGCTGGTTGCCCCAGAACCTGACCTCTCCTCCCTCAGCTGGCCTCTCCACTTCTCTGCATCATGTCTGCCCCAGTGCCAGGGAGCTCAGCACCTACAAAGTGCCCAATAAATATGTGTCCAATGAACAAATGAGTCCAATCAACTCTAGGCCTTTCCACTGGATCTGGCATGATTCAGAGAGGGGCTCTTTCTGCCCCCCTAAGCTCCTCCCTTATTAAAGAAAAGGTCCATGAACCAGTAACCATATACTTACCAAGAAAGGACGGTCTCTTTGATTTCAAACCTGCTCAAAGGAACAAATTAATGTGAACAAACAAGCATATTTATCATTCCTCTAACTCCTGCAGGACTATTAGTCTTCCTGCCACCACCCTCCCCCCCCACTCCCCGCACATACACAACACCCGCACCCATCTCCTTGGCAGAGAGCAAGTTGATCTTTCCCACTGCCCTGGCCACTGAGCATCAGTCTGGGCTCACAGGGATGGGTGACTTGTCCAGAATGCTTGTTATAGGACTAGCGCTCAAGGCAAGGGAGATGCCTGGGCCAGCTCACCTGCTAGGTGGGCTATCTAAGCCCATTCCCCGTCCTCAATTTGCTTAGTTGTAAATCAGGACCACATGTTCAGAGTGGCTCTTCTGAATGAGGGCCAGAGGGGGCAACGGGACGGAAAGTGCAGGGCTGGGGTGGCGATGCCCGAGCAGCTGCAGACCTGTCTCCTCATTTGGCAGCACTTGGGGTGGAGAACAGAGGGGAGGAAGAACTTAGGACAGGGTATTAATAGGGGCTCTCAGAGGCTTGGATTAAGGGTAAGTCCAGAAACACATTTCGAACATCCAAATATCCAGAGTTAGTGGGTACAGGATCTCAGATTTTGGAGGCCAGATGTATGAATTCAGAAGTCTCACAGATACAGACACTAGCGGCTGCGATCTGGAGATGCAGGGCACAAATTCGGAAAGAAAGGGGGACAGGGACTTGAGGAGGGGGAACCCAACGCCTTAACTGGGTGAGAAACGGATACATGGATTTGGGCGGTGGGACCCAATGGCAGGAACTGGGGTAGAACCTGGCATCCGGACTCGTCGGAACTAGAGGCGGGAACTTAAGTTAGGCCGGAGCAGGAGGACCCGGCCGTGGGGATTTCGCGGGGGGTCTAAGGACACAGTTCAAACGTTCGGGGGAACGCTCCGGCCTCCCTCTGTCCTGCGAGTGGAATCGACGAACAGCCGGGACCCACACCGAAAGCCCCGCCCTCCCCTGGGCACGACCAATCACTAGCGTAGAAGTGATTGTCGGCTGGGTGATGCCATGTGTCTCCAAGGCGATGGCGAATCGCAGGAAGGCTCCAGCTTTACCCGGACGCTGGAGTACTTACCGCCGCCTGCGGAGAGGGGCTGGGCGCGGAAAAGGTGGTGGTCGCCACGGTAACTGGGAGGCCTGGCCAAGCCAGGAGACGATCGCCGGCTCCTCTCTCGCCGGGTGCTCAGCCGCTGAACGCCGAGAGGGGGGGCGGTAGCGCCTGGGTGCTGCCCTGGGGTGGGCTGAGGGTCTCGCCCTTAAGCCCGTAGGGGATGGGGCGGGGTCACGGAGCTGGGGTGAGGGATTGGGGCAGATCAGCCCCCGGTCATGGGCCGTGGATACGTGTCTAGCTGCATGGGTTGAGCCCAGGATGCGTGGCTTTCTTGTCTGGGCCTCGGTTTTCCCATCTGTGAAGTGGGGATGTAACTGGTGATGGAAGTAAAACCCAATGCTGCAAAAAAAAATATTGCATAAGAACCTGGAATGTTAGGTCCATGAATCAAGGCAAATTGGAAGTGGTCAAACAGGAGATGGCAAGCGTGAACATCGACATTTTAGGAATCAGTGAACTAAAATGGACTGGAATGGACGACTTTAACTCAGATGACCATTATATCTACTACTGTGGGCAAGAATCCCTTAGAAGAAATGGAGTAGCCATCCTAGTCAACAATAGTCTGAAATGCAGTACTTGGGTACAATCTCAAAAAAGACAGAATGACCTCTGTTCGTTTCCGAGGCAAACCATACAATATCACAGTGATCCAAGTCTATGCCCCAACCAGTAATGCTGAAGAAGCTGAAGTTGAGCGGTTCTATGAAGACCTACAAGACCTAAAACTAACACCCCAAAAAATGTCCTTTTCATGATAGGGGACTGGAATGCAAAAGTAGGAAGTCAAGAGATACCTGGAGTAACAAGCAAATTTGGCCTTGGAGTACAGAATGAAGCAGGGCAAAGGCTAACAGTTTTGCCAAGAGAAAGCACTGACATCCTCTTCCAGAAACACAAGAGAAGACTGCACATGGGCATCACCAGATGGTCAATTCTGAAATCAGATTGATTATATTCTTTGCAGCCAAAGAAGGAGAAGCTCTACACATTCAGCAAAAACAAGACTGGGAGCTGACTGTGGCTCAGATCATGAACTCCTTATTGCCAAATTCAGACTTAAATTGAAGAAAGTAGGGAAAACCACTAGACCATTCAGGTATGACCTAAATCAAATCCCTTATGATTATACAGTGGAAGTGACAAATAGATTCAAGGGATTAGATCTGATAGAGTGCCTGATGAACTATGGATGGAGGTTCATGACATTGTACAGGAGGCAGTGATCAAAACCATCCCCAAGAAAAATAAATTGAAAAAGGCAAAATGGTTCTCTGAGGAGGCCTTACAAATAACTGAGAAAAGAGAAGCTAAAGGCAAAGGAGAAAAGCAAAGATATAACCGTTTGAATGCACAGTTCCAAAGAATAGCAAGGAGAGATAAGAACGCCTTCCTCAGTGATCAGTGCAAAGAAATAGAGGAAAACAACAGAATGGGAAAGACTAGAGATCTCTTCAAGAAAATTAATGATACCCGGGGAATATTTCATGCAAAGATGGGCTTGATAAAGGACAGAAATGGTTTGGACCTAACAGAAGCAGAAGATATTAAAAGGAGGTGGCAAGAATACACAGAAGAACTATACAAAAAAGATCTTCACGACCCAGATAATCACGATGGTGTGATCACTCACCTAGAGCCAGACATCCTGGAATGGAAGTCAAGTGGGCCTTAGGAAGCATCACTACGAACAAAGCTAGTGAGGGTGATGGAATTCCAGGTGAGCTATTTCAAATCCTGAAAGATGATGCTGTGAAAGTGCTGCACTCAATATGCCAGAAAATTTGGAAAACTCAGCAGTGCCCACAGGACTGGAAAAGGTCAGTGTTCACTCCAATCCCAAAAAAGGCAATGCCAAAGAATGTTCAAACTACTGCACAATTTCAGGCATCTCATACGCTAGCAAAGTATGCTCAAAACTCTCCAAGCGAGGCTTCAACAGTATGTAAACCATGAACTTCCAGATATTCAAGCTGGATTTAGAAAAGGCAGAGGAACCAGAAATCAAATTGCCAACATCCGTTAGATCATGGAAAAAGGAAGAGTTCCAGAAAAACATCTACTTCTGCTTTATTAACTAAGCCAAAGCCTTTGTGTGGATCACAATAAACTGTGGAAAATTCTTAAAGAGATGGGAATATCAGAACACCGTACCTGTCTCCTGAGAAATCTGTATGCAGGTCAAAAAGCAACAGTTAGAACTGAACATGGAACAACAGAAAGTGAAAGTGAAGTCACTCGGTCGTGTCCGACTCTTTTCGACCTCTTAGACTGTAGCCTACCAGGCTCCTCTGTCCGTGGGATTTTCCAGGCAATAGTACTGGAGTGGACTGACATTTCCTTCTCCAGGAGATCTTCCCAACCTAGGGCTTGAACCCGGGTCTCCCGCATTGTAGACAGATGGTTTACCGTCTGAGCACCAGGGAAGTCCAACAGGCTGGTTCCAAATAGGGCAAGGAGCACATCAAGGTTGTATATTGTCACCCTGCTTATTTAACTTATATGTGTGTGCTTCCTCTGTCACTTAGCTCACTGCAAAACAAATGGGGAATGAAGTTTTCCCTTTTTAACTTTTCTTAAAGGTGAAAATCCTCTTCAAAGATTCTTTCATTTAGCAAAAATAGATTCTAATGTAGAACTTTCTTCACAGCTAAGTGGCATAAAGCAAACTTTTTAAGAGTGGATGATACATATATTGGGGTGCTTTGTTACTCAATCGTAGATAACTGCCCAGGTGTTAGGACAAGTGGGCCACTGAAATGTTGTAAAAGCAAAAATGGGGTGCCTTCCAATTTCCTAATACCTACTTATTGGAGAAGAGATGGAAAAGTTGTGATCACAGAGGTATAAAGAGATGGCCCACAGCCCCAGACCCACCCAGAGGCAGCTACAGGGAGCTGAGTGCCAGAAATACTTTCCCTGTGAGCTCTGTTTTGCATCCTTTGTTTCCACTGGGCAACTTCAGTGTGGAGTTTCAGGTCCCTCAGGGGTCTGCATGGAGCTGAATGGGGAGGGACAGGCCAGAGGCCCCTGCTCATTCCTGCGGCTGCGGGACTCTGCCCTGTTTCTGTCATCACACCTCCTCTGCTGACCGGCTTTCCAGCCTCCCTCTTATATGGAGCATTGTGACCACATTTAGGGCCCTCCCGGATGATTCAGGACACTCTCCCTATCTCCTGATCGCTTATCAGATCTGCAAAGTCCTCTTTGGCATATGAGGTGGCACACTCACAGGCTCTGGGGATTAGGATGTGGATCTAGTTGGGATCCGTTATTCTGCTGACCACACGTACACATTGCACTTTCCATGCTGGTCAGCAGCAGGTCCACTGCAGGGCTGGCACAGCCACCAAATGACAAGCACTGGGTGTGGCTTGTCAGATGGGCTGTCTGGGAGGATGTTCAGGACAGCTGGTGAAGAGGGTGGGTCTGAGGAAGGCGGAGAGAGGACAGTGGAGGGGAGGGGAGAAACCAAGCCTAGAGAGGCCAGGAGTTCTTTCTTGACCACTTACTTCAATCCACTGAACCGGCTGCCTTCAGCTCCTGCTTTTTTCTTTTTTTGTTTGCTAATTCGAGCAGCTTGTGGATATTAGTTCCCCAACCAGGGATTGAACCCATGCCTGATGCAATGGAAGTATGGAGTCCTAACCACTGGACTGCCAGGGAAGGCCCTGAAACTCCTTTCTTTATGTCTTTCCTCTTTTTACTGCTTTCAAGACTCTTAAGGAAATCTGGCCAAGTCATCCAGAATCCCTCAGTCACTGAAGTTTGCTTTTCCCCTCTTAGGAACGGCCAACCTCTCCATTCCTCAGCTCTTCCATGTCCTGCAAGGAGGACTCCTGAGTTGGAGGCTGGCCCTGGGATGGATGCTTGAACACCAAGTGCCCTGAGCAGGCTGATGCCCCATGAGCTGTCCTGGGACCTCAGGCGAGGCCGAGGTGGAGCCTGGGCCCCCAGCAGACAGAGCTGAGAGGCCCCCTCCTGCGTCTGGGGGGTGGTAGGTGGCAGGACAGCTTGCCCAGGGCATAGGCTCCCTGAGCACAGGCTCCCAGGGCTGGGGCCCGGTGTGAGCCCTGGTCCAGGAGCCTGATATTTCAAGGGACCTCATGCGGGAGCCCCAGTCCCACTTCAGTTCCCAGTGTGACCCCAGGGGTCCTACCCCTAAAAACTCCCTGTAGTCCACCAGGGCACTCAAGTACTTCTCGGGTGCTGTTCCCAGCATAAGCCCTAGGGGGCAGGGGGTGGGACAGGAGGTCATCCAAGGCAACCAGTTTCTGTAAAGCAGACCCTGCAACCAACCCCAGCGAAACAAGTCCCTCACACAGGTGCCCACGTCCACCCTCCAGGACTGCCCAACAGCAACAGGGCCTTTGGGAGGTGGGCCTGAGGCAGCAGATAATTCACTCCAGGGAGTGGCCCTTTCTGTGCACCCAGAGCAGGAGGTCCTTTTGCAAGAAGGAGAAGCTCCTTCAGCAGCAGTGCACCCACAGGCTTGAGAGGTCCCAGTTCTGTAAGCCTGTTGAGCCCTGGGAGACCCAGCAGTGAGAAGCCCCAGGGAGTGCACAAGAGTCTTCAGCTAGTGCTGGGGCCTGCCCACACCCGGGGGCACCCACGCACCTTCCCTCCTCTGCAGCCACCCTGGCAAGGCCTTCCTGTTCCACCAGGGTAGGCACGCGGGCAAGCGGCCCTCCGCGTGCTGGTCAGCCACCACTCCAACCTCACGGCGTGGTGACCCCCACCAACAGCTTCAAGCAAGCCCTGACACGGCCGCTGGGCAGGGAGACAGGCCTCACTGAAGCAGGGCATTCGATGTCCAGACACCCACAAGGATGGAGAAGGGGACACAGAGTGGGAGCAGACCGTCGGGGCCGCTGAGTGCCACCTGGGGGCCACATCGGCCGACATCATCACGTGTGTCCGTATGTTTGTGGCTCAGGAGTCCCGGGAAGGGCGGGCACCGACGCGGGTTACATAGTGGGCGGGAGGCCTAACCGGCACATCTCGCCCAGCAGAGCGAGCAGGCTCAGCGTCACCTGTGCGGCCCCGGGGCTCGCGGCTCTGGAACGCGGCTGCACATACTAGAATATGCCCCGGAGCTCTGACACCCAGATGCTCGAGCCCCGCTCCGAGATTCTGATTTCACCTCTGGGAGCGACCTGCTCACCCGGACGTTTCAGAGCAGCCCGGGTGGTTCCACCCGCGACCCATCCACGCCTTTCCCAGTCCGTATGTCCCAGAAGTCAGACAGGGGACAAGGACTATTAAGCATCGTCCTGGCCAGTCACTAGCTTCTCCCGGGCCAGGTGCGCCCGGGAGTGCCGGTCCCGGACGCCATCTCCTTGGCGACGACGCAGGCTCACTCCTTGCGGGAGCCCGTTACCACGGCAACCGGAGTCCTTGGGCCGACGGAGAGCCAAGCGCTGCAGGACTACACTTCCCAGCAGCCCCCGCGAGCGGGGCGTACCAGACGGCTCAGCGTGTCAAGAATCGGCCTGCAATGCCGGAGACTCAGAGATGCGGGTCGAGAAGATCCCCTGGAGGAGGGCACGGCAGCCCGCTCCAGGGTTCTTGCCTGGAGAATCCTATGGACAGAGGAGCCTGCGGGCTGCGGTCCATGGGTCCGCAAAGAGTTGGACACCACTGAAGGGACTAAGCGCGCACCCGCGGGGGCGGGGGGTCCCGCCCGTCCTCGCAGCCGCGCCCCTCTTCAGAGCAGTGGCCCGGAGCAGGAGGGTGGAAGGCTCCGCGCTGCGAGCGGGCGGGGACGCGGGGACCCGCGCCGGCCACCCCGGAGAGTAACAGGCATCTCGCGCGTTCCCGCGACCCCAGCCTGCAAGCGGGGCGCCCAGGCGTCCGCCACCCCGGCTCCCACCCGAGCGCCGCACGCGGGGTCCCGGCGCGGCGGACCGGCGCACTTCCGGTCCGCTGGCTCCGGCCCGGGCGGGCACCGCTGTCGGCCGTTCAGTTCCGGGCGGGCCTGTCCGTTGTGTTTCTGGCTCCGGCTCCCGCGTCCCGGTCGTGGAGGCCGAGGCCCGGGCGGCTGCACCACCGGGAGGACGGGCGTGGGAGGGAGTTTGGCCGCACGCAGACTGCGCTCCTCCCGCCCTGCTGTGCGTCCTGCTCCGCCCTCCCGCCGGGTGCAGGGACAGACGCTAGGGTTCTCCCGGGCCCTCGGTGGGGGTGCGGTTGGCTTAAGATAAGAGGTGGTGGAGCCGCCCCCGGCCTGCCCTCCGCGCTTCAAAGCTGCCTCTGTTGATTTCCAGGAAAATCTTATCAGCCTCAGGGGTCGTGTCCAGGTGCTGAGGACGCTGAGCCTCGCTCACCTCCTTCCCACGGAAGCTGGCATGCGGTCTGCAGGACGCGCATGGGCCCCCCAGCCTCCCTGCGGGCCCGAAGGTCCTTGAGCCCAAATCTCATTCACCGGCAGCCAGTTAGGAAGTCTGGGCCAGCCCGCAGCGTGGAGGTCGTGGTCTCCCAGGGCAGACGGGAGGTTACTGTCAGACACCTGGAACAACTGCAGTTCGGGGTCAGGGACGGGCTCCCGGCTGCCCTCGCTGAGCGCAGCCCCAGATCCTGGGTCCGTGGCTGGCAGGTGGTCAAGTACAGGAGAGGTGGCTCGATGGTGCAGCCTCGGAGCAGGGCAGCAGAGGCAGAGACATAGCCACACTCTGCAGCTTCCATCTGCCAGCTCTAGTGCTGGGAGGCCGGTTTCTGGCCCAGCAGATGTGCAGAGGAGCCACCTGTGGGGGCAGGGTGTCCGGAGGCGCCCTCAGCCCTGCCTCCTGTGAGTCCACCGCCCATTCCTGCAAGACCGGGCTGCGGCTTCCAGGTACCACCCCGTCACCCGCGACCCTCTGTCCGGCACTGAGCAGTCATTGGAGGGCATCACTGGGGATCAGGAGAGGCCGCCTCCCCATGCAACCCACCCATCCCGTCGAGGGTGCTGGGCTGGTCTCTGCACGTGTGGCTACAACTGACTGGGCAGCTTGAAACAACAGGATTTGATTCAGTCCTACAGGCCAGGCGTCTGAAATCAAGGTGTTGGCAGGGCCACAGCCTCCGAAGGCTCGGCACTCCTGTGGGGTCCCCTTCTCTGTGAGGGGCCGGGTTCACACTTGGGTGGCAGGGTCCCCACATCAGCACTCATGGCTCCCTTCTGCGTGGGGACCCCAGATCCTCGCCTGCTGGCGTCCCTGGGCTGGCTCCGTTAGTAGAGGGTCCTGGCAGCCACCCCAGCAGCTCTGCAGTTGGTCCCCTGCAGGGTCAGCCTGGCTTCTTGGAGGCAGACCAAGGAAATCTGTTAAACCTGCAGAGGCAGAGACTCAAGCGAAGCTGGGGAGGTAGCAGCCTGGGCCTGTCCTGCAGACCACCCCTCGCCCCGCCGCCCCCCACCAGAGAGTAAGGCCTGACCCCTGTGGGAGGCGTACGCTGAATGAGGTGGGCAGTGGTGGGAGCCAGCGCCCCCCGGGTGTGGAGCCAGGGCTCCAGGGTCAGACAAACTGAGCCGCACATCCTGCCGGAGTCAGGCCTCGTGGAGTCACAGCTCCTCATCTGTGGTGACTTAAGTGCCCTGCACTTGGCCTCCACAGGGCAATAATGGGCCCTGCGCCCCAGCACGCTGCCCATTATTCCCAGCAGGTGTCTCCATCTTCCCACAAAGCATTTTCTTCTTGAAGCAAGTGGATTAAGAGACACCTGGTTGAAGAGAAGTCTGTGCCATGGGGAGAATGCTGTCAGATCAGATCAGGTCAGATCAGCTGCTCAGTCATGTCCGACTCTTTGTGACCCCATGAATCACAGCACGCCAGGCCTCCTTGTCCATCACCAACTCCTGGAGTTCACTGAGACTCACGTCCATCGAGTCAGTGATGCCATCCAGCCATCTCATCCTCTGTCGTCCCCTTCTCCTCCTGCCCCCAATCCCTCCCAGCATCAGAGTCTTTTCCAGTGGGTCAACTCTTCACATGAGGTGGCCAAAGTACTGGAGTTTCAGCTTTAGCATCATTCCTTCCAAAGAAATCCCAGGGCTGATCTCCTTCAGAATGGACTGGTTGGATCTCCTTGCAGGCCAAGGGACTCTCAAGAGTCTTCTCCAACACCACAGTTCAAAAGCATCAATTCTTCGGCGCTCAGCCTTCTTCACAGTCCAACTCTCACATCCATACATGACCACAGAAAAAACCACAGCCTTGACTAGACGAACCTTTGTTGGCAAAGTAATGTCTCTGCTTTTCAATATGCTATCTAGGTTGGTCATAACTTTCCTTCCAAGGAGTAAGCATCTTTTAATTTCATGGCTGCAGTCACCATCTGTAGTGATTTTGGAGCCCAGAAAAATAAAGTCTGACACTGTTTCCACTGTTTCTCCATCTATTTCCCATGAAGTGGTGGGATCGGATGCCATGATCTTCATTTTCTGAATGTTGAGCTTTAAGCCAACTTTTTCACTCTCCACTTTCTGTCAACCCCGCATTAATCTTCGGATGTAAAAACTGCTTGGTGTGCAGTCAGCTTGACCATGGACAAAAAGCTGATGTTTTATTTTACCTAACAATTCCCAAGACCTTGTTTTTATTGTAAAAATATTGCTTAAACACATATGCACTCACCTCCTGTCAATGCAGTCTTGTCCCTGTGGCAGGGCTTGGATGACTTCTGGGTGTTGGTGGGTGGGCTGGCCCCAGCCACCTCAAGTGGACACCCCAGCATGCCAAAGGCAAGAACACCTTATGCCCTGAGTGCCTTCTGGTTTTGAGATGCAACTCACAGAACATAGTTGAGCCGTTTCCAAGTGTACAGTTCAGGTTGGTTTGGTTGTTATTTCAGTTCATGTATTTGCTGTGCTGTGCCGTTGTCCCCATCACCGGTTCCAGTACGTTTCCACCTCCAAACGAAACTCTGCTTATTAAGCCATTGCTCCCTTGTTCCTCCCCTCAGCCCCTAGCAACCACTAATTCACTTTGGATCTGCTTGTTCTAGATTTTTCATATCAATGGAATCATACAATATGTGGCCTTTTGGTGTCTGGCTTCTTTCCCTGACCGTGATATTTTCTGTGGTCTGACCATGTACCAGTATTTCATTCCTTTTTATTGCTGAGTAATATTCCATCCTATGGGTAGACCACAATTCATTTAGCCATTCATCAGTTGATGAACATTCGGGTTGTTTCCACCTTTTGGCAGTTAGGGAAAATTCTGCAGTGAACATTAGTGTACAAGTGTTTGCTTGAACGCCTGTTTTCACTTCTCTCAGGTGGACATGTAGGACTGGACGTGTGGTGTACTGTTTGACCACTGGGGGCACATCCAGGCGGCCGTCCACAGCGGCTAGCTGCACTGTTTTCCATTCCCAGCTGCCACATCAGGGTGCATTCTGCACTTGCCTTTCCCCGGCCAGCTCTTCCTGCCCATCTGTCCTCGGCAGGGCAGACTCTGTGTAGGCCGGGTGCTGGATGCCTGAGCAGTTAAGCCGCAGTGGGTGACACATGACAGGGCCTGCCGCCCACCGCTCTGCCCGTCCTGGCGTATGAGTGACACCTTTTGGAACCTGCGGCTGGTCTACTTACTTGCACAACAGGCTTCAAATTCTAGAGAAACACCTCCCTTGATCTCCGCCAGGAGTCACGGCTGCTGACCCCAGCTCTGTCGGCCTGGGCTGGCGTCCACTGTGGGTCAGGTTGTTCCCACCTGCTGCTGGGCGTATGAGTGACGTCTTTTGGAACCTGTGGCTGGTCTACTTACTTGCACAACAGGCTTCAAATTCTAGAGAAACACCTTCCTTGACCTCCCCCAGGAGTCACAGCTGCTGACCCCGGCTCTGTCGGCCTGGGCTGGCGTCCACTGTGGGTCAGGTTGTTCCCACCAGCTGCTGAGCCAGCGCACCTGGCTCCCCACAGCCCCATTCTCAGTGTCTCAGGTGGACAGGCAGCATGGCGGCCAGCCCACGTCCCGCCTGGGATGAGCATCCTCGGACTCCAGCCCATGAGCTCTGGGAAAGTGGAGCTTCTCCGTCACATCCTCCCACGTGGCGACGGGTGACCGTCAGGGCCCTGGGGACAGTTTGGCATGGGGCATGGCATGCCAGTGTTCACCATCACCCCAATATCCTCACGCCTGCTTGGAGAAGGGGCTCCCGGCACCCATCCTTCAGTCTCAAGCTCCAGCTGGCTAATTTGTCAGGTGGAGAAACCGAGGGACAATGTGGTGAGTTGCCACAGAGCATGGGAGGCACTGGATTTCCAAGGAATTACCCGATCAATGCCACCAATGGGGGGAGAGGCCTTCACCTCCCTGGGTTGAAGGCCAGGCCCACACAGGCCCAGAGGGGACGGGAGATTGTGCAATGGCCACGTGTGTGTGTGATGAGTGTGTGTGATATGTGACCTGTGTGAGAACCTCAGGTCCTGCCTGTCCGTATGGCCTCCTTGTTTCTCTGGGGAATGCCTCAGACCAGTTACTTGCCGAACGCAGGACCAGATGGGATGCTCTTACTCGGGGCTTTCAGCTTCCGGGTTCTGACAAGCAGTCCCTGACGAGCAGAGCAATTGCAGGTCCTGTGGCCCCTCACTGTCCGCAGGCCGCACCTTCCTCTGCAATCTCACCTTTAACCAACTCACCGTGGCTGATTTCCACTCAAAAACCTTTTCCCCAGAGCTCTGACCACTGATTCATCTCTGCTGCTGTAGTTGAGACTTTTTGTTTAGTCGCTAAGTCGTGTTGGCTCTTTGGGACCCCGTGGACTATAGCCCTCCAGGCTCCTCTGTGGAATTTCCCAGGCGAGAATACTGGAGTGGGTTACCATTCCCTTTTCCAGGGGAGCTTCCTGACTCAGGGATTGAACCCGTCTCCTGTTTGGCAGGCAGGTTTTTTGTGGTTGGGATATCCAAGGGAAAAATAACCTGCCCGCGAGGGCTGCCAGCGGGATCCTGAAAAGAAGCGGTGTCCAGTCTTTCTGACATGTCCGGGGCCAAAGCGTGCAACCTGACAGCCGCTAGTCCCCAGACGACTGCGTGTGAGAGATTTGCAAAACTGCCCGGAAGGCAGCAAAGCCATTCAGCGTGGCTGCTGACTGTTGCTGCGGCTGGGCCTCTGGGGGTCAAGGTTCGCCCTTTGCCCCTGGAGCCCAGCTTTCCGGGAAGGACGCGGGGGTGAGCCCCGCCGCCCCGGCTGCACCTTATAACCCCACAGACAGCCCTGAGGCTGCGGGAGGTGGACCATGTCTGCTTGGGCAGCCCTCCTGCTGCTCTGGGGTGAGGCCGGGTCCCGGGGTGGCCGGGGGCTGGGGGGAACGGCAGTGAGGCCTAACAGCCGGGTCTCTGCAGGTCTGGCCCTGAGCCCGGTGACTGAGCAGGCGACGTGTGAGTGGGCCGGCCTGGGCACGGAGGGTGCTGCGGGGTGAGCCAGCGGCTGGGTGCCTGGCTCTGACTGCCTCCCCTACGCAGTCTTTGACCCCAGGCCATCCCTGTGGGCCGAGACCGGCTCACCGCTGGCACCCTGGGCCGACGTGACGCTGACCTGCCAGAGCCCGCTGCCGACCCAGGAGTTTCAGCTCCTCAAGAATGGCGTGGGCCAGGAACCGGTGCACCTGGAGTCCCCTGCCCATGAGCACAGGTTCCCGCTGGGACCAGTGACCAGCGCCACCCGGGGCCTCTACCGCTGCAGGTACAAGGGCAACAACGATTGGGTCAGCCCGAGCAACCTGGTGGACGTGACGGGTGCAGGTGAGTGTGGTCCACGGCCTGGAGGCAGGAGGTGGGCTGCTGGGGAGGCTCCTCTGCTCACACCTCACCCTCCCTGTGCTCTTGCTGCCACTCCGGAGCAGCTGGTGGCCTCGGGCAGTTCAGGTGCTGTCTCTGAGCCCAGCGTCCCCATCTGTAAAATAAGGGTGACTGGGCTTCCCTGGCGGCTCAGTAGTAAAGAATCCACCTGCCAGTGCAGGAGAGGCCAGTTCAATCCCTGGGTCGGGAAGACCCCCTGGAGGAGGGCATGGCAACCCGCTCCAGTATCCTTGCCTGGGGAATCCCACGGTCAGAGAAGCCTGGCGGGCTACAGTCCGTGGGGTGCCACACAACTGGACAGACTTAGTGACTGAACAAAAAGAGGGTGATGTTTTCACCAACCCTAGAAGGCTGTGAGAATAAATGATTGGATCCCCAGGAAGCTGCGGGCAGGCTGGCCCCATGCCTTCCGCTTGTATTCCCGGCTCACGCCCCCATCGAGACACCCATCTTGGCTCCCTCACACTGTCAGGAGCTTGGAGGTCCAGCTCGGGCTGGGCCCCCATGTCTCCCAGCTCAGGCAGAGCTACCCGAGACCCCTGTCCCGCTGTGACCCCTGCCCCATCTGCAGAGCCCCTGCCCCCACCCTCGCTCTCAACCAGTCCCGTGTCCTGGATCACACCCGGCCTGAACACCACACTGCTGTGCCTCTCGGGACTTCGAGGTGTGACTTTCCTGCTGAAGCTGGAAGGAGAGGACCAGTTTCTGGAGGTGGCTGAGGCCCCAGAGGCCACGCAAGCCACCTTCCCAGTCCACCGGGCTGGGAACTACAGCTGCAGCTACCGGACCCACGCGGCAGGCACCCCCTCGGAGCCCAGCGCCACAGTGACCATAGAGGAGCTGGGTGAGTGGGTGGGCCAGCCCAGAGGGCTTCCTGGGGGAGGAGGCTCCTGGAGGACGAGAAACTACCCTCGACCCTGAGCAGCCCCACTCAGGACGGTGTGGGAAGCAGCGGCCTGCCTGGGGAGCTGCGTCGGAACCCACCACAGGCAGGCTGTTCCTGGGACAGAGGTCTGGGGGCTGGGCTTCCCCAGCGGCCTCCCCAGTGACACACCCCTCCCTGCAGACCCGCCGCCGGCGCCCACGCTGACAGTGGACAGGGAGTCGGCCCAGGTCCTGAGGCCGGGCTCGCCTGCCTCACTCACCTGCGTGGCGCCCCTGAGCGGCGTGGACTTCCAGCTGCGGCGGGGCGCGGAGGAGCAGCTGGTACCCCGGGCCAGCACCAGTCCGGACCGCATCTTCTTCCGGCTGAGCGCGCTGGCCGCGGGCGACGGCGGCGGCTACACCTGCCGCTACCGGCTACGCGGCGAGCTGGCGGCCTGGTCCCGGGACAGTGCGCCGGCCGAGCTGGTGCTGAGCGACGGTGAGCCTGCGGGACGAGACCGCGGGGCTGCGAGGGCTGCGAGAGCCGGGACGGAGCCCGGACGCGGCCCTGCCCGTGCCCGGGGCGCGCTCTCCCCCCGCGAGCCGAAGGCGAGGAGCGCAGGGCCAGCCCGGGTGGGCCCTGAGGCCGCTGTGGAGGGAGCCAAGGGGGAGCTGCAGGACCCCTAAGGGCTCGGACCAGGGACGTAAAGCTCAGGAGAGGTTGTCGGGGGCTCGGGGGTGCTCCTTCCACAAAACGCGCCCGCACCCCGTTTTCCTGCGCTTACGGACTACTGCGGAGAGCGTAGGAATGTCCGCGTCCGGCGAGGACCGGGCCGTGTCGGGAGGAAGGCTCGGGGGTGGTCCCCGCCGGCTTCCCGGGAGGGAGCAGGGCGGATCTTTCCGGGGGAGGATCCGGTTTGTGCGCCAGCCTCCCGCGCGCTCCCCGCAGGGACGCTCCCCGCGCCGGAGCTGTCGGCCGAACCCGCGGTCCTGAGCCCCACGCCGGGCGCGCTGGTGCAGCTGCGGTGCCGGGCACCGCGCGCCGGCGTGCGCTTCGCCCTGGTGCGCGAGGACGCGGGAGAGCGCCGGGTGCAGCGCGTCCTGAGCCCCGCGGGCCCCGAGGCCCAATTCGAGCTGCGCGGCGTCTTGGCGGTGGACTCGGGCAACTACAGCTGCGTCTACGTGGACACGTCGCCGCCCTTCGCGGGCTCCAAGCCTAGCGCGACCCTGGAGCTGCGCGTGGACGGTGAGCTGCGGGCACGGCGGCCCGGAGCCCCATTCTACCCGGGTGCCTGTCCCGGGATCCGACGGGAGGCGCCCGGGGCCTGAAGTGAGGGGGAGGGGTCGGCCGCCAGGGCCCCGGGGCGCCCCGCCTGGTGGCCTGTCTGCCGCCGCCGTGAGCGCCGGGCAGGTGGGGCGCTTTGGTGGAGATCGTGGAGGGCGGATCCAGTTTTTAGGGTTCAGACTCCTAACCGCTCTGCACTGGCTCGTGCGCCACGCGCCTGTCGGTGGTCGTCAGATTAGGACCCCGGCCCTCCTGGAACCCAGGTGCCTACGCGGAGGGTCGAGGTGTAATTCTCGCCGAGCCCCGCCGGCCCTGGGTCTGTGTGCTCCTCGGATTTCCGCGCCCGGGCCTCCTGGGGGCACAGGTCCCACCTCTGGGCCGCTGCCCCGGCTGTGCCCTCCGCGGGAACCCCACTCCGCTGGGCGGGTGGCGTTTTCCTCCTGGGCGCTGTGTGCCCGTGATGGAGACCCCTGGGGAGCTCAGACCTCATGGCAGGTCTGGGGGGTGGGGCGGGGAGGCCCGCGGGCTACAGCGCAGTGCCCAGGGTCGGAGGCGGGGCAAGGAGCCTCACTTGACCTCCCGCCGCTCGCCCAGGGCCGCTGCCCAGGCCGCAGCTCCGGGCCCTGTGGACTGGGGCCTTGACTCCGGGCCGCGATGCCGTCCTGCGCTGCGAGGCCCAGGTGCCCGACGTCTCCTTCCTGCTGCTGCGCGCGGGCGAAGAGGAGCCCTTGGCGGTGGCTTGGTCCACCCACCGCTCCGCGGACCTGGTGCTGACCTCCGTGGGGCCCCAGCACGCCGGCACATACAGCTGCCGCTACCGCACCGGCTGGCCCCACTCCTTGCTGTCGGAGCTCAGCGACCCGGTGGAGCTCCGGGTGGCAGGTGAACTGAAGCCCCAGGAGGAGGGGGTTGCGATCCAGGTCTTTGCCCCGACGGTACTCTCCTCCAGGGCTGAGCTTTCATGCCCCCTTCCAGCGCTGACATTGGCTGGTGGGCCTAGACTGCTGTGTGTGTGTGTGTGTGCGTGTGTGTCGGGGGACTGCAAGGGAGGGCGGGGTGTGGTCACGAGCACGTAGGGGGCGGTGGGGGCGTGTTTCCTCGCGGGGAGCTGACCAGTCCCCGCCCTGCTGAGGCCTCAACGAGGCCCGCCCTGACTCATCAGGGAGGACGCAGGGATCCTCCCTCCCCACCATCTCTTTTGTCCACTTGGTCCAGGAAGCTGACCCAGTGGCCGACCCGGGTGCTGATGGTTTCCTCGGGGAGTCCTTTCTCCAGCCTGCCTCCGATGCCTTGTGCTGCAGCCGGAAGCTGCAGTTCTCCCTGGGAGCAGGGGGAATGGCCGCCTGTTCCTGATCCATCCTAGGAACCAATAAATGTGCAGACAGCCTTTAAGACGTGTCTCTGTCCCATGGTGGTCCAGGTGCGGGAGGCGGGAGCCCCCGGGCTGGGATCCTGAGTCCTGAAGGTGGGTGGGCTCTGGGATGGATCCTGACGGTGGAGGCCCCTTCTCCTGCCTTCTATTAAGCTTTCTCCTGCTCCCCAGTCCCCTCCGCCCAGCCCCCGCAGGTGTGGGAGGCAGCTGAAGCTCCGGACCTCCTTGATCGGATGGGAGGCTGTTCAGAGGCTGCATTTTGCAGCTCTCTCTTCCCGGCTCAGCGGCCACCAGGTAGCGATGCGGGACTGTGTCCCGCGCCAAGGCCGGGTCGCACACCCCGCAGCCCAAGGCCGCAGGAGGGGAGGATTCCTCTCTGCTCTTCCCCACGGTCCCCGAACCGGACCCCTCCTGGACCACTGACCGGCCCTAGCCTGGCCCTCCAGGTGCTGACATACATCAGTTGTGAGTAAGGCTAGCATTATCAACTAATGCTTGCTGCTGCTGCTAAGTCGCTTCAGTCGTGTCCGACTCTGTGCGACCCCATCCCTGGGATTCTCCAGGCAAGAACACTGGAGTGGGTTGCCATTTCCTTCTCCAATGCATGAAAGTGAAAAGTGAAAGTGAAGTCGCTCAGTCGTGTCCAACTCGTAGTGACCCCATGGACTGCAGCCTACCAGGCTCCTCCATCCATGGGATTTTCCAGGCAAGAGTACTGGAGTGGGGTGCCATCGCCTTCTCTAATCAACTAATGCTTGGTAATCTGTTTTTGCAAGAAATTTGCCTGTTTCTTGAACGGAGAGGTCTGACTGGCACAGAGTTGCTCACAGCACAGCTGTAGTCTTCTCACGCCTGCAGGGTCTGTAGTGATGCCACCTCTTTCATGACTGATGCTGTGTCCCTTCTCCCTCTCTGTCTAGCTGGAGGTTTATCAGTTGTATTTATCTTTATATTTATCTTTATCAAAGAACAGATTACCTTTTGAGAGTGCTCATTTTGGTACTGCCTCTTTTCTATTTTGTGAATCACTACTTGTGTTATTCCCTTCCTTCTACTTAATTCTGAATTAATTTCTTTTTCATTTTCTTCAGGTGGAAACTTAGACCATTCACTTTTGGGGATAAACATTAGTAACAGCTTAAAATCAGACTTAAAACTTTATCTTAGCTTAAATCATGGGAAATTACTTATTTCTGGATGAACAAAGTTTGACCTTTGGCAGCTTCATCCATTACAATCCAGTTGGTTGATGACATTGGTCAGTTCTTTTGTATCCTTACTGGTTTTCTGTTTTGTTCTGTTGATTCTAGTGAGGGGGTGTTGAAGTCTCCAATTATAATTTGTGAATTTGTCTATTATTTTCTTTCAGCTCTATCAGTTTTTATTTCCTGTTATTTTAAGGCTTTGTTGTTAAATGCATACATTATTTGGAACTGTTATGTCTTTTTGGTGAACTGTCTCTTTATCACTATGTAACTTCTATGTTCCTAGTAATTTTCCTTGTTCTTAAATCTACTTGGTTTGATACTAATATAGCCATTGCAGCATTTTTTGATGTGGAGATTTCATAATATATATCTTTCCCCAATCTTTTACCTTAAGCTTACCTATATAATTACATTTATTTTTTAAATATTTATTTATTTGGTTGCACTGGGTCTTAGTTGAGGCCTGAGGGTCTTTGTTGGGTCTTTGTTGCATCATGCAGGACCTTTCCCTGGGACACACGAACTCTCTAGTTGTGGCTCAGCAGCTTCGGAGCACGTGGGCTCAGTAGTATGGTACTCAGTTTCTACGCAGCATGTGGGATCTAGTTCCCTGACCAGGGATCAAACCCATCCCCTGGATTGCAAGGTGGATTCTTAACCACTGGACCACCAGGGAAGTCCCTATATCATCATACTGAAAGTTAAGTTTCTTATTTTCTTTTTTAAAAAAATTCATTCTGGCAAATTCTTTTAATTGGTATGTTTAGATCACTTATATGTAACAATGTATAAGCTTACGGTTTGGTCTGCCTTTTTCTTAACTGTTCCTTTTGTTATCTGTCAGTTTCCCCTTTCCTGCTTTCTTTTGGGTTGTTTCTCAGCTTCCTTTTTAACTCACCTGAGTTTTTGATCATCTGTTTCAGTTCATTTCAGTCACTCAGTCATGTCCGACTCTTTGCGACCCCCATGGACTGCAGCATGCCAGGCTGCCCTGTCCATCACCAACTCCTAGAGCTTGCTCAAATTCATGTCCTTCGAGTTGGTGCTGCCATCCAACCCCCTCATCCTCTGTCATCCCCTTCTGTCTTCAGTCTTTCCCAGCATCAGGGTCTTTTCCAATGAGTCAGTTCACATCAGGTGGCCAAAATATTGGAGCTTCAGCATCAGTCATTCCAATGAATTCTCTTTGTATAGTTTTTTAAAAAGATTTCTCTTGGGATTACAGTATGCATACTTAACTCTTTGCAGTCTACTTAGAATTAATACTTTACCATTTAAATGGGATGTAAGACCTTAATAAAGATTCATTTCTTCCCCTGAACTCCTTCTCCTTTGGATAAACAAAGTAGATACACATCTCACAACAAAGTGGGTATGATAGGTGCTCTGAGTGCCAGGGTGGGGAGGAGATTCAGTTCCTGAGTGAAAGAGAGTGGGAGGGTGGGGCGGAAAGGGGGAGTCAGATGCCAGCAGTCAGGGCCAGTGCTCAGAGCCTGCATCAGGTGCTGCACAAGGCAGGTCTCATCATCCCCTTTCCTGACCAAGCCGGTCACTAAGGCTCAGGGAAGTCACTTACCTGGGGTCCCCAAGGCGTCCT
Organism: Bubalus bubalis; assembly: GCF_019923935.1. Taxonomy (NCBI): domain Eukaryota; kingdom Metazoa; phylum Chordata; class Mammalia; order Artiodactyla; family Bovidae; genus Bubalus; species Bubalus bubalis. Next base: position 65,604,884 of record NC_059174.1, on the reverse strand, counting down.
GATGTTAGGTTCATGTCTGTTCCACTTCCTGCAGCCTGCTGGGGGCCTAAGGGCAGGGGGACAGGCATCTCTCGCCTCTCAGTCTTCTCTTACGTCCTGTCAGTTCCTCAGCATCTGAGCCTCAGCCATGCTGTGTCTAGGTACATCTAGGACTCTCTGAGACACTACAAGATCTCCGTCTCCCTGGGTCTCAGCCTTCCTGCTTTTAACCTCGCTCGTCAGAGGTCTTTGTTTACTCATAACACAGGAGGAATGAATTCCAGATCTAGGGAGAAACACAGGGAGAGATGGTATAGATGACCAGTACACAATACACAACTGTATGGTGGGGGGTCAGGTTCACACGCCATAGAGTCATCAGAGAAACAGATGGAAGAAGGCTGATGCCTTGACAGGAACTTGTAACCCATTCAGGAAGCTTTGCTAGAAGGTGACACAGTGGAGAGCTTCCCATGACTGCGGAGACACGACCAGATTCGGGTTGTGGAAAGAGCCTGCTGGAGGCCCGTGGGAGAAGGAAACAATCGTGTGTGTGTATGTGGGGAGTGTATGTAAGTGGCATGTGTGGTGTGTGTGTTGGTTTGTGTGTGGTGTATGTGGTGTGGGGGAAATGTGTTTGTCTATAGTGTGCATGTGTGCTGTATGCATGTGGTGTGTGTGATATATGTATGTGCTGTGTGTATATGCACGTGGTGTGTGTGATATATATATGTGGTGTGTGTGTATGTATGTGGTGTGTGTGATATATGTATGTGCTGTGTATATGTATGTGGTGTGTGTGTGTGATGAAGGCAGGAAGGCGTCAGGAAGGAGACCCCCTGCTGGAATCCCGGGAACAGGGGATGTGGGCCCGCAGAAGGTAATGACGGTGAAGATGGAGTAGTGGAGGTAAAACCAGCAGCCTGACGACTGGTGGGCCGTGCACGGAGTGGGCAGGGAGAAATGGATGCTGTGCAGGGACAAGAGCACCCGCAGGGCGGGGAAAATGCCAGAGAGGCTGAGGGTCGGAGTGGGTCTCGTGGAAAAGGCAGCTCCCAGGCTGGCCTCGGAGTCGGACTTGAGCAGGCGGAGAGAACAGTGTGTGTGAAGTAGGTGGGCGCGGGCAGGCCCCAGTTACACAGGAGAGGGGCGGGCAAGGAGGGCAGCCACGCGGGCGTGTGAAGACGAGCCTCCCGCCCGAGCACCTGGGGGCCCCTGAGTCCTGAGAGCAGCGCGACCTGGGCTGTCCCGGCTTCAAGGATCAACGCACCCGCTGGATTCAGCTGTCCTGAGACGGCCCTGAGTGGGGAACGGAGGGCAGCCGGGGACTTCTGGAAGCTTCGCCGGCTGGCCTGAAGAGCCTCCCTCAGCGTCCCTGAATGAAGTGCTGTCCCCCAGCAGCCCCAGATTCTGCCCGTAAGCCCCTTGTCGTTTCGGGGACGCACCAGTCCCCAGTCCAGCTGTCCTGGCTCTTCTGGAATTCAGGTTCCTTGCCAGCGCTGCGCCGCGGCGGGAGGCGCGCTCGTCACTGGAGGACGCTGACGTGGAGGCGCAGGTGAACCATGAGGGCTGAGCTGCTTTCCCGCAGTCGTCGCACCGGTAGGGCTTCTCGCCTGTGTGCACGCGCTGGTGCTCCAGGATGGAGGAGCTCTGCGCGAAGGCCTTGGGGCACTCCCGGCACTGGTAGGGCTTCTCCCCGGAGTGCACCCGTAGGTGCCGCACCAGCGCCGAGCAGTTGCTGAAGGCGCGGCCGCAGGCGCCGCACTCATAGGGCTTCTCGCCGGTGTGCATGCGCTGTGCTGGGTCAGATGCGTGCTCTGGCTGAAGGCCTTGTCACACGCGTCGCACGTGTAGGGCCGCTTGCCCGTGTGCGTCCGCCGGTGCTGGCTGAGGTGGGTGCTGCGGCGGAAGGCCTTGCCACACTCTCCGCAGGCGTAAGCCTTCTCACCGGTGTGCACCCTCCGGTGCTGGCTCAGGTGGGTGAGCCGGCCGAAGGCCTTGCCACACTCCATGCATGCGTGGGGCTTGGCCCCCTGTGCATCACCCGGTGCTGCGCCAGGTGCGCGCTCCGGCCGAAGGCTTTCCCACACTCGCTGCAGGTGTAGGGCGTCTTGCGGGCCTGGCTCTTCTGGTGGGCCTCCGAGGGGCTCCGGAGGGTCTTCCCCCACTCTCCACACGTGGAGGGGGGCGGTTCCTCCCCGAGCACGTGCCTGGAGGCTCTGTCCCACAACCATCCGGTGGATCCCATCTTTCCTCAGAAGGAGTCTTCTCTCAGGAGGTGAGGTCTGGCCGCACGTGGGGGCTATCCCCCAAGGCACCAGCTTCACAGCTGGGCTGGGCTGGGGGAGCGTCCTTGTGAGGCCCTGAAGTTTTCCTGAAATCCATCTGGTGGGAGACAGACTGGGCCCACGTTTCCTCTGAGTCTGGCCTGCCTCTGTGGGCCGCCCTGGGATTCACAGTCATCACCAAAGGCGGCTCCCGAGGGAGTCCCTCCTCCCAGAATTTCCGCGGCCCTGTCCCAGGGCTCCAACTCCTCCAAACCACTCTGCTTACAGCTGATGTCTGTGAGCTCAGATCCAAGCGCCAAGCCTGCAACAGTTCAAACCACAGAGTCACCGCTTTTCTCATACCAGGCCTCCCCAACTCTGCCTCACCCTGGCCTCACCCTGAAAGGCAAGGTGTGGGCCACTCCTGACATGTGGTCCTCTCGCCAAAGAAAAGTTTCTCACTTGGTGTCTTGGATGGTGTCCTCCAACACCATCAACTACCTGCATCACACACACAGACGGCCAATGGGCACATGGAAGGGTGCGCATCATCGCTAATTACGAGAGAAATGCAAATCAGAAGTGAGATACCACTTCATGCTGCTCAGAATGGCCATTATCAAAAAAGTCTACCAACAATAAATGTTGGAGAGGGTGTGTAGTGGGAATATAAATTGACTTGGTCACTATGGAGAACAGTATGACATTTCCTCAGAACACTAAAAATAGTGTTGCCATATGACCCAGCAATCCCACTCCTAGGCATATGACCAGACAAAACTCTAATTTGAAAAGGCACCCCTGTTCATATTGTATTTACAACAGCCAAGACATGGAAGCAACCTAAATGTCCACTGGCAGATGAATGGATAAAGATGTGGTATATATACACAATGGAATATTACTCAGCCATGAAAAGAATGAAATAAAACCATGTGGAACAACATGGATGGGACTAGAGATTATCATACGAAGTGAAGTAAGTCAAAAAGAGCAAAATAAGTATCACATGATATCACTTATATGTTGAATCTAAAATATTGCACAGGGACTTCCCTGGTGGTCCAGGGGTTAAGACTCCCTGGTTCCACTGCAGGGGGCGTGGGTTCAATCCCTGGCCAGGGAACTGAGATCCTGCATGGCACATGTTGCAGCCAAAAAAAAAAAAAAAAAGACAAAAATGAACTTACCTACGAAATAGAAACAGACTCACAGACCACAGACATAGAGAACAGACTTGTGGTGGCCACGGGGGCGGAGGGGTAGGGATGGATTGAGTTTGGGGTTAGCAGATGCAAACTAGTATATATAGGATGGATAAACAACAAGGTCCTACTGTATAGCACAGGGACTATATTCAATGTCCTTGAATAAGACATAATGGAAAAGAATATGAAAAAGAATATATATGTGTGTATAACTGAATCATTTTGCTAAACAGCAGAAATTAACACAGCATTGTAAACCAATATATTAAAAACCCTGTGTTACAGGTTTCTAGTCACCCCTCACTCACTACCTCCCTCTCAAACCCTCCATTCTTTAAGGCTCCTGATTTTGTCTCAAATATCAGAAGGAAATCCCTGGGGCTGAACTGATCTGAGAGAGCCAGACGCCTGAGGACATGCTTCCGGGGCTGGCTCGAGCTCCATCCCACCCCCTCATTCCCTGCTGCTTGGACCTGGACGAGTCTGCAGAGGCTCAGTAAAGACTGGTTGGATGAGGGAATCAATCCAGGCTGCAGGAGACTTGCCCTTGAAGCCCAGGCAGATACCTGGGGCTGTGGGTGGTGGGTGATGCCCACCTGACCTCCCCGAGCCACCTTGGAACCCAAGGCCCACTCTTCATAATCTGCTGGGAAGGCAGTGCACACCTAAGGGGCAGCTGCAAGCTGGCCTGTGAATGGGGTAGGAGCGTGCCTGAACTGACCTGCTCTTGACGGGTGTGTACGGTCCGAGGATGCTTGACTGGGCATTGTTTGCTGGACATATTCCAGGAAGGGGGTGGCTGGAATAACTGTCGGTTAGGTCCACAGTAGTGCTCTAGCTCTGCCGCTGACCAGCTCCAACGGTTGGGCAGTCTTGCCCTCATTTGGGCCTCAGTTTCCTCATCTGGAAGATGGGATACTATACTGCTTGCCTCTCAGGGCTGCCGGCCATCATCAGGTTCTTGTTCTATGCTAGGCTCCAACTACCCCGGCTGATCCAGGGAGTTCGAAGCGGGGACGGTGTCGGCGAGGATCAGGATACAATAGCTTCAATTAGATATTAATTAGAGATATAAAGAGTAATAGAATGAGGATAGCTCAGTAGGAAAATTCAGTGGACAAAAGAGGCTGAGTAGCTTGGTTTGTGTGGGAGACCAATAAAACTTCAAGACAAGAAGTTTGCACCACTTACGTAGGTCGCAGGCATCCTTCTGTTCTCCCAAAGGAGAGGAGACACTGAGGCCTCCCCGGTCGAATATTAGAAGCCCAGGCATAATTAGTAAGCGTGGTGGGTTCCACGCTCCAGTTGGAGACTCAGCCAGAGTTTGAGAGAGAGAGAGAGAGACATGGGGAGACCAGTATTTCAAGAAACTGATCCCAATTCTTTATTTTCCATGGTCTACTTTTATACACTGAGATGTTATGCAAAAGTCATGCGGGGTCAGCAGTCCTGACTTTTATCAAAGTCAGGGGCTTCATACAAATGTATACAGAGGTCTTAGGGGTGTTACATCATCTTCTGGCCAGGGGGCCTGCTGACAATTTATGACCCTCTCCTTGTGACAGCGGTCAGTCAACCAGGACACTTATTTCTCCAGGGGTGATTATTCTTAAAAAAGACTCCACCTTCCGAAGGTACCAGTTACATTCCTATAGGGTGAGGGTGTAGTGAGTTTTAATTAAGGAAAGAATTTACTTAGCCTAAGGTCTAACGTGATTAATATCAAAGGTTAATACTTATTTGTTCTATATATTCATTAATGTGTGTAAGGGCAGGGGATGTGGAGACTTAGCAACAAACATTGGCTCAACAAATGAAAAACCCTTCACCAATACAATTTCTAATCAGCCCACTATACTTATACTAATGGTTTTCTAACTTCTCTAAGGAACCTGTTTTTAGAAGGTTTAAAGCATCTCGTGCCTCTCATGGTTGGGAGGCTGTGAGCAATCACATGTGGCCGGACAAGCCTGTCAGGCAGACTAGAGAACCTTCAGAGGAGTTTGTAGGTTGAAACACTGCTATCACGCCCAGGAATTATTATTAACTGGAGCTCTAAGTTAACTCCTTCTCCGAAAGAGGTGGTGGGGGACAGCCCCCCGTAAAGTCAGAGGTGTAGGTGAGAGCACAAAGTAGTAAAGTAGGCAGGCTCTGGTTATGGGGGTAGATGCTCGAGAATTTCCAGGGGGACTCCTGAGGCTCGATCCTGCCTTTGCCTATGTCAAGCCTCCTTCCTCATGACCTTTGCCACGGGCGGAGTACCTCACGCTGGCCCCCAACAAGTGGGTAACTTCCATTGCCTCGTGTAAGCTTCATTCTGCTCTCAGAAAGAGGCACTTTGACCACTGTGTTCCGGGCAAGGAAATGTATGCCCAACTGAGGGGAGGTCTTGAGTAACTGGTACAGGACCACATGATTAACACAGAGAGGTTGAGTAACTTTTACAAGATCACACAGCTAGCTAGTGGCCAAGTCGGGATTTCAGCTCTAGAATCGTCACCCCCTCTAAGCTGACTGTGCGTGCGTGCTAAGTCGCTTCAGCCCTGTACAACTTTTTTGCAGCCCTATGGACTGTAGCCCACCAGGCCCCTCCGTCCATGGGATTATTCCAGGCAAGAACACTGGAGCAGCTAGCCATGCCGTCCTCCAGGGCATCTTACCAACCCAGGGATAGAACCCTGCCTCTCATTTTTCCTGCTTTGGCAGGTGAGTTCTTTACCACTAGTGCCACCTGGGAAATCCCTAAGCCCACTCAGTTCAGTTCAGATCAGTCATTCAGTCGTGTCCGACTCTTTGTGACCCCATGAAACTCAGCATGTCAGGCCTCCCTGTCCATCACCAATTCCTGGAGTTCACTCAGACTCACGTCCATCGAGTCAGTGATGCCATCCAGCCATCTCATCCTCTGTCGTCCCCTTCTCCTCCTGCCCCCAATCCCTCCCAGCATCAGAGTCTTTTCCAATGAGTCAACGCTTCACATGAGGTGGCCAAAGTACTGGAAGTTCAGCTTTAGCATCATTCCTTCCAAAGAAATCCCAGGGCTGATCTCCTTCAGAATGGACTGGCTGGATCTCCTTACAGGCCAAGGGACTCTCAAGAGTCCCTTTGAACACCACAGTTCAAAAGCAGCAATTCTTCGGCACTCAGCTTTCTTCACAGTCCAACTCTCACATCCATACATGACCACTGGAAAAACCATAGCCTTGACTAGACGGACCTTTGTTGGCAAAGTAAAGTCTCTGCTTTTCAATATGCTATCTAGGTTGGTCATAACTTTTCTTCCAAGGAGTAAGCGTCTTTTAATTTCATGGCTGCAGTCACCATCTGCAGTGATTTTGGAGCCCCCAAAAATAAAGTCTGACACTGTTTCCACTGTTTCCCCATATATTTCCCATGAAGTGATGGGACCAGATACCATGATCTTCGTTTTCTGAATGTTGAACTTTAAGCCAACTTTTTCACTCTCCACTTTCACTTTCATCAACACAAGAGAAGACTCTATACATGGACATCACCAGATGGTCAACACCGAAATCAGATTGATTATAATCTTTGCAGCCAAAGATGGAGAAGCTCTTTAGAGTCAACAAAAACAAAACCAGGAGCTGACTGTGGCTCAGATCATGAACTCCTTATTGCCAAATTCAGACTGAAATTGAAGAAAGTAGGGAAAACCACTAGACCATTCAGGTATGACCTAAATCAAATTCCTTATTATTATACAGTGGAAGTGAGAAATAGATTTAAGAGACTAGATCTGATAGAGTGCCTGATGAACTATGGATGGAGGTTTGTGACATTGTACAGGAGACAGGGATCAAGACCATTCCCATGGGAAAGAAATGCAAAAAAGCAAAGTGGCTGTCTGAGGAGGCCTTACAAATAGCTGTTAAAAGAAGAGAAGCAAAAAGCAAAGGAGAAAAGGAAATATATAAACATCTGAATGCAGAGTTCCAAAGAATAGCAAGGAGAGATAAGAGAGCCTTCCTCAGCGATCAATGCAAAGAAACAGAGGAAAGAGTAGAATGGGAAAGATTAGAGATCTCTTTGAGAAAATTAGAGATAGCAAGGGAACATTTCATGCAAAGATGGGCTTGATAAAGGACAGAAATGGTATGGACCTAACAGAAGCAGAAGATATTAAGAAGACGTGGCAAGAATACACAGAAGAACTGTACAAAAAAGATCTTCACGACCAAGATAATCACGATGGTGTGATCACTCACCTAAAGCCAGACATCCTGGAATGTGAAGTCAAGTGGGCCTTAGGAAGCATCACTACGAACAAAGCTAGTGGAGGTGATGGAATTCCAGTTGAGCTATTTCAAATCCTGAAAGATGATGCTGTGAAACTGTTGTACTCAATATGCCAACAAATTTGGAAAATTCAGCAGTGGCCACAGGACTGGAAAAGGTCAGTTTTCATTCCAGTACCAAAGAAAGGCAATGCCAAAGAATGCTCAAACTACTGCAGAATTGCACTCATCTCACACACTAGCAAAGTAATGCTCAAAATTCTCCAAGCCAGGCTTCAGCAATATGTGAACCGTGAACTTCCAGATGTTCAAGCTGGTTTTAGAAAAGGCAGAGGAACCAGAGATCAAATTGCCAACGTCTGCTGGATCACGGAAAAAGCAAGAGAGTGCCAGAAAACATCTATTTCTGCTTTATTGACTATGCCAAAGCCTTTGACTGTGTGGATCACAAGAAACTGTGGAAAATTCTGAAAGAGATGGGAATACCAGACCCCCTGACCTGCCTCTTGAGAAACCTATATGCAGGTCAGGAAGCAACAGTTAGAACTGGACGTGGAACAACAGACTGGTTCCAAATAGGAAAAGGAGTATGTCAAGGCTGTATATTGTCACCCTGCTTATTTCACTTATATGCAGAGTACATCATGAGAAACGCTGGGCTGGAAGAAGCACAAGCTGGAATCAAGATTGCCGGGAGAAATATCAATAACCTCAGATATGCAGATGACACCACCCTTATGGGAGAAAGTGAAGAGGAACTAAAAAGCCTCTTGATGACAGTGAAAGTGGAGAGTGAAAAAAGTTGGCTTAAAGGCCCACTGGTGTTCCACTAATTCCCCCAACCCCTCCAGCCTTACCCTTTTTTCCTTCTATTCCAGAAACACTGCACCACCTGCTCTTCCTAGAATGCAACAGTCCATGTCGTACCACAGGGTCTCTGCCTCCCACCATCCCTCTGCCTGGACTATGGTTCTTTTCTACTGTTTCAGAGCCATTTTGCAGTTTCTCTGAAGACTCTCCTGACCCTACAGGAGGATGTGGCTTCACACAGCCAGGAGGTGGCAGAGCAGGGGTTGGATGTACCAAGACTCGAGGATTCTCTGAGCTCAAATTCCATGCTCTCCCTGTCCACGGCCCCCACCCCGGTTCCTGGCATGCCCACCCCACCAAATGCTACCATCAAGAGGGGCCAGGCGCTTCTGGGACACAGCCTTCACTCCCTGCCCTGGACTGTCTCAGGACTGGGTCCTCCTGGCGTCCCATGAGACCTCCCTGGGCTGCAACATCTGAGTGGATCTCTGAGCAACGGAGCCCCTCCTCTGACCTGGGGCAGGTCTGTCTTGACCCCAGAGGTCAGCACAGGGAGCGCTCCAAGGCAGAGCATCTGGACACATGGCATTTCTGCCCCCTCATCTGGCAGCAGCCTCCTGGTCCTTCTCTGGGGAATTCCCTTGCTTACATCAGTCCCTGGGGCTTTGGCCAGCCAAACACAAGCACAAGACCCCAATCAGTTCAGTGAGGCTCAGCTTGGGGATGGTTCACTTGTACCTATGGGGTTTCCACATGGATAAGATACAAGCATGAGACTGCTGGACCAACTATGTCTTAGGTAGCTTAAGAAGCTACTTAAGAATGAAGCTAACATAGGAAAACTCAACCGAGAAAGGAGAACAAGAGTCCTGAGGATGTCACCTGAGCTCCTCATACACAACCATGAAACCTCCCTCCTTGGCTTCTGTCAGTTGGAGCTTGGCTTTTGGTCACTGGCAACCAAAACAGAACTGCTTACTGAAGCGTGTGAGGGTTTTGGTGAGTGACCCCAAGTCCAAATCTACACCTGTACATTCCAGCCCAGGCTTTGCCCACAGTGCACTGCGAGCCAGCCGCCCCCCCTTAGCTCTCTTGTCCACTGCCCGAGTCAGATCCTCCACCGGCACAGTGGCCTCCTGGCCACTCCTGGGGAACTGAGCACCCAGCCAAGACTGAATCTCGGGGGGCAGCGCGCCCAGGAACTGCTCCAGCGCCAGCAGCTCCAGCATCTGCTCCCTGGAGTGCACCTCGGGCTGCAGCCACTGGCGGCAGAGCTCCTGGAGCCGGGCCAGCGCCTCGCGAGGGCTGGACGCCTCCTCAAAGCAGAAGTGCCAGAAGTGCAGGCGTGCAGCCTCAGGGTGGACGGTGCGGCCAAAGCTAGATTCCTGGACCTGGGAGAGGCTGGCCTCCTCCTCCTCCATCTTCACCCGGAGAAAGCCATTCTGTTCCCAGGGCACTGGGCTCAGGCAGCTCTTGGGCATGGCCATTGGGCAGCAGACCTTCAGTGAGACACAGGATGGCTGGAGCCTTGGAACTGGGTCTGCAGGAAGATCAAAACTTGGTCATCCCATGACCCTGGGTCCTGCCTCAACACAGATGATCAAAATATTCAGGACAATGCCCACTGGGTGCTGAGAACTTTTCTAAATGCTTGCAGAGAATAATTTGTTGAAAACTCACAACAAACTCAGGAGGTGGAAGCTTTATTTCCATATTATAGGTATGAAAACAGACAGAAGAGAAAGATTTAGCCAAAGTTTCCCAGACAGTGAAAGGGAAGGCTGTTGCTGAGCTGCAAACTCATGCAGCCTGACCCCTCAGACAGTCTGCTTAAGGCATACGCTCCTTTCACATACGGAGGGTCCGTCTCCTACCTCACACACACCCCAGTCCCCAGGGAGCCACAGGAGCATCCCCTTACTTTATTTGCTAATTATTTTGTAGCTTCTGAGATTAATACTTAGATAACTAACATTCAGCCTTTCTTTGCTAATATATGTATTTCAGGCTATAAATTCCCCTATAAACATAGATTTAGCTGTATACCCATAAGTTTGGTTTTGCACCTTCATTATCATTTAGTTAAAAATATTTTCTAATTTTTTTCTTGTGGTTTCTTCCTGAACCATGGGCAGCTTAGAACTCTGCTGCTTCATTTCCAAACAATCCAGAGTTTTCTAATTGTCTTTTTATTACCAATTTCCAGATTAACTCTGGTGTGCTCAGAAAATGTGTTTTGGTTAATTTTAATCCTTTGATATGTGCTGAGACTTGGTTTGTGATCTGGTGTATGGTTAATTGTGGTCAATGCTCCACAAACACTTAAAAATAATGGAAAGCCATGTTAGGTAAGTGACAAAAGACAAAACAGATAAACTGGACTTCATCAAAATTAAAAGCCTTTGCTATTTGAAGCACATCAAGAAGGTGAAAAGGGGAATTCCATGGCGGTCCAGGACTCGGTGCCTTCACTGCCCAGGCAGGGGTTCAATCCCTGGTTGGGGAATTAAGATCCTACAAGCCATGCAGCAAGGCAAAAAAAAAAAAAAAAGAAAAAGAAAAGAAAAAGAAAAGGCAACCCCAGAATGGGAGAAAATATCTGCACATCATATATCTGATTAGAGACCTGTACCTAGAACAACTCCATGATACAAAGACAAATAGTTCAAAATTAAAGAATGAGCAAGTGATTTGACCAGACATTTCTCCAAAGACATGCAAGTGGCTAAAAAGCACATGCTGCTGCTGCTGCTGCTAAGTCACTTCAGTCATGTCCGACTCTGTGTGACCCCATAGACTGCAGCCCACCAGGCTCCCCCATCCCTGGGATTCTCCAGGTAAGAACACTGGAGTGGGATGCCATTTCCTTCTCCAATGCATGAAAGTGAAAAGTGAAAGTGAAGTCACTCAGTCGTGTCCGACTCTTAGTGAACCCCATGGACTGCAGCCTACCAGGCTCCCCCGTCCATGGGAGTTTCCAGGCAAGAGTACTGGAGTGGGTTGCCAGTTCCTTCTCCAAAAAAGCACATGAAAAGAAGCTCAACATTATCAGCTACCAGAAAAGTACAAATCAACACCAAAATGAGATACCATTTTATACCTGCTAGGATGTAATACTCAAAATGACAGATAACAACTGTTGGCACTTAAGAAATGACCTTGGGCACAAGGAGAATTGGACATTAATAAAACAGGACCTCAATCCTGACACTTTTCAGTGGCAGCTTGTGATTTCTGGCAAAGCTATGCTTAGCCCCTAACTCCACTGGAAATCTCACTTGGTTCTCTTGTAACCTCGTCCTTTCCATTATCCCAATTTCTCAATTCCTCTGTCCCTGTTAATCTCTTGTTCTAAAGTCCCCCTTAGTCCTCCAGGACCCACTTTAGCTTCGTCTTCTCCAAGAGCTGGCCCAGCACCTGGGAGCAGGCTAAGTAGTCCCTTGTGTGCCCCGGGGCTCTGTGCTCGAACCATGTTTCCCCAGAGAGTTTGGGTATGCTGGGGACGCAGTGCCCACAGAAAGTGCACAGGTAACAGGTGCTGAGCAAATGGAGGGAACAGGAAAGGTGGAATCTGATACAGGGAATCATTGCTGGGGGGGGGGCGGGGGTTGGTGTGCAGAGTGGCCAACCTCCCTTTTGTATGCCTGAAACCACTTTAGGAAAATCCCTGATGATAGTATGAGATACATGGATACAGAGCATGCTCAATCCACTTCCAACTTTCTGACCTCACATACGGTTGAGAGCCTCTGTCCACAACTGCTTAACCAACTTAGGGGAGCAGTTCTTTCACTTCTTGTAATTACATTATTAGTACTTATTAGTACCTGGCCTGACAACAGGCCTGGCACACGGCAGACACGCAATAGATGCACAATCTGATGACTCCATAGCCATCTGCTGGATTTAAACCCATAGAAGGTGCTAGGACATCATCCCAGCTGGGTGACTTCAGGTCGCAGAATTTCAGCTGCAGACATGGCCAAGTGCAAAGTCTGTCACCTGCTTGGTAAATTCCCAAGCAAATCATCCAGGCATAGTCCCCCTGACAAAATCCCAGTCAACCCCATAGGTATATACGTATGCCCTACCTCTGGCAGAGTCCCTCAGTCGTACCCCAAAATACGCCCGGGGACCCAAGGGTTCCTAGTCACTCAGTCAGTCAAATAAACACACGGCCTTCACACCATCATTCCCACAGTGAGTCATAATCAACCTGCTTCAGCCAGTCAGATACACACTCTCAGTCACGCCTAAACTTATACAGTCACAGACACACCCTCTCACTCACAGCAGCACACAACCCAACGACAAAATCTCAAACAACTTCTTGGTCAGCTGCACACTTGATCGGGTCAGTTAGACATCCTATCAGCTGACCATATGATCAGCTGATAGGATGCTCCTCGTCTGTCAGTCAGAAACTCGAGTCAAGACGAGTCAGACACAAACAACTGGTCAGTCAGCCTTCATCGCAATCAGCTGGCCCCGCACCTGACCAGTGAGTTCCACACTGCGTCTTTCCGTCCGTCGGTCCACGCGCGGCTCGGGGTCGGCCCCTCGCTCCCCGTTCGCGCGTGCCGGTCCCCTACATCTCGTTCAGGCCACCGCAGGCGTTCGCGACTTCAGGGCCTCCAGTAGCTCCCCTCCAGCCGCAACCAGGGTGGGACCCCAACCCGACCCACCTCACCCGCCGGCGGGCGCACGCCTCCGGGAGGCGACGGGGAGGCGCTGCAGTGAGGCGCTGGCGCGCTCCAGCCGAGACCACAGCTCCTGGACTACGATTCCCAGAAGGCGCTACGTCGCCCGCCCCAGCAGCCCGAGTCACGTCGGGAGTTGTAGTCCAACTGGGTTCGTGAGCCGAGGGAACAGCGGCCGTGACTTTGTGGGGCTGGGGTAGGGGTGTGTATATGGTCCGGCCCGAGGGTGTGCGGAAGGCGGAAGCGTGCATGGTATGAGAGGTGTGTGTGAGGAGGTGCGGGGTGGGTGAGGAGATGACTGGTGTGAGGGCCGGGCTGTGAATAGAGGGCGGAGGGTATGTATCATGTATGTAGTGCATGTGGTCAACTTGGTTCGCTTTCCGTTTTATTTCCCCTTTGAAATGTTTTAACGGGTTTTTGAGCTATAATTCACCTCCCTTCGGTTCATCCTTCTGCTGCTGCTGCTGCTGCTAAGTCGCTTCTGTCGTGTCCGACTCTGTGCGACCTCATAGAGAGCAGCCCACCAGGCTCCACCATCCCTGGGATTCTCCAGGCAAGAACACTGGAATGGGTTGCCATTTCCTTCTTCATGGGTACAATTCAATGGTTTTTAGTTTCTTTACAAGCCTGTGGAATGATCACCACTTTTATCGCCCCCTCAAAAATGTGAAGAGAAGAGAAAAGCAAAGGAGAAAAGGAAAGATATAAGCATCTGAATGCAGAGTTCCAAAGAATAGCAAGGAGAGATAAGAAAGCCTTCCTCAGCGATCAATGCAAAGAAATAGAGGAAAACAACAGAATGGGAGAGACTAGAGATCGCTTCAAGAAAATTAGAGATACCAAGGGAACATTTCATGCAAAGATGGGCTTGATAAAGGACAGAAATAGTATGGACCTAACAGAAGCAGAAGATATTAAGAAGAGGTGGCAGGAATACACAGAAGAACTGTACAAAAAAGGTCTTTACGACCAAGATAATCACGATGGTGTGATTACTGACCTAAAGCCAGACATCCTGGAATGTGAAGTCAAGTGGGCCTTAGGAAGCATCACTACGAACAAAGCTAGTGGAGATGATGGAATTCCAGTTGAACTATTTCAAATCCTGAAAGATGATGCTGTGAAAGTGCTGCACTCAATATGCCAGCAAATTTGGAAAACTCAGCAGTGGCCACAGGACTGGAAAAAGTCAGTTTTCATTCCAATCCCAAAGGAAGGCAATGCCAAAGAATGCTCAAACTACTGCACAATTGCACTCATCTCACACACTAGCAAAGTAATGCTCAAAATTCTCCAAGCCAGGCTTCAGCAATATGTGAACCATGAACTTCCAGATGTTCAAGCTGGTTTTAGAAAAGGCAGAGGAACCAGAGATCACATTGCCAACATCTGCTGGATCATGGAAAAAGGAAAGAGTGCCAGAAAAACATCTATTTCTGCCTTATTGACTATGCCAAAGCCTTTGACTGTGTGGATCACAAGAAACTGTGGAAAATTCTGAAAGAGATGGGAATACCAGACCCCCTGACCTGCCTCTTGAGAAACCTATATGCAGGTCAGGAAGCAACAGTTAGAACTGGACGTGGAACAACAGACTGGTTCCAAATAGGAAAAGGAGTATGTCAAGGGTGTATATTGTCACCCTGCTTATTTCACTTATATGCAGAGTACATCATGAGAAACGCTGGGCTGGAAGAAGCACAAGCTGGAATCAACACTGCCGGGAGAAATATCAATAACCTCAGATATGCAGATGACACCACCCTTATGGCAGAAAGTGAAGAGGAACTAAAAAGCCTCTTGATGACAGTGAAAGTGGAGAGTGAAAAAGTTGGCTTAAAGCTCAACATTCAGAAAACTAAGATCATGGCATCTGGTCCCATTACTTGATGGCAAATAGATGGGGAAACAGTGGAAACGGTGTCAGACTTTATTTTGGGGGGCTCCAAAATCACTGCAGATGGTGATTGCAGCCATGAAATTAAAAGACACTTACTCCTGGGAAGGAAAGTTATGACCAACCTAGATAGCATATTGAAAAGCAGAGACATTACTTTGCTAACAAAGGTTCGTCTAGTCAAGGCTATGGTTTTTCCAGTGGTCATGTATGGACGTGGGAGTTGGACTGTGAAGAAAGCTGAGCGCCGAAGAATTGATGCTTTTGAACTGTGGTGTTGGAGAAGACTCTTGAGAATCCCTTGGACTGCAAGGAGTTCCAACCAGTCCATCATAAAGGAGATCAGTCCTGGGTGTTCACTGGAAGGACTAATGCTAAAGCTGAAACTCCAGTACTTTGGCCACCTCATGTGAAGAGTTGACTCATTGGAAAAGACTGATGCTGGGAGGGATTGGGGGCAGGAGGAGAAGGGGACAAGAGAGGATGAGATGGCTGGATGGCATCACTGACTCAATGCACATGAGTTTGGGTGAACTCCGGGAGTTGGTGATGGACAGGGAGGCCTGGCGTGCTGCAATTCATGGGGTCACAAAGAGTCGGATACAACTGAGTGACTGAACTGAACTGAAAGAATCCCCATACCCATTAGCAGTCACTCCCTATTCCCGCTGCCCCACCCCTGACACCCACTCACCTGCCTCCTGCATCTGTAGATGTGTGTTCTGTATATTTTGTCTAAATGGTCCCTTTGCATTTCCTGAGCACTGGTTGGCACACCAGGGACACCCTAATCCAAGGCGTCCTTCACTTTAGCCAACCAAGACCCACGTCCCTGTCAAGTGCTGGGCTTTGGCCTGTGAGTGGCACTGGCGG
The DNA here is from genome assembly GCF_019923935.1 of Bubalus bubalis. Taxonomy (NCBI): domain Eukaryota; kingdom Metazoa; phylum Chordata; class Mammalia; order Artiodactyla; family Bovidae; genus Bubalus; species Bubalus bubalis. Next base: position 65,588,894 of record NC_059174.1, on the reverse strand, counting down.
CCTTCACATATTTGGGTCTACTTGGCATTCCTGTGGTCTTCCGTCCCACTTCTACTTGGCATTCCTGTGGTCTTCCGTCCCACTTCTGTCTGCAAAGGCACAGCCCCAAAAATCATAACAATAAACCATGTCTGCAGAGCTCCATTTGCACACCAGGCACTTACTGACCCTGGTCAGTTCATCTAGATTGCCAACTCTGCCTGTGACCTTCTCCTTTTTTGCACCAACAGGAGGCTTTCTCTTTGGCAGCTCCTGCTTCCTACCCTTCAGCCCTGCCCTCTCCACCAAGTCCAACTTCACATCACTGATGTCTCATGGTACTTCCCTTTTTACCTCCCTGCCTCCAAGCTGAACTTGCCTCTCACCAGTAAAAGGAACCCGATTTTCTGGTTCCTGTTTTGTCACGTCTGTGAAGCGTCACGCCCTTTTCCTATTTTGCCGTGGGTGGGGTTAGCTCTGTTAGCTTGGCCTGGCTCCTGTCTAGAGGCTGTATTTGTTTCCTATTGCTACTGCAATCACAGCGTGCAGTGGCTCATAATAACAAATCTGTTATATTTCCGAAGGTCACAATCCCCAGAGGGGTCTCACTGGGCTAAAATCACCATGTTGGCAGGGCTGGTTTCCTCTAGAGGCCATAAAGAAGAAATCCATCTCATTGCCTCTTCCACCTTCCAGAGGCTACCTGCATTCCTTGTTCTGTGTCCCTGTCTTTCCTTCATCACTTCTTCTCTGACTTGAACCTATCTCCTGCATCTCTTCTTCACTTATGTGGACCCTTGTGATTACATTGGACTCACCTGTAATCCAGGATACTCTTCCCTTTTATGAATCTGCCTTTAGTGCAGTAGATGCAGGAGACCTGGGCTCCATCCTTGAGGCAAGAAGATCCCCTGGAGGAAGAAATGGCAATCTGCTCCAGTGTTATTGCCAGGAAAATCCCATGGACAGAGGAGCCTGGCGGGCTATAGTCCATATGGTTGCAAAGAGTCAGACACGGCTCAGCACGTACCCACACACTCATCCCTCTATCCAGCTGATCTTGGTGCCCTTTGCATCTCCACGTCCACGTGTGTGTTGTGCTCAGTCATTTCAGTCGTGTCCGACTCTGCAAACCCATGGACTGTAGCCTGCCAGGCTCCTCTGTCCAAGGGATTCTCCAGGTGAGAATACTGGAGTGGGTTGCCATTTCCTCCTCCAGGGGATCTTCCCAACCCAGTGATCAAACCAGTGTCTCTTGCATCTCCTGCATTGGCAGGTGGTGTTTTGTTTGTTTGTTTTTTTACACGACTGCCACCTGGGAATCTCCATGTCCAGTGAGTGGGAAGAAAAGTTGTGCCCACTTTGATATAGACACACACTTAGGCTCACACAGACATACAGACTCACATAAAGACACACAGACACACAAATACACAACTAGCATCCAGGATATATAAAGAACTCTTACAACAGAACAACAACAAAGCCCTTAAATAAGCCAGTTTAAAAGTGGGGAGGGAATTCCCTAGAAGGCCAGTGGTTAAGCACTTCGTTTCCACTGCTACGGTGGGGGTGGGGGAGCAGGGTTAGAACCCTGGCTGGGAAACTAAGATCCTGCAAGCCACCCAATGTAGACAAATAAATATAATACAAATGGGCAAAGAAAACATGCAAATGGATGCTCAACATCCTTTGTATTCAGGGAAATGCAAACCAAAGCCACAATGTGATGCCACTTCACATCCACGAGGATGGCTGCCACCAGAAAGGTAACAAGCGTTGGTGAGGATGTGGAGAGACAGAAACACTCTCATACATGGCTGGTGGAGATGTAAAACGATGCAGCCCCTATGGAAAACAGGTTAGCAGTTCCACAAAAAGTTAAACATAGTTATCTTATGACCCAGAAATTCCGGGGCTTCACAGGTGGCACAGTGGTACAGTGGTTAAGAATCCACGTGCCAGTGCAGGAGATGCAAAGATGAGTTCAATACCTGGTCAATAAGTTCCCCTGAAGTAGGAAATGGCAACTTGTCCCAGTATTCTTGACTGGAAAATTCCATGGAGAGAGAAAGAAGCCTGGTGGGCTACAGTCCATGGGGTCACAAAGAGTCAGACACGACTGAGTAACTGAGTACATACACACCACTAATTCCAAGAGAAATGAAAGCACAAAATATTATACAGAAATATTCACAATAACACTGTTCATTAAAGAGGTAAGGGAGGAGCCAGGATATAGAGAGGTATGTTTCATTTTCTGGGTTGGGGGGTGGGGGGAAACACAACTTCTGATATAGTTGAACATCAAAAGGTTACTGCCAATCACAAAGATGAGACACTTCAAGTTAATTTTAGTGCTTTTCTGTGTATGATTCAGGAGTCCAGGCTCATTGAAATTATTCCTTAGATAGGTATCTTAAGTATCCAGGGCCAGTATCCAAAGCACAGAGTGCTTCCTGTTTTTCTCCATCCTGAATTCCCTTCAGGGCACACCACCTGGAAGCAGCTGCACAGACTAGAACTGATGCTGTGGACGGGAAACCAGAAGCTGGGCTGACGGAGGAGCACGAAGGAGACAGGTTTGATTGTCCCAGGCTCCCCATGGAATGATGAGACATGAGTCTGGAAGAGGCGGGCCACAGTGGGGAGAGCAGGGGCTTCAAGGTTGGCTTGAGTCAGAATTTAGCTTGGTGGTCATAGGGAAGCCCTGAGGAAAGCTGTGCGGGAGTGAAGGGCTCATGTCTGTGATGGAAATACATGCATGGCTCTCAGTAGGCATTTCATCAACATCCGGATGAAACAAGGGCTGCCCGTTCCCACACTGCCTTTGCCTCGAGTTGGTCAAATGGATCAACTGCTTCTTAAGGTGGGACCCAATCCTCGTGTCATTTCCCAGTTTTCAGGGCGGTTTTTATTCCAGCACCACAGGGAATACATCTGGGTGTCTGCTTAGTCGCTCTGCAGCCTTTGGGATCTTTCCAGATCAGGGATCAAACTCGTGTCTCCTGCACTGACAGGCGGATTTTTTTTTTTTTTTTTTTTTTTTTTTTTACCACTGAGTCACCAGGGAAGCTCAGAAAATATTTTCAATGAGAAAAGCCATACACAAAAAAAGCACATATTGTATGACCCCATTTACAGGAAATGTCCAGAGCAGAGACAGAAGGTAGGTTAACGTTTTCCAGGGGCTGCAGAATAAATGAGCTGGGAGTGATGGCTAAGGGGTTCAGAGCATAGACCCACACCCGCGAGGGCACACCTGCATCCACAGGTGGTGTCACACAAGCGGGGTCGCACCTGGATACACACCTGAGGTCTCACCTGCCGGCACAGCACAGCTGGCTTCCCAGCCCCCTGGCAGCCCAGTGCCGCCTTCTCTCTCCCCAGTCCCACAGCCCTGCCACCTAACCCCCTTGGGCACCACCGAGTGAACACACAGGCCTCCCGCTCCTCACACTGTCACCGTCACCCCGCTAGGACCACAGACTCAGGAGGGTTGGAGGACGCCTCCACTGCCCGGAGTGGACTCACAAAGTGCACTTCAGCCTGCACTTCTCGCCAGCGCCCAAAGGTATAGGGACTCGTTTCCCAACGGGCCTCACGCGTGCGCCGGGTGCCCGGAACTGGGGGACACTGGGCGAATGGCCTGGGAAATGAAGTTAAAGGGCACGGCCCAGGAAAGAGCGTGGGAACGTATCAGTCACTCTGCACGAAGTTGGAGGACTTGACATACACAGCTTTGTGTTCTTTTATTTATTTTTGTCCTCTGAGGCATTTTATTTGTATGTATTCAGTTCAGAAGGCAATGGCACCCCACTCCAGTACTCTTCCCTGGAAAATCCAATGGATGGAGGAGCCTGGAAGGCTGCAGTCCACGGAGTCGCTGAGGGTCCGACACGACTGAGCGACTTCACTTTCACTTTTCACTTTCATGCATTGGAGAAGGAAATGGCAACCCACTCCAGTGTTCTTGCCTGGAAAATCGCAGGGACGGGAGATCCTGGTGGGCTGCTGTCTATGGGGTTGCACAGAGTCGGACACGACTGCAGTGACTTAGCAGCAGCAATTCAGTTCAGTTCAGTCGCTCAGTCGTATCCGACTCTTTGCGACTCCATGAATTGCAGCACTCCAGGCCTCCCTGTCCATCACCAACTCCCGGAGTTCACTCAAACGCATGTCCATCGAGTTGGTGATGCCATCCAGCCATCTCATCCTCTCTTGTCCCCTTCTCCTCCTGCCCCCAATCCCTCCCAGCATCAGAGTCTTTTCCAATGAGTCAACTCTTCACATGAGGTGGCCAAAGTATTGGAGTTTCAGCTTTAGCATCATTCCTTCCAAAGAACACCCAGGACTGACCTCCTTTAGAATGGACTGGTTGGATCTCCTTGCAGTCCAAGGGACTCTCAAGAGTCTTCTCCAACACCACATTTAAAAAGCATTAATTCTTCGGCTCTTAGCTTTCTTCACAGTCCAACTCTCACATCCATACATGACTACTGGGCAAACCTCCACACTTATTCAGCCTGCCTGTGAGGTTCACAATTTTCCCAGCCCTGTGATCATCAATGATTTCAAATTTGCCAATGTAATAATGCTTCATCATCACAATTAGAAACCTGATGACGACTTTGGAGCAGAGTATAATTCAGTTCAGTTCAGTCACTCAGTTGTGTACGACTCTTTGCAACCCCATGAATCTCAGCACGCCAGGCCTCCCTGTCCATCACCAATTCCCAGAGTTCACTCAGACTCATGTCCATCGAGTCAGTGATGCCATCCAGCCATCTCGTCCTCTTTTGTCCCCTTCTCCTCCTGCCCCCAATCCCTCCCAGCATCAGAGTCTTTTCCAATGAGTCAACTCTTCGCATGACAGGGCCAAAGTATTGGAGCTTCAGCTTCAGCATCAGTCCTTCCAATGAACACCCAGGACGGATCTCCTTTAGAATGGACTGGTTGGATCTCCTTGCAGGCCAAGGGACTCTCAAGAGTCTTCTCCAACACCACAGTTCAAAAGCATCAATTCTTCAGAGCTCAGCTTTCTTCAAGTCCAACTCTCACATCCATACATGACCATTGGAAAAACCATAGCCTTGACTAGACGAACCTTTGTTGGCAAAGTAATATCTCTGCTTTTCAATATGCTATCTAGGTTGGTCATAACTTTTCTTCCAAGGAGTAAGCATCTTTTAATTTTATGGCTGCAATCACCATCTGCAGTGATTTTGGAGCCCCCCAAAATAAAGTCTGACACTGTTTCCACTGTTTCCCCATCTATTTCCCATGAAGTGATGGGACCAGATGCCATGATCTTCGTCTTCTGAATGTTAAGCTTTAAGCCAACCGTTTCACTCTCCACTTTCACTTTCATCAAGAGGCTTTTTAGTTCCTCTTCACTTTCTGCCATAAGGGTGGTGTCATTTGCATATCTGAGGTTATTGATATTTCTCTCGGCAGTGTTGATTCCAGCTTGTGCTTCTTCCAGCCCAGCGTTTCTCATGATGTACTCTGCATATAAGTGAAATAAGCAGGGTGACAATATACAGCCTTGACATACTCCTTTTCCTATTTGGAACCAGTCTGTTGTTCCACGTCCAGTTCTAACTGTTGCTTCCTGACCTGCATATAGGTTTCTCAAGAGGCAGGTCAGGGGGTCTGGTATTCCCATCTCTTTCAGAATTTTCCACAGTTTCTTGTGATCCACACAGTCAAAGGCTTTGACATAGTCAATAAAGCAGAAATAGATGTTTTTCTGGAACTCTCTTGCTTTTTTCATGATCCAGAGGATGTTGGCAATGTGATCTCTGGTTCCTCTGCCTTTTCTAAAACCAGCTTGAACATCTGGAAGTTCATGGTTCACATATTGCTGAAGCCTGGCTTGGAGAATTTTGAGCATTACTTTACTAGCGTGGGAGATGAGTGCAATTGTGTGGTAGTTTGAGCATTCTTTGGCATTGCCTTCCTTTGGGATTGGAATGAAAACTGACTTTTTCCAGTCCTGTGGCCACTGCTGAGTTTTCCAAATTTGCTGGCATATTGAGTGCAACACTTTCACAGCATCATCTTTCAGGATTTGAAATAGCTCAACTGGAATTCCATCACCTCCACTAGCTTTGTTCGTAGTGATGCTTCCTAAGGCCCACTTGACTTCACATTCCAGGATGTCTGGCTTTAGGTGAGTGATCACACCATCGTGATTATCTTGGTCATGAAGATCTTTTTTGTACAGTTCTTCTGTGTATTCCTGCCACGTCTTCTTAATATCTTCTGCTTCTGTTAGGTCCATACCATTTCTGTCCTTTATCAAGCCCATCTTTGCATGAAATGTTCCCTTGGTATCTCTAATTTTCTTGAAAATATCTCTAGTCTTTCCCATTCTGTTTTTCCCTCTCTTTCTTTGCATTGATCGCTGAGGAAGGCTTTCTTTCTTTCTTTTTTTGAGGAAGGCTTTCTTATCTCTTCTTGCTATTTTTTGGAACTCTGCATTCAGATGCTTATATCTTTCCCTTTCTCCTTTGCTTTTTGCTTCTCTTCTTTTCACAGCTATTTGTAAGGCCTCCTCAGACAGCCATTTTGCTTTTTTGCATTTCTTTTCCATGGGGATGGTCTTGATCCCTGTCTCCTGTACAATGTCACGAACCTCATTCCATAGTTCATCAGGCACTCTATCAGATCTGGTCCCTTAAATCTATTTCTCACTTCCACTGTATAATCATAAGGGATTTGATTTAGGTCATACCTGAATGGTCTAGTGGTTTTCCCTTCTTTCTTCAATTTCAGTCTGAATTTGGCAATAAGGAGTTCATGATCTGAGCCACAGTCAGCTCCTGGTCTTGTTTTTGTTGACTGTATAGAACTTCTCCATCTTTGGCTGCAAAGAATATAATCAACCTGATTTCGGTGTTGACCATCTGGTGATGTCCATGTGTAGTCTTCTCTTGTGTTGTTGGAAGAGTGTGTTTGCTATGACCAGTGCATTTTCTTGGAAAAACTCTGTTACTCTTTGCCCTGCTTCATTCTGTATTCCAAGGCCAAATTTGCCTGTTACTCCAGGTGTTTCTTGACTTCCTACTTTTGCATTCCAGTCCCCTATAATGAAAAGGACATCTTTTTTGGGTGTTAGTTCTAAAAGATCTTGTAGGTCCTCATAGAACCATTCAACTTCAGCTTCTTCAGCGTTACTGGTTGGGGCATAGACTTGGATTACTGTGATATTGAATGGTTTGCCTTGGAATCGAACAGAGATCATCCTGTCGTTTTCGAGATTGCATCCAAGTACTGCATTTCGGACTCTTTTGTTGACCACGATGGCTACTCCATTTCTTCTAAGGGATTCCTGCCCAGAGTAGTAGATATAATGGTCATTGGAGTTAAATTCACCCATGCCAGTCCATTTTAGTTTGCTGATTCCTAGAATGTCGACGTTCACTCTTGCCATCTCCTGTTTGACCAATTCCAATTTGCCTTGATTCATGGACCTGACATTCCAGGTTCCTATGCAATATTGCTCTTTACAGCATCGGACCTTGCTTCTATCACCAGTCACATCCACAACTGGGTATTGTTTTTGCTTTGGCTCCATCCCTTCATTCTTTCTGGAGTTATTTCTCCACTGATCTCCAGTAGCATATTGGGCACCTACTGACCTGGGGAGTTCCTCTTTCAGTATCCTATCATTTTGCCTTTTTATACTGTTCATAGGGTTCTCAAAGCAAGAATACTGAAGTAGTATGCCATTCCCTTCTCCAGTGGACCACATTCTGTCAGACCTCTCCACCATGACCCGCCCGTCTTGGGTGGCCCCAAGGACATGGCTTAGTTTCATTGAGTTAGACAAGGCTGTGGTCCTAGTGTGATTAGATTGACTAGTTTTCTGTGAGTATGGTTTCAGTGTGTCTGCCCTCTGATGCCCTCTTGCAACACCTACCGTCTTACTTGGGTTTCTCTTACCTTGGACGTGGAGTATCTCCACAAGATACCCAACGAGAGTCTAATTAGCACCGGGCATTTACCTCTTTTCCTCTTTGTTGATACTCTTGAGAGTATCAGCTAGGACATTCACGTGCACCATTCTGGCAGCACAGAAAGATGGCAGAAAGGACGGGAGGGGCAAGCGTGTGGCATTCTCTGTGTCCTTTTAGCTATACTGCATATATATATATATATATATATATATATATATATATATTTTCCTCTTCCTCCCATATACAAGTATTAACGAAAGGAATTTTTTATGTATTGAGGTATGGGGAAGTCATTCTGGGTTATAAATGATTTATCTTGATATTTATGCTAACTAAAACAGCCCACTTACAGCCTGTCATACACAGACTCTCTGCTTTAATCACCAAAGAAAAGGGTGCACTGACCAGAACTAATGTCCATGTTAAAAATAAAGATCAGGAGAAGGATATGGCAACCTACTCCAGTATTGTTACCTGGAAAAGTCCATAGACAGAGGAGCCTGCTGGGCTGCAGTCCATGGGGTGACATGTCTGAGCATGTGTGCATGAAGGTGGAGCGAGATGAGTTGGTAGCAATAAACTGGTAGAACTAAAAAAAAAAAGATTAAATGCCTTGCTTCTTGGGACACCAGTGCTGGTCCTCCTTCAACAATAAGGCTCCCTTCCCAGGTGCCAAGGCCATCCTGACTCACTGTTGATCTGGTGGTTTTTTGTTTTGAAACCTTGAAGGAGTGTATCCTTGAGTTGTGTGATGTTTTTTGTTCTGACAAGACATAAAACTGCACTGAAACCATGCTTCAATGGAGCAGTTTCTCAGAGTTATCTGAGATGCTGTTTCCCAGGCTATAGTCCTCAGTTTGGCTCAAACAAAAAATTTTTTTCTATTTCTACTGTAGATTGGTTTATTGATTGGAAATGTGTGTGCAACAACTAGCTGGCAGGAAACTTCACAGGGCCTAGGATATCTTACTCTCATGGTACTGTTAGCTCAACACACACATGTACAAGGTCAGTCATGTTTGACTCCTTGTGATTTCTTGGGCTGTAGCCTGCCAGGCTCCTCTGTCCATGGGATTATCCCGGCAAGAATACTGGAGTGGGTTGCCATGCCCTCCTCCAGGGGATCTTCCCAACCCAGGGATCGAACCCACATCTCTTCTATATGACAAAGGTGGATTCTTTACCATTGAGTCATATAAAACAGATGTGACCAAGACACGCAGTCATGTGGACATTTAAGAAGGGGGAGACAGTGAACAATGAAACAAACTCAAACTTAGTTTAATTTGAAAGAACTAAGGTTTTGTTTATTTTTTGGACTGGCAATATTTTTACATGTTTCAAAATTCCAAAGATATCAAAAGATATAGAGTGAAAATTATTCCTCATCTTCCCCCTCCCTCCAATTCTCCTCCCCAAAAGCAAGTAGTATGTCTGGTAACCTTGTACCCTTCAGATTCAGTGTGTTTGTGTATGTGTAAGCAATGGCTTCCTCTTTACACAAATGGAAACATATCATACAAACTGTTTTATACCTTTTCACAGACAATGTATCTTGGCGCTCTTTTCCATACAAGTTCATAAAGACAGTCCTCATTTCAAGGGCTGTGTAAAAGCCAGCCAGTCCACCAGAAATCACTTAGCTAGTCCCATGTGGTGGACGCCAAGGCTGATTCTAAATTCTCACTTTCTGAAATCCATATCATAGTAAAAACTACACAAGAACAGTTTGTGCGGGTAGAAATATATCTGTAGGATTCATTTCCAGCAAATGGCTTGCTGGGACAAAGTTTGCTGTAATTTAGATAGCAACCAACAAAGTGACCTTCACAGAGGCTGTATCAATTCATATTCCCTAAGAAATGTATATGAATCCCTTCGCCCCCTTTTAGATAAAAGTGAAAGTTTAGGTAAGATGGTGGGTGGAGATCACACTGCTACAACCCTCCTGAATGTTAATTTAAAAATCCATCTTCACAGGAAAATGTTCAAAATATAGTAAGAAGCACATTACAAAAGAACTTTCTAAACAAAAGATAACTATACATATTTTTGCTGTATATAAGATTTAATGTTTACTCTATGTATACTCACATGTATATTTCAAGAAAAAGTTACAAAGAAAATTAACAAAATCTTAAGGTAATGAACATCACTGGATGGTGGAAGTATGAGGAATTGAATTTTAAATAAGCCTTCATACTTTCGTGTATTTTCCAGGTTTTGCTACAAAGATTTTGCATTACTTTGATAAACTGATAAAATGATATACTTTCTCTAGTTTACAGCAATTTCCCCTGAGGAGTTTGTTAACTGGTTTCAAAGTATCTGTAAGGAAATTAGTAGGAATATGATGCCTAGAAAAGGTGACCCAAAATGAGAAACGGAAAATTCCAAAAGAGCTGCACCACATGGAGAGGGCCGCAAACGCTGATGGTGACAAGCTTGTTCCCAGCTTAACGGATGAGGTGACTGGAGCCTCAGCCCGCCCAGTGCCCAGTCTAAGAACTGTGGAGACACGACCCTTCTGCAGCTGCCACTGTGAGGGCCGGGGCGGAGGGGACAGGGCAGTCGCAGGCCTGGCTTCTGAGCTGTCCAGTTACCGCAGGGTCTCCCCGAGTCAGAGCACGCTAGTGGTGGGGGCATTCCAAGTCCCCACCCCCACACCAACGATGGGGCCGTCACAAATGAAGGGCACTAGTGACCAGGCTTCTCCCGGTCATCCTGCGTCAGTGGCAGCAGTGGGAAGGAAATGGAACAAAGAAGACAGCCAAGCTGCTTACGCAGTAAAATCAACAGGATGTCTATTGGTATCTTTTGGATTAAGGGATGGGATGGCAGGTGGCAACAATCCTCGAGAAAGGGAGCAGGGAAGGAGGCACAGGTTTGGGATGGAAAGTGGCATTTCCCTCTGGGTAGGCGGTTTCCAGAGTTTGCTGGATATCCAGGGGGAGCTTCCGGCAGCATGCAGCTGCTGTTTCAGCCTGAAGCTCGGAGACCAGGACCTGGGAGTGAGCAGCACACAGCCGCGGTGTTGACTGGGACATCTTGGGAGTGCATGGAGCTCAAGATGCGGCTCTGGGACAGCAGCCCAGAGGCCCCAGGAGTTGAGGAGGGGAGGGCAAGAGGCCCCTTGAGAAGCAGAAGGGATCTGGGCAAGCACAGTGCTCCAGCATGCCAGGGGACCGAGGACTGTGGGGGGCCTGGTTGGCAAGCGGGACAAGCCAGGCGTTGAAGAGGCGGTGGTGACCCAAAGGGGGAGCGCTGCAGATTCCTCAAGAAAGAGACTGGGGAGAAAGGTGGCGGGCGCTGCCAGCTGCCCACCGTTAACCTCTTCCGAGGCTTTTTCTCGGGTATAGTCTCAACCACAGAGGTTAGAGAAGCTAAGTGATTCAGTCTTGGCCAGCGAGACATGGAGGCATTGGATGAAAGCTTCTGGGAGAGTCGTTTCTTTGAAACCTCACCGGCGATGAGTATTGGCCTACCTTTCCCCCTCCTCCAGTCCTGATGACGGTGGGTGCATCGGCTGAGGCTGCAGTGGTCTCCCTGTGACCACGAGGGACAGGCTGGGAGAGAAGCCACTGCCTCTGATGGCGCAGAGCCACTGAAGACACAGCCTTCAAGCAAAGTCTGATCTATTTAAGCCACTGTTAATGGGGTGCTGACTTCAAATGCTGCCTCCAACTCCTAGCTGTGCAACCTTGGGAAGGTTGTTTATCCTGGGCCAGATTTTCCTTATACATAAAATGGCGCCACCTCATAGAGGTGTGAGTCACTGCCTGTCTGAAAACATACCTCTTCTGAGCCACGTAAATAGGTTATTTGCTAAGAATGAAATGGAAGGTGGTGGAGGCCAAGGCATGACAACAGAGGCGCTGTGATAATGAGAGTTGACGAAGTCCACAAGACAAGCCCAGAGAGTGACAGGGTGGCAGAGACAAACCCGAGGCTTCGAGGCATCCTGTGGAACCTCTGGAGATGAGCTGCAAGCCTGGCTCTGCTACTGTGGAAACCCTACTGGGTGTGACACTCAAGCATCCAAAGAACAGAATTGGACACAGGAAAGTTCTGACAGGTCCTGACACTCACCCATCACATCTCAGCAGTGAGTTCTGATGGTCGGACACTCTGACACTGCTTAGAACAGCCGCTGTACCCTTCCAGAATCCTTCTTCCATTCAACTCGACGCTCTGACAACCCAATATTCCTTCTGGGGGATATTTTTCTGGGACAATTTCTACAAGCTGACCTGTGCCATGGCCAATTTTCCTTCCTTCCAATTGTTGATGTTTATGTTTTGTATTTAACTTCAATAGGATGCAACCACAGTGGGAATAGCAAACAAACAAAAAAGGCAATTATGCTGTGTAACTGGAGCACACAACACAGCATCTCAGAGGGACGGGCATTTCACTCTTTCATTCTAGGTTAGAAAGCAGGCAGATTAAATCCTTAGTTTTTGCATCCTTTCTGCTGAGATACCAAGGAGTACACCTTTGACCACAATATTCTTCTTTATAACAAGAACAGCATAGACAAAGATCAGAAGGCTTTGATTTCTTCAGGAGTAAAGTTGGAAGAGAGCAAGATGATGAGCCAGGCGAAGTTTCCAATTGTGGACATGAAAATGGTCATATTACAATGTACTGCATCATACATAAATAAGCCATTTTCTCAGACGTCTTGCTTTTCTGGACATTGACAGCTGAAAGAAAGGTCTTCTGAAGGTCAGCAGAGACCCCAGCAAGATGGTAAGCTGTGCTTGAGATGGGGCAGATAAACTTTGAGAACAAAACAGAGTCACATCATTCACAAAGGGCCCTCAGCATAGTCCAGTGGGTCTGATGGGCAGGCTTGGGATAGGGACAAAATTTAGGTTATCCTGTTGTTTCCCCCAACATATAAAAGACTAAAAAAGAAAAAGAGGGGAGACCTATAGATTAAAAGAGACCTAAGTCAAGCAAATACACGGTGTGATTTTTCTTTAGATCATGATTAGAACAAACCAAACAGAAATCAAAACAAAATTTATAAGGAAACCAGGAATATCCACTAGATATTTGATGACATAATAATTACTGTTATTTCTGCTTAGATGGTAATATAGTTTTACTCGAGATTTAATGAAATTAATAATTTTTCCTGCTTCATCACAGACATTCTTAAGTGAAACCATCCCCCCACCCCACCCCCTTTACTGCAATGCCAGGGAAGGAAAAATATGAACAGCGACCTTGGGGCAACTTCCTTGATTCTCACTGAGTCTCTGGCAGTGTTACCCAGTGTTGGATTTGCACTATCAGTGCAAACATCAGTGTAAACATCAACTTAGTGAAAAAGGCAAATGATAGCTCAGAATGACTATAAAAATGGTTTTTGTCACCATATGCCAACATGATTATATATATATATATATATATATATATAAGTCCATGCTTTTTAGAGATATTAAAATTACAAGATTTCTGGTGCTGATGTAAAAATAATCCTATGGCAACAGGGGTGCCAGTTAAAATGTATCAGCACATGGAATGTCCAAAATAAAATGCTAAAATTACTCAGAAAAATAAGTGGATTCTCTTCCCTCACACCAACTACAAATGTTGCAAAACAGTGGAAAAGAATTACTAAAAGAAAATGTGTACATGCTCAAGATAGCATTTGTTAAAATGAAATGTACAAGGCTGTTACCACAGCCCTGATTAATCAATTTCCAGAGTCAGGAAAGCCGGCTCTTATGCTGGGCGAGGGTTCTCCACCTCACGGCAGGTGGCTCTTTGGTGATGGGGTTTTGCAGGATGCTCGGCAGCATCCTCGACCTCCTCCACAGGATGCCACCGCTCTCCTCTGCCAGTCATGACAACCAAAATGTGTCCAAATATCAACAAGTATCTCCTGGGGAACAAAGCCACTCTGAGTGAGACCCTCCATCACAGGCAACATTGCCAATCTAAGGCCATGGTTTCTAACAGGAGCTGTGACACCCTGAGGGAAAGCTGTGGAATTTCACGGGGGAATCCTTTGTCACTTGATTTGGGCATGAGTGTGGCTGCCATGCCTGCTCTAATGACTCTAAAGTGCAGAAATGGATCCCAGCGGCCATGGATGTATGTCTGAAACTCCTTTCTATAATATATGAACTGCGACTTGGGTTGACTCCACATATAAATTAATTCCTGCATGTTTAGAATTTAAACAAAACCTTCCAGTAACGCAGCTGCATTTGTTTTGTGCAAACCTTTCCCAAGCCTTAGTCACCACTTCGGGATATCACACGCACACAGGCCTCGCATGTTTCTGTGGGTAACACCACACCCCATGCACCAGATGGCAAGCCATAGGCAACGCCCCAAGTCTCCAGGCACGATGGTCGCCACCACAGGGAAAGACGGCAACTCAGCCGACGTTACCTACTGACCGTTTCTTTTGCTTTAATTATCCTTTACAAAACGGGGACATGTATGGGTTTCTCAACATTACACACGTGTGTAGGTTCCGTTACCTCTGAATTCATTTCCGAGTATTGGGTTTGAGACTCTGGAGAATCAGTGATCTCAGGTGTTTGCAAGCACCACTGCCTTAGGAAATCTGAGGACGTTTCTACCCTCAGCCCCCTTCCAGAAATACACCTTGTGGACGTACCACACTTCTGTACCTGTGGTTCAACAGTCATCCGCCGCGTTCCTTCCCTACGTGGACTCCCTGATGTCAAACAGCACGGACGTGCCCACAGCGGGCTCTTCCACCCCAATAACGCGCACCGGGTTCTTTTCCTGCATGATCTCGTGGAGGTCGAACAGTGCCAGTGCCCTGCCGGAGGGCGGCCCCGCCTTCGTCCCGCCCCCGGGGCTCTCCTCTGGGGGTCCGAGCGGGCGCCGCCCGAGGTGCGGGCCGCGGCTGCGGACCTGCGGGCGCCGGCGGCCCCGGCCCCGGGGCTGCTCTCGGGTGTGTGTGATCTGGTGGCGGATGAGGTGCGAGCTCTGCGTGAAACCCTTGCCACACTGGCTGCACCGGAAGGGCCTGTCGCTGCGCGGCGGGCCCTCGCCCGGGCTCAGGGGCTCGGGCCAGGAGGGCGCGGGCGCGAACAGCAACCTCTGGCGGCAGTCGTAGGGCCCGTCGCCCGCATGCTTGCGCTGGTGCTGTGCCAGCGACGAGCTGTGCCTGAAGCCCTTGCCGCAGCGGCTGCACTCGTAGGGCCGCTCGGCCGTGTGCGTCCGCAGATGCAGGAACAGGCAAGTGGTCCGCGAAAAGGCCTTGCCGCACACGCTGCAGGCGAACGGCTTCTCGCCGGTGTGCGTGCGCCGGTGGCGGCCCAGTGACGAGTTCTGGTTGAAGGCGCGCCCGCAGTCCTGGCAGGCGTAGGGCTTCTCGCCCGTGTGGATGCGCCGGTGCACCGTGAGGTGCGTGCTGTGGCAGAAAGACTTGCCGCATTCGGCGCATTTGTAGGGCTTGTGGCCCGTGTGGATGCGCTCGTGCTGCACCAGCGACGAGTTCTGGCTGAAGGCCTTGCCGCATTCCTTGCACGCGTAGGGCCGCTCGCCTGTATGGATGCGCCGGTGCACCGTGAGGTGCGCATTGTGGTTGAAGGACTTCCCGCAGTCCGCACACTTGTAGGGCTTGTCGGGCGCCTGGCCGCGCGCCAGCTCCGCCTCCGGAACAGGACGCGCCACAGTGGAAGCCTCGCCGCGGTCGAGCCGGTTGCGCGGCTGTGGTCCCGGGGAGCCCGTCTCCTCACGTGCGGCGTCAGGGCTCCGCTCCAAGCTCGGACCCCGAGATTCCGGCACACACGCACGCTCCACCCTGGAGACCTCTGGGAGCCGACCGAGGCTCTCCCCAAGTCTGAGACTTCCGTCCTGAACTGGGACTTCCTTGAGTTGCCGCCAATGACCCTGGTCCTGCTCGGGGCCCCTGACCCAGCCCGCCCGTTCCCAGTCTTCCCCCGATGAGGCGGGACACAGCGCCTCCCCCAGGAAGCCTTCCTGGCCCTTCTCCTCAGGAAGGCCCTGCTCCCGGGCTGGTGGTTGACCCTGCAGTCCAGCTTCCTGGCCTGAAAGAAAAGCAAAGAGATGTGAGGGGCTGATGGACACACCCTGGGTCTGTGTCCTACCTCCCAGTTCTGCTCACGTTGACCGCAGTGCTCTGTCTGCAAACAAAGCTTCCCTCACTCATTCTTTCAACAAAAACTTTTTGAGCACCCGCCATGGGCCAGATACCGGCCTAGATCAGGAGCTGGCCAAAGACAACCCCCAAGCTAACCACGCTAACGGGCGGACTCTGAAGCGGTCAGGTCTCCCGTCAGTCACAGAGGGTCTGCTGGCAGGCGATTTTGCGGGTGACACTTAGTCCATTCATCAGCTGGCTTTAAAAACCTCAGCTCTGGGAGATGATGCTGGGTTAGCTGGGCGACGAGCAATCCCCTCAAGCTTTACAAACAGGAGGAGGAGGTAGAAGGGAAAGACTGGGCAGGAGGCCTGAGCCAGGGAAGCTGAGCCAGCTGTCAGCCTGCAAGGACACGGGGACTTCTGTCCAAGGACCACGTGGAACTGGACTCTGCCAACAACCTGCCTGCATCCAGAGGCACAGCCTTTCTGAGCCTCCCAGTAAGTCTGCCACTTCCACTGCCCGTCCACCGATACCTTGCCTTTGGCCTTGTGGGGGCCGCAGCAATAAACCAGTTGGGTCGGACAGAACTGAGAGATAATACATTGCCTTAAACCTGTGTGTTTGTGGTAATTTGCTACAGTGATGATAGAAAACAAGTACAGAGATTGAACATTGCACACAAAGCCTAAAATACTGTCTGGCCTGAAGTGCTGGGGATAAAGCAGTGACTCCAAAGGACAGAAAGCCCTGCTGGGGAGGCAGACACAAAGCACAGAAGGAGCACGCTCGGGGGGACGAGGAGCTGTTTCAAACCCAGGTGTGACAGGTCAGATCCCATGTGGAGGTGCCCTCTCACCTGTGGGACACCTTGCGAGGAGCAGCCCCTGGTCCTGGATCCTCCAGAGGCCGAACTGCCCCTCAGGCAGGCAAGGTGCTCCCTCCTCCCAGCACAGTGATGCACCACTCTACCAACTGACCACACACTCAGCCCCTGCACATACCTATTCCTGGGAAGGCAGGGCGGCTTCCGGAGGCTGCAGGGGTTAGGGTTCCTGGAGGCTCCAGCCTCCAGAAGCGCCCGCGGGCCTTGGCCCTTCCCCTCACCTCCAGAGCCAGCAGCAGAGCATCGGGCAATCCCCCTCTGACATCTCCCGTCCTCATCCTGCCCCCCTCACAAGAGGGCTGCTGTGAGGTCACAGGCTGGCCCAGCAATCCAACAGATGGGCTGGGGGATTAGGACGTGGACGTCTTCAGGGCCAGCGGGCCTGCCCACCCCCAGCTTGAACCTCCTGACCTGCTGCAATTCTGGCCATGGCACACTCTGTATTCATGCACTCAGGGCCCACCTCAGCACATCAGAATGTCCACAGGCAGCTCAGAGCTGACAGGAAGCAGGTTCTCAAACCTGCCTCAGACGCCAGGCAGTGCGAGAGCACTGGCTGGGGAGAGGAACTGGAGGGGCTCAGGCTGGCCAGGCAGCTGGCGCGTCTCCTCACCTCCAGACCCAACTGGGCTCCACGCACAGCACCCAGAGCGGGTCTTCTAAAACACCAGTCAGCCCTCACAAAAGCTTGTACAGGAACGTTCACAGTAGCGCTATCCAGTAGAACCAAGTAGAAACAACCCAATGTGGTCCACCAACCAAATGTGGTCCATCCACACAATGGAATATGATTCAGTGATGGAAAGGAATAAACTACTGAAACAAAGTACAGCATGACTGAACCTTGAAAACATGATGCTCCTTGAAAGAAGCTAGATATACACAAACTATTACATACTAAAATAAGTTACAAGGACATTTTGTACAACAGAGGGTATTTACCCAATATTTTATAGCTGTAAGAGGAGTATAGCCTTTAAAAATTGTGAATTACTACATTGTGTACCTGTATTTATATAAGATGTTATACATCAACTACATTTCAAGAAAAAATAAAAGCTAGACACCAAAGGCCATGTTGTAAGAGTGCACTTAAATGGAATATCCCGAACATGCAAATTCCCTGACAGAAAGCGGCTTAGTGACGCCAGGGGCTGGGTGGGATGAGGTGATGAGCGACTACTGTCATTTAATGAGAAATATGTATGTGGTCTTCATCCCTGGGCCCCAGCACACAGCTCCTAAAACCCTTGCAATTTCCTTAGTGAGAGGGGTTAGGACTGTCTTTTGTTAATTGTAATAAATTCCCCTCAACCATGAGTTCATGCTGAGAGGCGACTCTTGATGGGCCCTCAACAGCTTCAGGATGGGATGCTTCAGCCCCTCTCCCCTGACACTTGCCTGTTCATTTATATCCTTTATATTATCATTTACAAAACACAGTAAATGTAAGCAGTGATTTCCTGAGTTCTGTGAGCTGTTACAGCACACTATTGAACCTAAGGGGGGCGCCGTGGGAACCCCTGGTTTACAGCCAGTCAGTCCGAAGGATGGGAGGCCGACTTGTGACCCATGTCTGAAGAGGGGCCAGTCTAATAGGACTGTGTTCCTAAGCTGTGAGGTCTGCACCAACTCCAGGGAGGGCAGGTCAGAATTGGACTGAACTGTTGCGACACCCATCTAGCGCCTGAAGAGTTGGACAATCAGTTGTTGATGTGGAAAAAACCCACATATTTGGCATTAAGAGTGTTCTATGGGTAGAAAGAAACCAGAGTACCTCTAGTGGATGATTTCTGGGGAGCTGCAATGTTCTGGAACTGCACAGTGGTGATGGATGTACAATCCATGAACATGCTCAAAACCAGAGAACCGTACACTTTACATGGGTCAATTTTATGGCAAGCTTGGGACCGGGCAGCCAGAAGGGAGCTGGCCAGGTGGATGAGAGTTACCTCAGAGACTGGGGAAAGGAAGGCTACTGTCTGGGGCTGAAGATAAACAGGCTCCACACCCAGAGTACTTGGCAGTCCCATCCCAGGTTGGGGGCCACACCGTGTGTGGAGGGACCACGGACTCCCTGCAGATGGTGTCAGAGGGGGAGCAGACTGTGGGTCCAGCTGCTTATGTTTCCCATGGCCAGAGCCCACTTCCTTCAAAATGTAGTCAGGGTACCAACACACCGGCCCAGGGACTGACGACAATCTAACCCCACCCCAGCCTTCGAGCAGCTGGGGTGTCCCCCTCCTCAACAACATCTGGAGCTGGAGAAAGGGGACAAATATGACTGGGGCCACTCTTCCCAGCTCCTTCAGCCCTCGCATGGAGCACGGATGTGGCGTCCAAAGCTGCTGCAGCCGCACCCAGCCCGAAGAAAGGCCAGGAGAATTGGGACCACCAGCCTCGGCAGCGCGGGAATGCTGAGCCAGCACCGGCACGATCCCCCCAGCTCTGCTTCGTGAGGGGCCTGCCGCTCCCGTGCTGACGGCGCTGGGTCAGCCGTCAGGTACTCATGGCTCCCACGAGAACAGAAGCGCGTACGGCACAAGTGCACAGACTGTGGACAGGCAAGAATGAAATGGAGGTGAAGGGCAGGTTCACACTCAGAAATTACCCCATGGGAAGGACACGCCACACGCTGCTGGGAAAAGAGGGAGTGCTGGACTCTGGCGCTTGAGCAGGGCCAGCGTCTCTGAGCTCAGAGAAAGGCGGGCACGGGTGAGGGGACCCCAGAGCACCGGGAGCACTGCAGGCAGTGGGTGAAGGACGGGGCCCAAGCCCCTGTGGAGAAAGGGCTCCAGGGAGGCCCGAGGCAGCTGTCCCAGAAGGACCAGCTCTCAAGGCCAGCCTCTGGCTTGGTCAGGGAACTTGGATTTGGGGGCACTGCCCTGAACCAAACTGGGAAGAGAGACTCACTGTGGCTTAGGGCAAACACCTGCTTTCTCCTGGGAGCTTGGGTCTTGGTCTGTGCCAGGTGGAGGATGCCCGCATGAGCAGCCCCCAATCAGCCCTGGCCCAGAGCCTACATGAGCCTGCCTAGTAGCCAACACCTCTCACCAACTGTCACAGCGCACTGCCGGGGGACTGAGGGGGTCCAGGGGGGATCTGGCCCCCCTGACTGGCCTCTTCCCTTTGCTGACTTTCCTCTGGGGACCCCGACACGTCACCCCTTCCAAGGGGCACA
Source organism: Bubalus bubalis (assembly GCF_019923935.1). Classification (NCBI taxonomy): domain Eukaryota; kingdom Metazoa; phylum Chordata; class Mammalia; order Artiodactyla; family Bovidae; genus Bubalus; species Bubalus bubalis. Next base: position 65,568,783 of record NC_059174.1, on the reverse strand, counting down.
GCTGCTCCTATCAGGGCTCCCACTCGGTGGGCTCTCACCTGGACGGCAGCCCTGGGCAAGTCCTCTCTCCGCCACCCACAGCTCAGCCCCTTGCTCCAGCTGGGAGATGACTTCTGGTTTGGGAAGCTCAGGCCCTGGAAACAGAGAAAGACAAAGGTGGTGTGGGTCTGCTCTGGAGAAGATGAGAACCAGTCCAGGCTCCAGACCGAGACTCCTGACCCTCAGGGGCCGGGGTGCCTCATAAGGTTCTGCATCCGGACACACATGGGCAGAGTCTACAACCCACATGTCCCGCAGGAGTGAGAAATCAAGCTCCGTGATCTCCAGCCCGAGGTCAAGTCATCACACGAGAGGCCCGGCAACCCATAACCCATGAAGAGTAAGTCAGCGCAGGAATCTGGTCAGCAGCAGGGGAAGCGGCCTCACCCACGGACAGCAGGTGCCCAAAGGTCTCCAGCATCACGTCTCGGTACAGGGTCCTCTGGGCCGGGCCCAGCTGCCCCCACTCCTCCTGGGTGAAGTCCACGGCCACGTCCCGGAAAGTCACCGGCTCCTGAAACATCACACATGCTCCATCACCCGGACTGTCCCCATCGGTGTCTTCAGGATTAGGAGGAGGGGTGGGAAAGGTGAAGACAAGCAGGCCAGTGGCCAGGGAGCGCGTCCCGAGCAACGCGAGTCAGGTTTCCCGGGCCCTGCTGGGCTCCCGCCTGGGGTGGGCTGTCGGCCAGGACGCAAGAAGGCATCCGGGCAAGAGCAAAGCCAACCAACCCACAACCAACCTTGGACAGGCACAGGTGCTGACAGAGACCAGTCTAAACTGCTGACTTGCAGATTTGTGGGCTAAAGAAACAGTGACTGTTGTGTCTAGGCCCCCAAATTTTGGGATAGTCTGTTATGCAACAACGGCTAACTGACACACTAAAAAATCCTCAGAGTCAAAGCAAGGCTTATCCTCCTCCCTGAAAAGAGGGGTGTGCAGCTGGAGTTAGAAATTCACTGGCCTTCAGAGACTGGGCAGGCTCACAAGCGACTGAAGTGGATTCATGTAAGGGCCTGTGAGGGTACTTAACCTATGAGAGGTGGCACAGGAAGTGATGGTAACATGTGCCCTGTCTGAAGGGGCAGCTCGGACTCAGACCCAATTGACTGTGGCAAAATACAGGCCTCACGTGGTCAGAATGCCCAGTCTCTGGTGAGAAACTGAAAATCAGGCCGCATTTTATGAGGGGAAAACTTGTAGTTCCATGTAAAAGAATACAGTTAAGTCTCCTATCTCACGCCATATATAAAATTTAACTCAAACGGATCAAAGGCATAAATATAAGAGTTAAAACTATTAACCTCTTAGAAGAAAACATATGGCTAAATTTTTATAACTATATCTGACAAAGGATTCTTAGCTATAACAGCAAAAGAACAAGCAATAAAGTAAAAAAAAATAAGTAAACTGGACTTCATAAAAATTAAAACCTTTTTTGTTTCTAAGGGACATTAACAGGAAAGTGAAAAGACACTCGTATGATGGGAGGTGATGACTGCAGATCATCTCTCTCTAAGTGACTTGTATTCCAAAGATACAGAGAACTCTCAAGACTCAGTAATGAAGACAATCCAATAAATAAGCAAAGACTCTAAATAGGTATTTCTTCAAGAAGACATAAAAGAAAATAAACAATCAGCTAATAAGCACCTGAAAAGATGCTCAAGGTCATTCGCCACCAGGGAAATGCAAGTCAAAATCACATACAAAAGACTTCAATTTTCAAGTGGTATTTCCTTTAAGAAAAACACAATTAACATTTTTAAATATTTAAGAAATTATAGTACAGGTGGCATGTGGTTCGACCAAAAATTATGCAGCAAATCTACAGAACCCTTTGGCTGGGACCAAGCTCTCTGCTCCTGTCCCCGCACCCTCACCTCCCACTCTGACGGTCCTCCAGCCCTGAAAACGCGGTCGCTGTGCCTCCGGCCACCACTACCTGCTCTGCACGCAGCGCCAGTGACACTGCTGGGCCCGCTGCGGGCTGTCGAGGCCACAGACCTCCCAGTGGCATCACATGAGTCCCGCGTGTCTCCTCCTGGAATCCCAGCAGAAGCCCACTCCTCGCTGTCTTTGAGCCTCCCCGCTGCTTCACCGCAGAGTCCTGCAGCCCTCCTCCTGGTCTCCTGCTCTGCACTGCAGGCCCAGCAGGATGGGCTTTGTCAGACCTGCTCCCTCCATACATCCTCCCCTAGCTGAGTAGGCCGCCCTGGCATCAGCCAGCACCCAGTCACTGGACTCCACCCTGGGCGTTAGCTAGCTCTCAGTGTCTCTTACTCCACCCGGCAATGCCTGAATGTATTTTTCAAACTCATGCCATTCCTGCTTAAAGCATTCAAATAGCTCCTTCCTTTTGATAAAGGATGACCCCCTTTAGCCTAGCTATGGGTAGCTGAAAAATGGCCCCTAAAGATATTCAGGTCCTAGTTCTTGGAACCTGTGAATATTATCATAAATGGCAAAAAGGACTCTGTGGATGTGTTAATCGCATCCCTTAATGGGTTTTAAACCCATTTAAAACCTTTAATGGGTTTTAAAAATAGGGAGATTATCCTGGAATATCCAGGTGGTCCTTAACTTCAATCACAAATGTCCTTCTGAAGGGAAGGTATTCGGAGACTGAACTACAGGAGGCAGAAGATAACGTGACCACTAAAGCAAAATGAAAGTGGACAAAGGCCCATGAGCCAAAAAATGCAAGGTCCATGGCTCTAATAGCTGAAAAAGGCAACGCGAGACCAGCGGAGAGCCTTGACAGGAAAGGTGCAGCTGCTCACGACTGATCTCAGTCCAGGGAAAGTGATTTCAGACTCCTGACCTCTGGAACCCTAAGAATCAACACATTAATATATATTTCAAACCATCACGTTTGTAATAATCTGTCATGGCAACCAAAGGATGCTAACACACTGGACCTCAAAGCCCCTGCTTCTGACCCTCGCCTCCTGTGGTGGCAGGCCTCCAAGATGGACCCCAGTGACCCCAGCCCGTGTAGCCCCTCCTATACCGGGCAGATCTGACTTATGGACCCCAGTGATCCCAGCCCGCGTAGCCCCCTCCTATACCGAGCAGATCTGACTTATGGACCCCAGTGACCCCAGCCCGTGTAGCCCCTCCTATACCGAGCAGATCTGACTTATGTAACTGAGATAATTCAGAGAGTGAATTCTGAGCCCAGGTCAACAAGACACTGTGGCTTCCACCGAGCCCTGTCTTGGATCATTCCCTTTGTGGGAAGCTGGGCGCCATGTTGTAAGAACGCCCAGACAGCTCCAGAGAGAGTCCCACATCAGAAGGAACAGAGGCCTCCTAACAACTCTCATGAATGAGCCATCCTGGAGGTGATTCCTCCAGCCCCAGTCAAGTCTCAGGTGACAGCAGTCCAGGCTGACATCTTGACTGTCATGAACCCAGGCCAGAACCACCAGCAAAGTTATTACAGGATTCCTATCATCAGAAACTGAGGTAATATTTATTGTTGTTTTCGGCCACTATGTTTTTCATTACTTGTTACACAGCAACAGATAACAAACACACTCGCTCTTAAGCCTCTCACTGCTGACAGATTCTCTCCTTGACTGAACTTTAGTCTGGCTCACAACCTCTTCCCAAATAAGCTTTGACCTTTGGGCTTCTGCGTCCATTTCTGCATCATTCAGTTTTACCAAAAATCCGGTCCCATTGGTTTCTTGGGTCCTATTGGTCCCAAGAATCCTACCCTCCATATCTGATCACTCTTGATATCTTTTCAAAGTCCTCATCCCCCACAGCCCTCCAAGTAACATCCCATCATTTGGCCTGATTCAGCAAGAACCCTGTTTTAGGTCAGTTTAGCAAGATATGCAGATGACACCACTCTAATGGCAGAAAGTAAAGAGGAACTAAGGAGTCCCTTGATGAGGGTGAAAGAGGAGAGTGAAAAAGCTGACTTAAAACTCAGCATTCGGAAAACTAAGATCATGGCATCTGGTCCCACCACTTCATGGCAAACAGATGGGGAAACAATGGAAATGGTGACAGACTTTATTTTCTTGGGCTCCAAAATCACTGCAGAGGGTAACTGCAACCATGAAATTTTTAAAAGATGCTTGCTCCCTCAAAGGAAAGCTATGACAAACCTAGACAGCATATTAAAAAGCAGAGACATCACTTTGTCCATATAGTTAAGTGAAAGTATTAGTCACTCAGCCATGTCCAATTCTTTGCGACCCCATGGACTGTAGCCCACCAGGCTCCTCTGTCCGGAATTTTGTTGAATTCTCTTAAGAATTCCTCTTGCCTGGATCAGGCAAGAATACTGGAGTGGGTTGCCATTTCCTTCTCCAGGGGATCTTCCCCACTCAGAGATGGAACCTGGATCTCCTGCATTGCGAACAGACATGCAGTCATGTATATCATGTATGGATGTACAGCTGGACCATAAAGAAGGCTGAGAGCCAAAGAATTGATGCTTTCGAATTGTGGTGCTGGAGAAGACTCTTAAGAGTCCAGTGGACTGCAAGGAGACCTAACCAGTCATCCTAAAGGAAACCAACCCTGAATATTCATTGGAAGAACTGATACTGAAGCTCCCAATACTTTGGCCACCTGATTCGAAGACCCAACTCATTGGAAAAGACCCTGATGCTGGGAAAGATTGAAGGCAGGAGGAGAAGGGGATGACAGAGGATGAGATGGTTGGATGGCATCGCCAACTCAATGGACATGACTTTGAGCAAACTCTGGGAGATAGTGAAGGACAGGGAAGTCTGGCATGCTGCAGTCCATGAGGTCGCAAAGTCAGACAACAGCCAAAAATTACCGCAAAGTCAGACAACAGCCAAAAATTACCTCTACCCCCACTATAAAAATACCCACGTTTGCGTCTTGTATTCACAGTTGAGCCCAGTTCTATACTGAAGTCTCTTTCCCCCTATTGCAACTGTCCCCAAAGAAAACCTGTTTTTACTGCTTTAACTATGGCCCAACTCTGATACTCTTTGACACTGCTCACTCCCTGCCCCTTCTCCGGGATCCACAGCAAAAGTAAACAAAAACGTGGTTGCATCTCCTACACATTTGCAACAGTCTCTGAACACTCTGCACACCTAGGATTATCAACAGTCTCACTTTGTATACCAAATCTGAAATAAATGCAAAAGCCGGCAGGCAAGGACAGAAGGACAGAAAGTCTGGAACTTAAGGAATTACATACATTTCTTTGGGTTCCTGCCACGTGGAGTCAGCACGGTATGGAGAACACGGGCAGCAGCCACTTTGTCTAGAAGGGCCGGAGCTTTCAAATAGGCGCCTTCCCAGATGCCCTTGGAGACTGCCCTGAACTGAGTCCCCGACAGCCCGGCAGGGGTCAGACCCTAATAGTCGCTCCCGCCCCAATAACGCGGTGTGTCCTTACCCAGGAGGCGGTGCCCGGGGTTTCGGGGAGCGGGACTCTGGGTGGGTGTCGGTTGATTCCGCACGTTGAAGCATCTCTACTCCAGTTTCTAAGACCCATCCTCACGGTGGACGGCCTTCGGGGCGGGGGAGGGGGGCAGGGTATCGGCGGGGGGCCAGCCTGGTGCTCGGGAACGAACCCAAGTCCTTTCCCTGAACGGAAAGGCCGGAGGACTCGCGGAGCACGCGCACTCGGGGACGGGAAAGCCCGGGTTCGAACCAGACGCCACCCCTCACCAGCTGGGCATGTCAGCGTACCCCAACCTGGGCTTCAGTCTCCCCGTATGTCCAGGGGATAAGGCCCGACCCTGCCCACCGTGCGCTGTGAGGGCTAAAGGGGTAATACCCGGCCCGAAGCCCGCTGCCATCGTTGTTATTGTTGCTATTATTGTTCTGCCGTACCTGGAGCCGTTCTACCGGCGGCCCCGTAGCCATCGCCAGTGCCGCCGCTTCCTCCTCGGGGTCCATCCTAGGCTGACAGGTAGAGGACTGGTGCTCGAGGCGACCCTGAACACGAGAGCCGTCCCCGCCACAAGAACCGCAAGACTCACAGCCCGCTGGACAATGGCGGCCGCGCCGGGGACGCCGCAACTACAGATCCCAGAAGGCCGTGCGGCACGCCGCAGGCCCGGCCAATGAAAGCTTTCGTTCGTCGAGCCTTCAACCAATGGGAGCCCGTTGGCTTCGGGCCAATGGGCGCTTCCTCCCTGTTGCCCTGCGGCCAATGGGAGCTTCCATCCTCCGGCCTCCGGGCACCTCAGGCGCTCACCGCACAGATTCGTGGGCCTGAGTGGGCGGGGTTCCTCTGCCCATTGCCGTCGTGCTGCGGGTCGTCGTCGTGGGGCAAGTACTTCTCCCAGTCCAGCCGTTTCGCAGCCTTCGCCCTCGCAGCCCTGCCTCCAAATGCCAGTCTGCGCCCCGGGTCCCGTCCTCCATTTGGGTTACCCCGTGGCCCCTCTTTCAAATGCCAATCTGCGCCCTGCGGCCCCCATTCCGAATGCCAATCTGCGCCCTGCGGCCCCCATTCCGAATGCCAATCTGCGCCCCGCGGCCCCCTTTTCAAGTGCAGTTTGTGCCCCGCGGCCCCCCTTCCCAATGCCAGTCGGGAACCTGGATTGCCACAGCCCTTGAAATCCGGGGTCTGCTCTTCCTAGCCGGAAACACAGAGGAGGCCTGGGGCTTTCCTAGTTTCTTTCTGGATTGTATACTGTCGTTGTGCTCAAAATATTTCTGTGCTAAAGAATAACACGAACGTTTAAACGTTTGTCACTGGAAACGTTTTGAGCAGCCGTTGCCCAGAGCGGACACCGCTCGAGATCTGAAAGCTGATCTTGTTCTGTTTCTCGATTGGGGGGTCTTTCCCTTGCCATGGGTCATGTCCGTGAGTTTGTTAGAGTCTGTTAAAAAATTACTAGAAAAGAAGGAAAAAGCAGATGTTCACCGGGATGCAATCAAATAAGAATCTTTACTTGACCATTTGAGTGTATGCTAGGAACCAGGCATAGCAAGCAGAGAACAGAGGTACTTGCCTGCGCTCACAGTGGTGCTGGTGTAGTGGGGAGAGACAGACAATAAAGCACAAACAGGGCAAAGGGCTGAACAGTCACGGTCACTGCAGGGATGGGGCAGCCGGCCTCCAAGGGGCCTGAAGTTTCCACACACTCTCCTGCTCCTCTCTTTTCTGCCCTTGAATCTCCGCTCCTCCAGTGACCCCTCTGCTCTTTACTGGGCATCCCCCCTGCAACCCTATCTGGGGCCCAACCCCACAAGGTCTGCGGTACCAGGAGGAGCATGTGGTCAAGCATCTTCCTTCACCACAGCAGGTGCCTGTGGAAACCACAAATCAGGCAGCCTCCAAGGAGACCAAATCTGGCCTCTATCAGGAACCCAGCAAAATTTCCTGGCAGTATCCCTTTCTCTACAGTCACGGACTGATGAAAGGTTAGATAGCATCACCGACTCAATGGACATGAATTTGAGCAAACGCTGGGAGATAGTGGAGGATGGAGGAGACTGCCGGGCTGCCATCCATGGGGTTGCAGAGTCAGACATGACTGGGTGACTGAATAGTCACTGACTTTTTTCCTGGTCCTGTTGAATCTTGGATGCATGATGTTTTCCTATTACTTTGACTGTTTATTTTCTATTACTTGTAGTTTTGTTTTCTTCTTGATTATAAGTGTTAGTCTCTCAATCGTGTCCAACTCTTAGCCCCCTGGGGACGGTAGCCTGCCAGGTTCCTCTGTCCATGGAATTCTCCAGACAAGGATACTAGAGTGAGTAACCATTCATTTCCAGGGGATCTTCCTGACCCAGGGATCAATCCCAGGCTTCTTGCATTACAGGCAGATTCTTTACCATCTGAGCCACTAGGGAAGCCCTGATTTTAATATAGGGTTTTGTCTATTGAAGTAGTTCTCAACGTGTGGACTAGGGACAACCTGGGAGATTCCTGAGATCCTTTCTATGAGACAGTGAGTTCCAAGCTAAGTTCATAATAATACTTCCCCCCATTCCCATTTCTCACAAATGTATGGTAGAGGTTTTTTTTTTAAGCTTCTGAATGAACAATATTGGGACAGACTGAAGGTGTCAAACAAAGCTGGATACTGGTTAACTTGGTGAAAACAGATTTTATTTAGTAACTGCTGACAGAAGAGGCAATAACTGAGTTCCATTTGAATGTGTACAGAGGTGATTGGGCTTTATTTATTTATTTTGGGGGGGGGCTTTCTTTAAAAAAATAATTTTATTTGTTTATGGCTGTGCTGAGTCTTCCTTACTGTGAGGTCTTTTCTCTAGTTGCGGTGGGCAGGGGTTGCTCTTTGTTGGGCGAGCAAGGTCCTCATTGCCGTAGCTTCTCTTCTTCCAGAGCACAGGCTACAGGCGTGAGGGCTTCAGGAGTTGCGGCCTCCAGGCTCTAGACCGCAGGTTCAGTAGTTGTGATGGGGGCTTAGTTACCCCACAGCATAGAGGATCTTCCCGGGCCAGGGACTGAACACGTGTTTCCTTCTTTGGCAGGCGGATTCTTTACCACTGAGCTACCAGGGAAGCCTGAGACTGGGCAGTTGAAAGGGAGAATGAGGGAATCAGAAGGGGGAGTGTAGGGGCTCGCATGAAAAATTACAAAGGGATGTTCAGTGTAAATGTGATTAGGTCAGCTGCATCAGATGCTGGGCATTCTTGAAGTTAGGATTCTGTCCTCCTGGAGACTGGAGACAGAGGCCCCGTCCTTCCTGGTGGTTGCATTTCTAAGGAGTGGCCTTCAGGTCCTTGAGTAAGACACTTCAGAGTTAAAGGAGATACAAATGCATTTCAAAGGGGCAGAGAAAGGTTCAAAACTGCAAGCCCTTTTTCGTCAGTACTCTAAGGTGACTCAGTGGTAAAGAATCTGCCTGCCAGCGCAGGAGACACGAGTTTGACCCTTGGGTCAGGAAGATGCCCTGGAGTAGGAAATAGCAAACCACTCCAGTATTCTTGCCTGGGAAATCCCATGGACAGAGGAGACTGATGGGCTTCAGTCCAAAGGGTCACAGAGTTGGATATGACTGAGCATACAAGCATGCTAAGAAAGGGAGGTCAGGAGACTATTCTCAGGTGATGGCTGGAAAAAAACTGTAAATTCTCCTAGCAGAATTTCTCAAGAAGACATAATAACGAGAGGTTGGGATCTTCCTAGCAATATAACGTTATGCCGCTAGAAGTCATGGTAGACTTTGGTCGTCTCTTAATAAAAGCATTTGGACTGAGTTCTCTCTCCCCACACCCCTCGGCACTGGGAGGCTTGTAGGATTTTTAGTTCCCCGTTAGGGATCAAACTTGGGCCCTTGGCAGGGAGAGCATGGAGTCCTACCACTGGACTGCCAGGGAATTTCCTAGACTGAGTTCTTACTTGCTGAGAGTTCTGCGATTCTCAAAGGCATAAATCATTAAGGAAATCCAGTTGCCTTCAGTCAGGCCAAACATTAAAGAGATTTGCAAAAATAAAAATCAGTTTCCTACCTTGCTAGCTGGGTGACCTTAAGCAGGTTTTTGCACCTCTCTGAGCCTCAGATACCTCAATTGTAATGTTAGCTACCTCAAAGGATTGTGATGAGGGTTAAATAAATTAATGATACATACAAAGTACTTAACATTAGACTAGCACAAAGTCAGTGCTTGATATATAATACTTGCTCCTGGCACAGAGCAGTTGATATGTAGTACTGCTATGAGGTGTATGCGTGTGATACGTGAGGTGTGGTGGTGACTGGGATCCCCCACGCTGCCAGGTAAAGGCTCCTGCTGAGAGGTGGCCAGATGGAGAATCCTCCAGTGTGGATGGATGAAGAGGCCATTTTCCAGAGGGGATGGCTGGATGGGGGCCTCAGAGTGCAGTGAGCACAAGGTGGTCCCTCCTCACTGACTCTGAGCCCAGCATTATGAGGAGGGTTTCCACATGTGCAGGAGACACAGAGGCCCCCCTTGAGTTATCTGCATGTCCCCCATCTCCAGCTAGAGGGCTTTTTCCGCATGTCCCATGTCTGAGAACAGAAAGGGCATGGCTCGGTGTTATGAGAGAAGCTTCATTTCTCCTCCAGAGATGAAGGGGAAATACCACGATGCGGCGGCACCCAAGAGTTCTGCTGATAAACTCAACCTGGACATCATTCAGAATGCTTAGTGTTAACACATATATTTGCATTTTATATTCAGGGTGTCTATAGGAGGAAAAAACACTGCTAAGCCTGGAGCAGCGCAAATGAGATTTACGTCTACGTGATGGAGTCACTGCTGAGGAATGTCGGCCGGGGTCCGATCTGTTCATGGAAACCAATCTCAAGCGGGAATTGTATGAACCACATGCTACATCCACCTGTGTAGACAGTTCCGTTCAGCTCAGTCACTCAGTCGTGTCCGACTCTTTGCGACCCCATGGACTGCGGCACACTAGGCCTCCCTGTCCATCACCAACTCCCAGAGTTTACTCAAACTCATGTCCATTGAGTCGGTGATGCCATCCAACCATCTCATCCTCTGTTGCCCCTTCTCCTCCTGCCTTCAATCTTTCCCTGCATCAGGGTCTTTTCAAATGAGTCAGTTCTTCACATCAGGTGGCCAAACTATTGGGGTTTCAGCTTCAATATCAATCTTTCCAATGGATATTCAGGACTGATTTCCTTTAGGATGGACTGGTTGGATCTCCTTGCAGTCCAAGGGACTCTCAAGAGTCTTCTCTAACACCACAGTTCAAAAGCATCAATTCCTTGGTGCTCAGCTTTCTGTGATTTTGGAGCCCCCAAAAATAGTTTCCCCATCTATTTTCCATGAAGTGATGAGACCAGATGCCATGATCTTAGTTTTCTGAATGTTGAGTTTTAAGCCAGGTTTTTCACTCTCTTCTTTCACTTTCATCAAGAGGCTCTTTAGTTCTTCACTTACTGCCATAAGGGTGGTGTCATCTGCATATCTGAGGTTGTTGATATTTCTCCTGGCAATCTTGATTCCAGTTTGTGCTTCCTCCAGCCCAGCGTTTCTCATGATGTACTCTGCATATAAGTGAAATAAGCAGGGTGACAATATACAGCCTTGACGTATTCCTTTTCCTATTTGGAACCAGTCTGTTGTTCCATGTCCAGTTCTAACTGTTGCTTCCTGACCTGCATGCAGATTTCTCAAGAGGCAGATCAGGTGGTCTGGTATTCCCATCTCTTTCAGAATTTTCCACAGTTTATGGTGATCCACACAGTCAAAGGCTTTGGCATAGTCAATAAAGCAGAAATAGATGTTTTTCTGGCACTCTCTTGCTTTTTCAATGATCCAGCGGATGTTGGCAATTTGATCTCCGGTTTCTCTGCCTTTTCTACAACAAGCTTCAGAGCTGCAGCTTATTTTTGGTTGCACTGGGTCATCAATGCTGTTTGCGAGTTTTTCTCTAGTTGTGGTCCAGGGGGTTCTCACTGCGGTAGTTTCTCCTGTTGAGGAGCATGGCTCTAGGGTGCATGGGCTTAGCTGCCCTGTAGCATGTGGGATATTCCTGGGTCAGGGATGGAACGCGTGTCTCCTGCATTGCAAGATAGATTCTTAATTGGACCACCAGGGAAGCCCCCAGAACTGCAGTTTAAACAGTTTAGTGGAACAGATACTATAAATACTGCCAGCTGTATTAATGTTTAAAGAGACAGAACAGCATGAGAAAAATGGATTGACACAGCAGGCCTGAGGCTGCAAGTTTTAGGAGATCCTGTGTGCAAGCCTGAGCTTCCCAGGTGGTGCCAGTGATAAAGAACCCACCCTCCAACGCAGGAGATGTAAGAGATGTGGGTTCAATTCCTGGGTCGGGAAGATCCCTCAGAGGAGAGCACAGCAACCCACTCCAGTGTTCTTGCCTAGAGAATCCTGTGGACAGAGAAGCCTGGTGGGCTTCAGTCCGTGGGGTCTCAAAGAGTCAGACATGGTTGAGAGACTCAGCACACATGCAGCACGTGTGCAAGCCTGATCTCTAGCTGGCATCTGGGAACTTGGCCTTTAGTGTTGTCTGTACTGTGCCTAGGAGAAGGCAATGGCACCCCACTCCAGTACTCTTGCCTGGAAAATCCCATGGACGGAGGAGCCTGGTGGGCTGCAGTCCATGGGGTCGCTAGGAGTCGGGCACGACTGAGCAACTTCACTTTGGCTTTTCACTTTCATGCATTGGAGAAGGAAATGACAACCCACTCCAGTGTTCTTGCTTGGAGAATCCCATGGACAGAGGAGCCTGGTGGTCTGCCCTCTATGGCGTCGCACAGAGTCGGACACGACTGAAGCGACTTAGCAGCAGCAGCAGCAGCAGCAGTACTGTGCCTAGACTGCGGAAACAATATCATTCACACTGAGCATCTGCTGGCCTCCTGGGGGTCTGGATTGTGGTACTTGCTGGGCAGGTGTCTGCTTGCCTGGTGCCTGCTGTGCTTTGTATGACCCTTCATGGGAAACACAGTATTGAGAGCTGCACACGGATTCACCCAGACTTCGCCTGCCTTTTCCCTTATGATCCAACTGCCTGCATCCCTGTAACACCGCTGCTGTAAATCTCAGCCGTGAGCGCAACCATATGCTGAGTCTCATGAATTCCTCTAGAAAGTTTCCTCATGTGGGAATGGCCTTGTGGACCCGCGACAGTTCCGCTGCTGGTTGTATCAAAAACATATTCAGTAATATTTTGATATCTGTATGTTTAAAAGCAGGAAGAATGGACTTCTGCTAGAAGGAGCCCCTGGGTCATATGTAACACAGGTGTGGCGTTTTGGTTTGTGTTAGTTTCTCAGTCGTGTCTGACTCTTTGCTGCCCCATGAACTGTAGTCTGCCAGGCTCCTCTGTCCATGGAACTCTCCAGGCAAGAATACTGAAGTAGGTTGCCGTTTCCTTCTTGAGGGGATCTTCCACACAAGGGATTGAACCTGGGTCTCCTGTGTTTGTGTGCTCAGTCGCTAAGTCGCGTCTGACTCTTTGCAATCCCACGGACTGTAGCCCACCAGGCTCAGACTATGTCCATGGGATTTCCTAGGCAAGAATACTGGAGTGGGTTGCCATTCCCTCTTATATTTAGGGGATTTAAAAAAATAAGCCACAAACATAAGTGAAACCAACAAAAATGAAATAGATACATGGATATACAATTGTGAGATTACTCTTTACAATGTTAAAATGGGCCCAGGGACCTCTCTGATGGTCCAGTGCCTAAGACTCTCAATGTAGAAGGCCTGGGTTTGATCCCTGGTTGGGGAACTAGATCCCATATGCCACAATTAAAATTTTGCATGCCACAACTTAGAAAAAATAAAGACCCCAAATGAATATCAAAGATCTCACCTGATAAAACTAAAATCTGGTGCAGTCAAATAATTAACTAATTAAAAAGACTGGCCCAGCAAGCTGTAATTCTAACACTTCCTTTCATGTGTGTCTTATGCATGTTCCAATTTGGAACCACTGGTCTCTGGGTATGAGAACCATTTGGGAAGAAAGGTCTCAGGTTCCTATTTCAAGTGAGCCCGCTTCCTGGCCCCTGCAGTGTCTGCTTTGATTTATGAAAGGGTGAAACCCTTCCCACAACAGGACCTGGAGCACTCATGTGCACACAGCAGCTGCTGCCCTTCCATTCCTTCCCGCCCCCCACAGGCATCCTTGTGTGATTCCCAGAGGGGGAGACAGAGGAGCTTGGTGTGCTAAAGACCATGGGGTCGCAATGAGTCGGACAAGACTTAGCAACTAAATAACAACGTGAGAAGGCAAAGATGAAAGCATCACCAGATGGGTGGGGCTGGTTAATGGCACACTTTGCTTTGGGATGAAAAGGGAAGAACTAACAATGATGACGAAGGTCCTTGGAGTGGCAAAATAAGGAAGCCCTTGTTCTGAAGCACAATACAGCAGATTCTCTAGTCCCTCAGAATTATTTTCCCCTTTGTCAGAACATAACTCATTCTCTACTCTATTTTTTTTGCTGGCCCACAGCCAGATACTTGAGAGGAGGAAATCTGGAGTTTCACGGACAGGCCTTCAATGAACCCGACTTTCCTGCTCCCCCCGTGAGTCCTCAGCTCTGCTGGGGGGCTGTGGCCTCCGCTGCTGCAGCCCCTCTTTACAAGCTCCTGCCGCCAGCCTTTCAATGAACCCGACTTTCCTGCTCCCCCCGTGAGTCCTCAGCTCTGCTGGGGGGCTGTGGCCTCCGCTGCTGCAGCCCCTCTTTACAAGCTCCTGACGTCAACCTTTCAATGAACCCGACTTTCCTGCTCCCCCCGTGAGTCCTCAGCTCTGCTGGGGGGCTGTGGCCTCCGCTGCTGCAGCCCCTCTTTACAAGCTCCTGACGTCAACCTTTCAATGAACCCGACTTTCCTGCTCCCCCCGTGAGTCCTCAGCTCTGCTGGGGGGCTGTGGCCTCCGCTGCTGCAGCCCCTCTTTACAAGCTCCTGCCGCCAGCCTTTCAATGAACCCGACTTTCCTGCTCCCCCCGTGAGTCCTCAGCTCTGCTGGGGGGCTGTGGCCTCCGCTGCTGCAGCCCCTCTTTACAAGCTCCTGCCGCCAGCCTTTCAATGAACCCGACTTTCCTGCTCCCCCCGTGAGTCCTCAGCTCTGCTGGGGGGCTGTGGCCTCCGCTGCTGCAGCCCCTCTTTACAAGCTCCTGCCGCCAGCCTTTCCCAGTGCTGTCACCTCGCTCAGCCTGCAATTAACAGCCTCCCCTACTTGCTTCACCATTGTGGATTTACATCTCAGCCTTTTTTATGGAAGGCGTCCCGGGTGGCTCAGTGGTTATAAAAAACAGACAAACAAACCTGCCTGCCAAAGCAGGAGCCATGGGTTTGATCCCTAGGTCAGGAAGATCCGCTGCAGAAGGAAATGGCAACTCACTCCAGTAGTCTTGCCTGGAAAATCCCATGGACAGAGGAGCTTGGTGAGTTACAGTCCACAGGGTTGCAGAGTCTGATGCAACTAAGCACACACATATATATTGTTTTTTAATATGTTGCTGAGTTGACCTTAATCAACCATCTGCACACAAATTTTCATGTGCTGTAACATTTTGCATACATACTGTTTTTGGTCCTATCTTCACTTCATTTGATATTTTTCATATTGCTCTGGACTCACTTAGTCAACCTAACTGAGCAAGAAAGTTAGAGCACAACGGAGTCCCTGAAAAACTGAGTCTACTTTTAACTCCAATAAAAACCATTTTACAAAACTTCCCATCCTTAGTATTCCTTCAATTTGTGTTTTTTTATTGCTGGTTTACACCGAACATAAGTTCAGTCAGTTCAGTCGCTCAGTCGTGTCCGACTCTTTGTGACCCCATGAATTGCAGCACGCCAGGCCTCCCTGTCCATCACCAACTCCTGGAGTTCACTCATATTCATGTCCATCGAGTCAGTGATGCCATCCAGCCATCTCATCCACTGTCATCCCCTTCTCCTCCTGCTCCTAATCCCTCCCAGCATCAGAGTCTTTTCCAATGAGTCAACTCTTTGCATCAGGTGGCCAAAGTATTGGAGTTTCAGCCTCAGCATCAGTCCTTCCAATGAACACCCAGGACTGATCTTGTTTAAGATGGACTGGTTGGATCTCCTTGCAGTCCAAGGAACTCTCAAGAGTCTTCCCCAACACTACCGTTCAAAAGTATCAATTCTTCGGCGCTCAGCTTTCTTCACAGTCCAACTCTCACATCCATACATGACCACTGGAAAAACCATAGCCTTGACTAGCCGGACCTTTGTTGGCAAAGTAATGTCTCTGCTTTTGAATATGCTATCTAGGTTGGTCATAACTTTCCTTCCAAGGAGTAAGCGTCTTGTAATTTCATGGCTGCAATCACCATCTGCAGTGATTTTGGAGCCCCCCAAAATAAAGTCTGACACTGTTTCTACTGTTTCCCCATCTATTTGCCATGAAGTGATGGGACCAGATGCCATGATCTTCGTTTTCTGAATGTTGAGCTTTAAGCCAACTTTTTCACTCTCCTCTTTCACTTTCATCAAGAGGCTTTTTAGTTCCTCTTCACTTTCTGCCATAAGGGTGGTGTCATCTGCATTTCTGAGGTTATTGATATTTCTCCTGGCAACTGAACATGGCTGGCCCCAAATTTCATCTCTAACACCATCTTCCTCATGTAATGCTTTCTTCTTAGGTGGAATGTTTGGAGCTCTGTGTCAAGAATATTTTTCAGTTCACTATCATTTCCAGGAATGTGTTACTGGGACAATGTCTGACTGAGATTGGTTGGCTGTTTGGACTACAAAAGATTATCTGGTGGGTACAGCTGCAGTCTGTGTTTTCTAATTCCTGCTGAGAGCTCTGACGATGTTTTTCATCAGTGGTTATATTCATAGCTTCTCGCCTAACTGCAGAAGTAAATATATTTTAGTGTACAAACAAGTCCTGCATGCTGCTTTTGGAAACTGTGGGCTCCTGAGTTTTACTGCTAGAGATTCTGATTTAGTAAGCTGAGGGTGAGCTTGGTAATGTGCAGTCCAACACACACACTCCAAGCAGTTCTGACGCCCGCAGTCATTAGAC
The DNA here is from genome assembly GCF_019923935.1 of Bubalus bubalis. Classification (NCBI taxonomy): domain Eukaryota; kingdom Metazoa; phylum Chordata; class Mammalia; order Artiodactyla; family Bovidae; genus Bubalus; species Bubalus bubalis. The sequence goes on along the minus strand of NC_059174.1, from coordinate 65,552,272 downwards.
TAAAGTGGCAGTCATACCGAGGTCATCCGATGTCCAGAAAGGCTGGCATCCTGACTATTTTTCATCTTGACTATTCACAGGGTTTCTTCCCTGTAAGTCGTCTCATGTTGCAAAAAGGATGTATTATAACTGAAAGCTTTCCCACACTCATTACATTCATAGGGTCTCTCCAGTATGGTTTCTCTGATGCCTAGTAAGTTGGCACCACTGGCTAAAGGCCTTTCCACAATGTCTCCATTCATGGGGTTCCCCGGCATGTATCCTCTCATGGTTTGTAAGGGTTCATCAATCACTGAAGGTCTTCCCACAGTCAATGCACTCATAGGGCTTTTCTCCAGTATGTGTTCTCTGATGTTCAATAAGGTGTGACCTCTGACTGAAGGCTTTAACACACGGTACACTGACAGGGCTTCTCTCCAACGTGCATTCTCTGGTGCAGAGTGGAGCCTTTTGGCTGAGAGCTTTTCCACAGTGACTGCATCATAAGGTGTCTTTCCAGCACGTGTTCGTTGATGCACAAGCTGAGTTTGCTGCCGAAAAGCCTTCCCACAGTCACTACACTCATACGGTTTCTCTCCAGAAGGAACTCTCTGAGGTGAAAGAAGGTAAGAGCTCCCAGTGAAGCCTCTCCCACACTGATAACATTCAAATGGTTTCTCTCCAGTATGAGTTCTCTGAAATTCAATAAGGTGAGAGATCCCAGTGTAGGCTTTATCACATTGATTGCATGTATATGGCTTCTCTCCAGTGTGAATTCACAGATGCCTAAGAAGTTGAGTGCTTCAAATGAAGGATTTACCACACTATATTCATATTCATAGGGTTATATTCATAGGATTTCTCTCCATGTGAGTCTGTTTATGTGTGACAAAGTCAGAGCTCTGACTGAAGGACTTTCCACAATGAGCGTACTCATAAGCTTTAAGGCAGTGTGAATTATTTGATGTACAAAAACGTTAGGGTTCCACCTGAAAGATTTTCCACATTCATGACATTTATATGGTTTTTCTCCAGTGTGAGTTCATTGATGCCTAACAAGTTTGGAACTCTGGGTGAAGGATTTCCCACACTGATTACATTCATTGGGTTTTTCTCCCATGTGAGTTTTCTGGTGTACAACAAGGTCATAGCTCTGCCTGAAAGACTTTCCACATTGAGTACATTCATAGGGCTTTTCTCCAGTGTGTTCTCTGGTGTACAAGCTTAGAGCAACAGCTGAAAGATCTTGCACGCTGATTACATTCATATGTCTTCTTTCCAGTCTAAATGATGTTACAGTAAGTAAAAGATGAGGCCATGTGGGAGGCATCACAGTCCTCCTCATATATGAGTAGTGCCTCTCCAGGATGACTTAGTTCAGTCTGTACAAGGCATCTGTCACAATTGAACTGACTCTCCAAATGCGTTGGCTTGTGTTCATTAAGAGACAAGCTATGATTAATGTTTCCTTAGTTCTTACCATCTTTGCTGTTCTCTGCTGAAAAACTTCTATTAAGAAAACGAAAGGAGGTGCCATAGTTGAAACAGTCACTATTGACAGTATAATCATAAGGCTTTTTATTTCCTGTTTCAAAATCTGCAAGTTTATTCAAGTAAATAATCTGCCAGAAGGCTCTAGCACTTTGATGATCGTCACAGGGCTTCAGATCAGCTCAGTCTTTTTAATGAAAACTGAGTTCTGTTTCAACTTTTTACACTGTGACTTAACCTTATAGAAATATGTTCTTGTAGGTAATGTCGGAGGTAGGAGGCTTAAACTCAGATAATTTTCCTAAGCTCAGGCTCACAACTCCCACCTTGAGCAAAACATCTCTCTGAGGTGAGTACTGTTTGATTCAGAGTCCTACTGGTTCTTCCCTAGCTGGTCCTGCCAAAGGTGCATTTCTCCTAATGACACCAACCTGGGGCCCTCCTCCTGAACATGGTGTTTCATTTCCATGTGATAAGATGGCCCTTCCACAGCAATATCCTCTTCAGACACTGACTCTTTCAAGTGTAGTCTTCCAGTCTGAAAGAAATCCAAATGGTCTGAATTACTAGAGAAGCATTAGAAGGGGAGGGTGGGATAAAACAGACCACCAAGTATAAGAGATATACCTCTGGGTCTGTTTCTAATATATGGACTGTAATTTCATGCAGAATGTGAAATGGAGGGATGGCTCAGCAAACAGGAAATCAGTGTGTGTGTAAGTCCCTCAGTCGTGTCTGACTCTTTGCGACCCCATGCACTGTGGCCCGCCAGGCTCCTCTGTCTATGGATTCTCCAGACAAGAATACTGGAATGGGTAGCCATTCCCTTCTCCCTGGGATCTTCCCAACCCAGGGATTGAACCCATGTCTCCTGCATTGCAAGCAGATTCTTTACAATCTGAGCCAACAGGGATGCCCAGGGATTATCTGGGTGAGCCCCAAATGTTATCACAACTGTCCTTATAAGAAGGAGGCAGAATGAGACTTGATACACACAAAGAAGACAATCTGAACACAGAGCAGAGACATGAAGGTGCTGACCTGAAAGACTGAAGTGATGTGGCCACTGACCAAGGAATCCCCCTAGCCACTAGAACCTGGAAGGAAAAACAGAACAGCTTTTCCAATAAAGCCTCCAGAGGGAGAATGGCCTGTGTGCACTGATTTCAGCCCAATGATGCTGATTGTGACTTCTAGCCTCCAGAGCTGTGGGAGAATCAATCTATGTTGTTTTAAGTTACCCAGCTGGTCATCTGTTAGAGAAGTCACAGGAAACAAGGTCCTAACATGTGCCTCAACCTTATGACTCACACTCAGTCTATTTCCTGGTGCTGGATCTTAAAACGAGACCCCAAATACCAACGATGATTTAATATTCTTTTTTTTTTTTTAATATTCTTAATGGACCATTTCTACCATTGCTTCAGTCTGCCCACAGAGAAAAAGAAGGGTCTCTCTAACCATGCCAGAATTGATGCCACAGACTCACCAGAAAATTACTGGGGTCCCTGAAGCAGTATGCTTGGCCAGTGGACTCCACCAGCTGACAACTTCTGAAGTTCCACTTCCTTGGTGGTAAGCCAGGAATAAGAATGCTTAGCTAACAAGGGTTACTTTGAGGCCAAAATGAATCAGTTTGTGAGCCTCCCACAGTGTTTGGTGCATAGGGCACCATGCTATACATGGTTCTGCTGATGTTACCACCCCTGTTACTGTCATGAGAGGGATTCCTCCATCTGTTGAAGATACTGTGCTCAGTTACTCAGGTCTGACTCTTTGAGACCCCATGGATTGCAGCCCATCAGGCTGTTCTGTCCATGGTATTTTCTAGGCAAGAATACTGGAGGGGATCCTCCTCCAGGGGATCTTCCCAACCCAGGGATCAAACTCAAGTCTCCTGCACTGCAGGAAGATTCTTTACTGCTGAGCCATCGGTTCAGTTCAGTTCAGTTCAGTGGCTCAGTCGTGTCTGACTCTTTGCAACTCCATGAATCGCAGCACGCCAGGCCTCCCTGTCCATCACCAACTCCCAGAGTTCACTCAGACTCACATCCATCGAGTCAGTGATGCCATCCAGCCATCTCATCCTCTGTCGTCCCCTTCTCCTCCTGCCCCCAATCCCTCCCAGCATCAGTCTTTTCCAATGAGTCAACTCTTCGCATGAGGTGGCCAAAGTACTGGAGTTTCAGCTTTAGCATCATTCCTTCCAAAGAAATCCCAGGGCTGATCTCCTTCAGAATGCACTGGTTGGATCTCCTTGCAGGCCAAGGGACTCTCAAGAGTCTTCTCCAACACCACAGTTCAAAAGCATCAATTCTTCGGCGCTCAGCTTTCTTCACAGTCCAACTCTCACATCCATACATGACCACTGGAAAAACCATAGCCTTGACTAGATGGACCTTTGTTGGCAAAGTAATGTCTCTGCTTTTCAATATGCTATCTAGGTTGGTCATAACTTTCCTTCCAAGGAGTGAGCGTCTTTTAATTTCATGGCTGCAGTCGCCGTCGGTAGTAGGCCTCTAATAAAGAGTGCAATGGGCTCCCAGCTCAGGACACTCAACTGAGTCCTCCAAGATTCCCCCTTCACTTGTCACTCTGCCCACACAACTGCCCTTTTTAGGTGGGTAGCCACCCACATTCAGAAATATTAAGTCCTGTCTCCAGGTTCCCATCCCTTTCTCCCATACCTGCCAAGGAGACAAGCATCCTCCATTTGGCAAAGTATGACTTCCAGGAGGATGTTTTCCTTGTGCTAAACACAGACCTTCTTTCCCTCTTGGGGAAAGCCCTAATCTCTGCCCAACACTCCCACACCCACACTGTCCTCCTTCCCAAGACCCTGCTGTGTTCCTTTGGGGTGCTGCCTTGGAATCTCTGATGAGACAAAGTTTTCAAATGAAACAATAGCCTCATGAAGGGGAGTGAAAGAGTATCTGGGGATGAAGGGGAGGAAAGGAATCTTTGCGTGGCTAAGCTATGTCTAAGATATGCCTGGCTGTTGAAAAAAATGGGGAAAGGAGATAAAAATTCTACAGCAGTATCTGCATCAGAATCTTGAAATAAGGAAGACAGGCTGTGCGGGTCAGCCAGAAAGTAACATCTAGGGTAGAAGAGACGAAAGACACTGCTGGTAAACTGAATTCAGAACGATGTCATTTGAGTGCCAAGGGTAAGTAAAAGTAGGTAAGACTTCCGAGTTAGAAACAAGAGAGGCTGCAGACATGACAGTTATAGGGTAAGAAGGGGCAGGAACACATGGGATAAATCAAACACCGCTAGGCTGGCAGAAGGTGGTGTGATAGACATAGATGCCGCTTATTGTTAAGTGAAAGCAGTCTCTCAGAAAGGACCAAGTACTGCATGATTCCAGCTATAGGACATTCTAGAAAAGTAAACTTATAGAGACAGTAAATTAATCAGTGGTTTCCAGGAGTTAGGGTGGAGGGAGGGATGAACAGGTGGAGCACAGAGGATTCTTAGGGTAGTGGAACTACTCTGTACACTACACCAGTGGATATATGACATCACATATTTGTCGAAACCCACAAAATGTACAACACCAGAGTGAATCTAATGTAAACTATTAACCTCTGATGGCAATAATTAATTGATGTAAGTTCATCATTTGTAACAAATGTACCACTGAATGCAAGATATTAATAATAGGGGAAACTGCATGGGGAGGGTTGGCATAGAGAAACCCTGTACTTTCTGTAAGGATGAAACTGGCTCTAAAAAAATAAAGTTTATCAGTTAAAACAAAACCACACAAAAAATCAGAAGCAGCCCAATTAGTCGGGGAGATGACCATGTTCTAAAATAGGCTGTGGTGATAAATACGCAAGCTGCAACTGTATTAAGAGCCTTTACATGCTTTATACAGATGAGCTGTATGGTATGAGAACTGTTTTAATATTTCCATATAGCTCCAGGAGAAAAAAAAATTCCAATTAGGCTGACATGCAGGGTAGGTGGTTGGCCTATGGGATGAGGGGAGGTGGGAAAGCAGGTCCAGGAATGGTGATTTAATAGGAATCCTTCTGGAAGGCATGGATTCTTACCACACCTTGGGATCATTTTGAAGTCATGAAAGTGTCCAGTGTGGAAGATGGGTGGACACCCAAATGGCAGAGCAAAGACCAGCAGGAAGGGGAGGCCTGAGGGGCTGCCACCCTGGATGGAAGTCAGGATGAGGGGCTGGAGGAAAACAGGAGGCACGAGGACCTGGGAGTGAGACATGGTAGCAGAGGAGTTAAGACCAAAGGGAGATGGGGACAGAAGTGAACGCATGTGTGAGACACGTGTTGACAACAGCAACAAGTGTCCTCTGTGGGTGGGCTGGACAGAGACAGCCTGACATGGATGAGAACGTGGCTGCCATGTTGGACATGAGGTGGCAGCAGAGAACACGTGAGCAAACTTCCTGCAAGCGGCCTCTCTGCTCCTTGGACTTGAACTGTTGAGCCGCTGGCTTGTTCTCATCTTGGGGAGGTCCCTGCCCCACTCTCCATTGGTCCTCCCCTTGCTCCAGCTAGGAGATCACATTTGGTTTTGAGAGCAGAAGTCCTGGTCAATGGAGGAAAAACAGAGGGCTTGGTTTTCTGCTGGGAGACAGGTCGAGCTCTCACCCCTGGGGTCAGATGTGGATGGACTAGGAGGGGCCCCCATCCTCCCAAGTAGACTCCCCACACCCTGAACCACAAGCCACAGACTTGCCCTGAAGGAGGGATAAGCAGCAATACCCAGACCTGCATCTCAAAGGGACCCACTTCCAGCACCTTCTGGGCCAGTCCAGGCATGCCTGAAATGAGCCACGTCCTGGGTCTGGGATGGGTAGCGACTGCCTTAACCAGGGAGACCAGGCGACTGCATGTCTCAAGAGCCACCTCACGGTACACTCTCCTCTGGGGCAGGTCCAAATGTCCCCACTCCACCCATGTGAAGGTCACAGCCACGTCCTTGAAGCTCACAGTTGGCTGAAACATCACTGGTATTACCATGGAGCCCTGCTTTCTTGATGAGGAAGTTGGGGATAGGACAGCACAGGGGAGGGAGAACCCCTTGCTCAGATCAGACTCGGACCCAGGTCCAAGGTGTTTTCATTTTTCTCTGGGTATCTCCTCTGCTGCTAGTTGCATCGGTGATCCTGATTTTCTGCTTTGGGAACAACGGGGACCCCTCTTGGAGATCTTCACCCCCAGCTTCTGTACAATATCAGATTGGAAACCAGCCAAAGAGGATGCTCTAAATCAAGGGTCAGCACAGCCATGAGACAAATCAGGGCTGTGGTGTGTTTCTAGGAAGCTAATGCCATGAGCTCAATTGCTTCCTCGTGAAACCATATGTGAGCCATCTAAGGGCGCCTTTGGGGCTTTACGGGCACACTCTCAGCTGCCCTCCTGAGTGGTCTGCGGTGAGGGTCAATGGGCCAGAGTGGCTGCCTGTTTCTGGAGGCTCAGCTCTACTCGCCCTCAAGGGTCCACTGAGCAAACACCATGAAGAAGTCTGAAGAGACCTGGCTCAGAGACCCAGGTTTGGGGAATGCCTGGCTCATTCATGTGGAAGCCTGTGCACTTCACCCCAAGGCATAGGGCAGCATTGCAAGAACTCTAATGTGCGCTGACCTGAGGATGTGGGTGTTATTCCTGGACGCATTCTACAGCCATGGAGACTAAGGCAATGAGAACAAAGGTCTCCAACTCACCTGCAATGGGATCTGCTGAAAATATGTCTCCATTTCCTCCTCATATCTGGCGATGCTATTGTGAAGAAGGCAGAGGTCCTCAGAAAGCAGGGCTGGGGGCGGGGGGACAATTAGGGATTTAACCCCTACCTCAGTGCCTCCACACTCCCAAGTCCACCCCCATGCCCAAAGGTGAGAGCAACCAGTGCCAGCTGAGGACTATACCCTGGGGAGTGAAGGGCAGGGAGGCGGGGCTCTGACCACATGATCTCCCTGTTCAAGGCTCTGAGGTCAGCCAAGGTGGCTAAGCTCTCTCACTGAAGAGGGCCAGTCTGCCTAGCTCTGGGCCTGGGCTGTCATAGGCTCAAGGTAAACGTCTTGAGGCATGTGCTGTGGTGTCTGAACCATGAACCCAAAGACACACAACAGTACGTCAACACTCAAATAAAGGAGGGGCCAGTTTTTCCTGTCATCTCAAGATACTAAATAGAGAGAAATGGAGGCAGTGTCAAAACAATTGATTGTACAATTAAAAAAAAATCTCAGTGAAACATCAGCCGGTTTCTAAAAATCGAGGTGGGGGAAGGGGACAAGGAGCATATGAAAATTCCCAGGAAGACAACTAAGGGCACTCTGTGAGCGGGTATCAAACTTCTGGACCTGCTGGTATGCTGCCCAACTGGCCAGAAGCCATACCTATTATTCCCTGCTTCCCTTAATGATGCTATTGCTTCTCATACTTTGCTTGTCTTATCCCAAACCCTTCCCCATGTTTGACTCTCTCTCACTGTGTACCAAAAGTACACCTATGCTGCACGCTTCCAGGCGTGCACACACACACACACACACACACACACACACACACTTGAGTACACCACACCTAAGAAGACCGCTCAAGGCTCTATGTGAAGGTATATTGTTCTGACATTCCTGTCCATCCATGGGCAATCTACTACATGTGTTCATTTTCACCCTCAGGTCCTCTTCTTCCTTGTTGGAGACATCCAGGGCGAGGGCTGGGAACACCTCCCCTCCACAGCCAGACTGCCTGCCTTCAAAGTCCTACCTCCACCACTTGCCTCTGGAGGACCCTGAACAGGCCTCCTCAGCCTCTCGGGGCCTCATCTGCAGAAGTCTGGGAGGAGAGCAGGCCTGCTGTGTGGTGCTGCTGTGATGACCGCCAGAGTTGCATTTACAGAGTTTAACACCTGTGCACGCACAGTGGGGGCCACAGCAGATTTAATTCTGTTGATTACACCTGGACATAAAACTCCTTTCCCTCATGCTAGACCTCTTTCTAGAGGCCTGTCTTTCTCCTTCTCTTTCTATTTCTTTTTTTCCTGCCAGTGAGGGGGTGGGGGTTTCAAGTACTGCCCCAGGCCTTATGTCCAGCCCAGACCTCCCTCCCAGGCTCCCTACCATTGCCATTCTCTCCTCCATATCCAGCCACGCCTCTAAAGACTTGATGACATAAAAATCGTATTTCATGGCAAGACAAAAAAATTTAAACATAAACTTTTTCGTTGCTCATTTGGGCCTCCTCCCTCCCATTTAGTGTGCATGGTGCATCCGCATTAACCATACCTGCTTAGGGGACAGACAAACTTCCTTCTTTCTAAGGGGTCACAATGACCCACTACCCACTTTGTACTGCAGGGCTGGATTATATCAACTGTCAATTCCTCATCTGACACATGGCCCTTTGTCTCAAAAAGTATATAACTGTGCTTTGACCTCCAGGGTGGAACAATCCTCAGAGCTTTCTGAAAAGCTGCTTCCTGAGTTATATAATCCAAAGGCTTGAATAAAATGTCCCAGTTCTTTCTTAGAGCCATTATTGATTAATTTATTCGTCCACAGACTCAACACAGCTGATAGCGTCCAGGGTTCCCTCATCCCTTACACTGCGACCTCCATCCTGGCTCCGCACTAGAACCGGAAACTCAAGAGCCCTCCTCACACTTTCTACTCCCTTGGCACTGCCCCTCCACTGAGCCATCCACCGCCGGATTCTACTATTTACTGAGGCTCTGAAACCCAAACCCCAGCCCTCGCGCACCCGGCAATTCTGTGGCCCGCTCTGCACACCTCCAGTCATGTTCACCCCTCCAGCGCCTTCTCACACCGATGTCTCCACCTGGGCCAGCATCACCAAACACAAGCAACACGGGCCCCCAACACCCAGGTCCGGAGTTCGCCGGTGCCTTTTGCTCTGCCAAGACTGCCCGTAATTCTCTGTCCACCGGGACAACATACACTTTCTCTTCAAGCTGAGTTCGAAACCCGCGGACCAGTGGAAGAACTGTGTCCACGTACTGAGCTTGGGAGGCCTGCGGGGCCCAGGGAGCCTCCGCGCGGGGCCCCGGGCCAGGGTCCGGAAGCGCGCCCGCTCGGCGCGAGGAACTGCAAGTCCCAGCAAGTCACGCGCCGGTGGCGGCTTTTCTCGCTCGGGTGGCAGTTTCTCCAGTTGCCGCAGCAGACGTTACTCCTCGCGGCGGCAGCGTAGTGGCCTTTGGCGTCTGGGTGTGGAAGTCGAGAGGGACCACCTGCCGAGGAGCACGGAAGACGTCTTCACGAGCCGCTGGAGCAGGGGAGTCTGCCACAGCGGGCGTTTGGGAAAGGCGCAAAGGCCGGCCAAGGAGAGGGTAGGGCCTCGGGTGTGTTCTGAGTGTCGAGAATGAAAGTTGGAGGCCGGCTAACAAGCAGTGCGTCATCCTGTGTGATTGCTTAGGGAAGCTTGTTTGGCTTTCTCCAGTTGGTCCTAAGTGGGACAGGGGCAAAAAATAGGGAAGCTGGCAGTTAGTGAGCAAGTGCTGACTGTTTTGGACCTGTTGCTACAGAGATCCTGGGTCAGAGAGTTCTGTTCTATGTGGTCTGACCATTGTGTGCATATTCAGCCTCACTGCCTCGTGGGGCTGAGACCACAGACCTGCTATCCCGCCCTGGCTTCAAGGTGGGAGAGACCGCAGGAAACCTTCCTAGGGCGGCCTTCTGGCGGGAACCACTCTGGCTCTTCATGAAAGAGGTTATCTGTGATAAGCTCTTCACTGAATACTTTCAATATTTAGACATCACTTAAAACTTAACTAATTTATAATTTATGCAAAGTACTTTCATGGTTCCAACATGAAAACTACAGACACAAAAGTGTACTAAAAGAAGCCCAGCCTCTTTGGCTTCTCATCCCTGTATCCCTGTCCTCTCCCACTGGTAATTATAAGTTTTGGATTATCCTTCCGTTTAAAAAGTATAAGCAATACACTCTGTAAGTGTATCCCACACTCTTCCTTGGGTAAAAGCTTCACTACGATAGATAGTTTTGTGACACACTTCACTGCTTTCCGCCTAAGCGTTTGCTGAGAGATTGTTCTCTGGCAAATGCCAGGGCACCATTGTGCGTCAGGACTGCAGTTCCTCCCACCAGCCCGCTACTGATGACACGTAAGCTGATTGAGTGTTTTACAGACAGTGCTGCAATGGATATTCCTGTGCCAATATCATTTTGCATTTTTGCCAGTGTAAATTTAGAATAGATCTCTAGAAGTGGGATGTTGGGTCAAAGGTAAGTGTGTTTTTAATTTTGCCTAATTCTTGTCCTTTGGAGTTACACCTGTTTCAGTTCAGTTCAGTGCAGTCGCTCAGTCGTGTCCGACTCTTTTTGACCCCATGAATCACAGCATACCAGGCCTCCCTGTCCATCACCAACTCCCAGAGTTCACTCAGACTCATGTCCATCGAGTCAGTGATGCCGTCCAGCCATTTCATCCTCTATCGTCCCCATCTCCTCCTGCCCCCAATCCCTCCCAGCATCAGAGTCTTTTCCAATGAGTCAACTCTTTGCATGAGGTGGCCAAAGTACTGGAGTTTCAGCTTTAGCATCAGTCCTTCCAATGAACACCCAGGATGGATCTCCTTTAGAATGGACTGGTTGGATCTCCTTGTAGTCCAAGGGACTCTCAAGAGTCTTCTCCAACACCACAGTTCAAAAGCATCAATTCTTCGGCGCTCAGCTTTCTTCACAGTCCAACTCTCACATCCATACATGACTACTGGAAAAACCATAGCCTTGACTAGACGGACCTTTGTTGGCAAAGTAATGTCTCTGCTTTTGAATATGCTATCTAGGTTGGTCATAACTTTCCTTCCAAGGAGTAAGCGTCCGTAATTTCATGGCTGCAATCACCATCTGCAGTGATTTTGGAGCCCAGAAAAATAGCCTGGCACTGTTTCCACTGTTTCCCCATCTATTTGCCATGAAGTGATGGGACCAGATGCCATGATCTTCGTTTTCTGAATGTTGAGCTTTAAGCCAACTTTTTCACTCTCCTCTTTCACTTTCATCAAGAGGCTTTTTAGTTCCTCTTCACTTTCTGCCATAAGGGTGGTGTCATCTGCATATCTGAGGTTATTGATATTTCTCCCGGCAATCTTGATTCCAGCTTGTGCTTCTTCCAGCTCAGCATTTCTCATGATGTACTCTGCATATAAGTGAAATAAGCAGGGTGACAATATACAGCCTTGATGTACTCCTTTTCCTATTTGGAACCAGTCGGTTGTTCCATGACCAGTTCTAACTGTTGCTTCCTGACCTGCATATAGGTTTCTCAAGAGGTAGGTCAGGTGGTCTGGTATTCCCATCTCTTTCAGAATTTTCCAGTTTATTGTGATCCACACAGTCAAAGGCTTTGGCATAGTCAATAAAGCAGAAATAGATGTTTTTCTGGCACTCTTGCTCTTTCCATGATCCAGCGGATGTTGGCAATGTGATCTCTGGTTCCTCTGCCTTTTCTAAAACCACCTTGAACATCTGGAAGTTCACGGTTCACGTATTGCTGAAGCCTGGCTTGGAGAATTTTGAGCATTACTTTACTAGCGTGTGAGATGAGTGCAATTGTGTGGTACTTTGAGCATTCTTTGGCATTGCCTTTCTTTGGGACTGGAATGAACACTGACCTTTTCCAGTCCTGTGGCCACTGCTGAATTTTCCAAATTTGCTGGCATAGTGAGTGCAGCACTTTCACAGCAGCATCTTCCAGGATTTGAAATAGCTCAACTATTTCAAATAGTGAGGAATTCCATCACCTCCACTAGCTTTGTTCGTAATGATGCTTCCTAAGGCCCACTTGACTTCACATTCCAGGATGTCTGGTTCTAGGTGAGTGATCACACCATCATGATTATCTGGGTCGTGAAGATCTTTTCTGTACAGTTCTTCTGTGTATTCTTGCCACCTCTTCTTAATATCTTCTGCTTCTGTTAGGTCCATACCATTTCTGTCCTTTATCAAGCCCATCTTTGCATGAAATGTTCCTTGGTATCTCTAATTTTCTTGAAGAGATCTCTAGTCTTTCCCATTCTGTTTTCCTCTATTTCTTTGCACTGATTGCTGAGGAAGGCTTTCTTATCTCTCTTTGCTATTCTTTGGAACTCTGCATTCAGATGCTTATATCTTTCCTTTTCTCCTTTGCTAGAAGGCAATGGCATCCCACTCCAGCACTCTTGCCTGGAAAATCCCATGGACGGAGGAGCCTGGTTGGCTGCAGTCCATGGGGTCGCGAAGAGTTGGACACGACTGAGTGACTTCACTTTCCCTTTCTCTTCTTTTCACAGCTATTTGTAAGGCCTCCCCAGACAGCCATTTTGCTTTTTTGCATTTCTTTTCCATGGGGATGGTCTTGATCCCTATCTCCTGTATAATGTTACGAACCTCTGTCCATAGTTCATCAGGCACTCTATAAGATCTAGTCCCTTAAATCTATTTCTCACTTCCACTGTATAATGATAAGGGATTTGATTTAGGTCATACCTGAATGGTCTAATGGTTTTCCCTACTTCCTTCAATTTACATCTGAATTTGGCAATAAGGAGCTCATGATCTGAGCCACAGTCAGCTCCCGGTCTTGTTTTTGCCGAGTGTATAGAGCTTCTCCATCTTTGGCTGCAAAGAATATAATCTATCTGATTTCGGTGTTGACCATCTGGTGATGTCCATGTGTAGAGTCTTCTCTTGTGTTGTTGGAAGAGGGTGTTTGCTATGACCAGTGCATTCTCTTGGCAAACCTCTATTAGCCTTTGCACTGCCTCATTCTGTTTTCCAGGGCCAAATTTGCCTGTTACTCCAGGTGTTTCTTGACTTCCTACTTTTGCATTCCAGTCCCCATAATGAAAAGGACATCTGTTTTGGATGTTAGTTCTAAAAGGTCTTGTAGGTCTTCATAGAACCGTTCAATTTCAGCTTCTTCAGCATTACTGGTTGGGGCATAGACTTGGATTACTGTGATATTGAATGGTTTGCCTTGGAAACGAACAGAGATCATTCTGTCGCGTTTGAGATTGCACCCACCTGTTTGCATCCCACCAAATCACTGCAGATGGTGACTGCAGCCATGAAATTAAAAGGTGCTTGCTCCTTGGGAGAAAAGTTATGACCAACCTAGACAGCATATTAAAAAGCAGAGACATTACTTTGCCAACAAACGTCCATCCAGTAAAAGCTTTGGTTTTTCCAGTAGTCATGTATGGATGTGAGAGTTGGACTATAAAGAAAGCTGAGCGCCAAAGAATTGATACTTTTGAACTGTGGTGTTGGAGAAGACTCTTGAGAGTCCCTTGGACTGCAAGGAAATCCAACCAGTCCATCCTAAAGGAAACCAGTCCTGGATATTCATTGGAAGAACTGATGCTGAACCTGAAACTCCAATACTTTGGCCACCTGACTCGAAGAACTGACTCATTGGAAAAGACCCTGATGCTAGGAAGATTGAAGGCGGGAGGAGAAGGAGGGACAGAGGATGAGATGGTTTGATGACATCACCGACTCAATGGACATGAATTTGAATAAGCTCTGGGAGTTGGTGATGGACAGGGAAGCCTGGCGTACTGCAGTCCATGGGGTTGCCAAGAGTTGGACTCGATTGAGCAACTGAACTGAACTGAACAGAACAGTGTTTGGTAGGGCCTGTTCCTCACAGTCTCATCAGCTGGTTATGGCATCATAGTTTTGAATCTTTATCTGATAGGTAAAAAGTGTTATTTCAAAATAGTTCTAATTTTCATTCCTCTAACGAGAATTTCTCTAGTTATGAGCATTTTTAATATATTTAAGAAGCATTTTTTTGGTTTTGTGATCTGTTCATATTGTAGCCATTTTTTCAGTAGGTTTGTTGATCTTTTATTTTAGCTTTGAAAGTTCCTTACTGGTAATAATAACTTTGCAAATTGCAATTTTTGACAGCTTGTAATCTGTTCATGTTAACAGTGTTGTGGGGTTTTTCTTCCCCAACCATTGGTTTTCTTCCCCAATAAATAGAAACATTTATTTTTACACTATCAAATTTATCAGTATTTTCCTTTATTGCCCTTGGATTTTAATTCATGGGTAGTAAATATTCTCAAGTTTTGGGGAAATTCACCCATGTTTCTCCTAGTGCTTGTATGTCATATTTTACATTTAAATCTTTAATCCACTCAGAATTCATCCTAGTATGAAGTGTGAGGAATGGATTTCATTTTCTCTTCTGCAGGTATACTAAGTATACCTGTATATGGTATACTAAGTAGTTTAGCTAAAGTCTACTTTTTCCTCACTGAGGTGCCCCTTTTATCACTTACTTTACACATGCAATTAAATCTATTTCTGAATTTTCTTTTCTATTGAATTGGTCTGTCTACTCACGTGCCAGTACTAAAACTTAAAATTATAGCTGCTTCATAATATGGTTTACTATCTAGTAGAGTTGGCCCTCCCACATTACCTTTCATCTTCAGGGTGTTTCTGGCTTTTCTCTCTTGTTTATTATTTAGCCCTTATAAACTGACAGGTGTTGAAAGAGGAGCTAGTAATGATAGTAATGAGAATAGTAATAGCTTAAGAGTTTGCCGACGACCAGCCTGGTAAAGCACACACGTGTATTGATTCAGTACTCCTCTGCAGATCAGATCAGTCACTCAGTCGTGTCCGACTCTTTGCGACCCCGTGAATCGCAGCACGCCAGGCCTCCCTGTCCATCACCAACTCCTGGAGTTCACTGAGACTCACGTCCATCGAGTCGGTGATGCCATCTGGCCATCTCATCCTCTGTCGTCCCCTTCTCCTCCTGCCCCCAAACCCTCCCAGCATCAGAGTCTTTTCCAATGAGTCAACTCTTCACATGAGGTGGCCAAAGTACTGGAGTTTCAGCTTCAGCATCATTCCTTCCAAAGAAATCCCAGGGCTGATCTCCTTTAGAATGGACTGGTTGGATCTCCTTGCAGTCCAAGGGACTCTCAAGAGTCTTCTCCAACACCATAGTTCAAAAGCATCAATTCTTCGGCGCTCAGCCTTTTTCTCACATCCATACATGACCACAGGAAAAACCATAGCCTTTGACTAGCCAGACCTTTGTTGGCAAAGTAATGTCTCTGCTTTTGAATATGCTATCTAGGTTGGTCATAACCTTCCTTCCAAGGAGTAAGCGTCTTTTAATTTCATGGCTGCAATCACCATTTGCAGTGATTTTGGAACCCAGAAAAATAAAGTCTGACACTGTTTCCACTGTTTCCCCATCTATTTCCCATGAAGTGATGGGACCGGATGCCATGATCTCCGTTTTCTGAATATTGAGCTTTAAGCCAACTTTTTCACTCTCCACTTTCACTTTCATCAAGAGGCCCTTTAGTTCCTCTTCACTTTCTGCCATAAAAGTGGTGTCATCTGCATATCTGAGGTTATTGATATTTTTATTATTGAATGGAAGGGGAAAGAAAGATAATAACTTAAAAAAATTATTTGAATTTTGTTTTTTATAAATAAATAGAAATGTAAGTACGTTTGCAGGCAAAGAAGAAGAAACTACAGCCAAATGAAAGTTCTGTCACATGGCAAGATTAGTCTGATATTAAAATATGAGTAGTAAAATACGAGTACTCCTCTTAGCAACCCTATATTAACTTCCGCTTGGAACAGATAGGAAAACCGAGGCACAAAGAGGTTAAGTAATTAACTTGAGTGGCAAAGCTGGTACGCAAAACCCAAGATTTTGAACCCACGTCATCTTGCTGCAGAGCTCCCCCCCCCCCAAATATATGCCAGTTCTAGACCAGACTCATTTGGAAATCTGAGATTCCCTTCACTCCTGGTTTGGTCTTGGCCATGTCTTCTCTTCTCTGGAAGATCAATTTTCTCATTGTTGCCAGGGGAGCCCTCAAAGTTGGGGTGTAAAAGCTGAGTGTTGATGTCACTGGCAGGAACCACTCTGCCTCACATGATGAGTGGAGCTTGTAGGCAGAAACCCAGCACCCCACCCAGGAACAGATGGAACACTGCTGAACAGCTCTCCTACCAACCGGACCCTACAGGCTTGGGTGTGCTCGTAATTCCAGGAACAATCATTGCTCTGTTGGGCAGCGCCTCACACAACTCCAGGGGGTGCCCCTCCCATGCAGAACACTGCTCTCATCTCTCTCTTTCCCATTTTGTGAGTTTTTAGCTTTTCTTTCTCTTGGTGTCATGAAAGGAACTCCTGCCTTTGGCTGTTCCCACTGAAAAGGCAGCAGGGATATTCTCTGCCACTTGATAACCTGCTTTATCAGAGGATTACCTCTCAGAGGTAAGGAGACTTGTCAGCCACCAGTTGCTGCATCCTGTATGAGTAAATGTTAATTAACCTCTAAGTACGATCTCTAATTCTGTCTCATCACCAGTGTGGCCCTGATGATATACTTCTGTTAAGATGTTAACAGTGCTGCCTGTGAGAATGCCCACCCTGAGACCCAGCCCTGTATTCCTGGAAACAGCAGCAGTGGAAGAAGCCTCTGCTCTTGTGCTCCTGGAAATATCTTCTTTGCTAGATGTCCTATATAAACAGTTTGAAAGTGGGCACCTCACACCAACTTAACACCTAAGATGCACCTTGGAGTAGTGCCAAGTGAACCTGGCAGAGGGCTTCTTGTTCCTGAGAGCTTGATTTCAACAAACAGTAGGATCCAATAGGGAAGCAGCTTTTGGACCCATTACAGAGGTGGGAACAAATGTCATTCTCTCTAAGAAGTTACATTGCTGGCGTCAGAAGAATGGTCCAGCAGGCACTCCCATCTCTGAAGAGCTCTGGTTAATTTCTAATGTAGATGCACACTGCACATTAGGGAGAGGAGGTGCAAAGAATTTTAGGTTTAACTTTTTCTTGTTCCTTCCTAAAATACAGATTGTCTTTTATTAAGTGAAAGCAGCAAACAGTGACCACCAGGAAAACCACAGCCAGCTCGTGGAATGGATCCCAAGCTTGTTTCATGTCAGACACTCAGGTGAGATACACTCAGGAGATGGGCAATGGTTAAAGCTGTTCCCTCCTGAGACAGGCTGGGACCTGAACCCTGGGATCCTTTGCTGCAGTGCCTGCCCCTGGACAAATGGTCTCTTTCAGCAACAAAAAACTAAGAAGCTAAAAGGGACTAAAACTAGCTGTGTGCCTACACAGTTGGGGCATGTTATCAATGAAGAGATACAAAAAGACCAAAAGGAGCAGAAGCAGGGTACTGGCATGCACCCTGTACACAGTGCCACCCAGGGGGTGGGCAGACCACCTAAGTGACCCCTCCACCCCAACTCCTGGACACACCCCTGCTCTCTTGCCACATAAGGAACCAGCTGTCTCCTCCTCAGGAAGCCAGCAAAGGAAGCTGTTACTTGTCTTCCCTCCCCTGAGCTGCAGCACGAATCCCAATAAAGCCTTGCCTGAATTTCTTATCTGGTCTCTTATCTGGAACTTTCACTTCTGTGATGAGATTCTTCAATGGATTTCAAGCCCCCTCCAGAGGAACTACTGGGTACTCTTAACGGTAAATCCCTGGAACCTAAGAATGACAGGAGGTGTGGCTGTCACACACTTTTTACTTACCAGAAGCCAGGTACACTTAGCTTCTCAGTTCCTTATCCTGGTTCTTCCTGATATCCTCAAAGGAGGAGATAGTCCACACTATTTGTTTCATGTCATGAAACATGAAACTATTTTTGTTCTGTTTTTTTTTTTTTAAATGTGTTAATTATCATAGGAGCATTTAAATATTTTTAAATGGGACCAATCAACTATTTAGCCATTCCACTTTTATTCTCATCCATATGCAAACATTTTTTTTAAACATGACAGCATGATCATGTACATAATGTATTTTTCACTTCATATAATTACAGAATCTGCATAAACATCAGAAACTACAGAATCCACATAAAACAGATTAGAAACTATGCAAATATTCCCAAATGGTAAAATATCTAAGTGAAAAAGAACATTGATACTATAAGTAAAAAACATTGACACTTCATTTTAATCAACTGTTTCAATTTTTAATCATCTAAGGAAACATTTACCCACATCAGGGCCTATTTTATTGTCCTTGTTCCTTCTCAAATCTAGGCCTCAGTGGTATTAAGAACACTGTCTAGTTGATCACCTTTAGTAGGATTGTCTTTTAAGGAGTCCTATAAAAGTAGAGGAGCAGAGATTGACCATATGTCATTACACTAAAAACTGTTAATAGTTTTCTTCAAGGGTGAGTTCTCTGATGTGCAACAAGGGAAGAGCACCAAGTGGAAGCATTTCTTCACTGATTGTATGCATAAGGTTTTTTTCACTATGAATTCTCTGGTGTTCCATAAGTCAGATGGTCTGCTGAAGGCTTTTTCATGTTACATTCATGTAGTTTTTCCACCTATATATGAATTTTCTGATTCACAATAAGATAAAAATTTCCATCTAAAGATTTCCCACATTGGTTACATTTACAGAGATTCTCTCCAATATGGATTCTTTGATGTCCAATAAGGTGAGAATTCCATTGGGAATACTTTTCCCATGACATTTATGAAGTTTTCCTCCAGTGTGAGTTCTCTGAAGTAACACTTCAAAGTGAGAACTCCAACTGAAGCATTTCCCAACTGATTACACTTTCACATTGAAGAGAAAGGCTTCTTTCTCTTCAGTGTGAGTTCTTTGATGTGAAGTTACATCAGAGCTCTGAAGGAAAGATTTCTTATATTAATTGTACTCATTAAGACTTCTCTCCATTCTTTGATAGACATTAAAATAAATGACTGAAAGACTTCCTACATTGATTGCAACAAAACAGTTTTTCCTCAGTATGAGTTTTCTGATGTCTCATTAGTTGAGAACTCCCACAGAAAGCCTCCCACATTCATGGCATTCATGGAGCCTTTCTGTAGTACAAATTATGTAATGTCAACAGGTAAGAGCACCAGGTGAAAGACTTCCCACCGTTGATCACATTATGCAGTTTTTCTTAGATATGAGAACTCCACTTAATAGATTTACCATACTAATCTTGTCAGTCTCCAGTATGAGTTAAGTCCTATAATTCTAGACATAAACACACACCTCCAATTTTTAGTGTCCTTTGAGGGATTGTTTCAAACTTGACACTAACCTCCAGTAGGTCTTAACATACACAAATATCATGAACAATGCTGGAAGTGGCAATTGTGAATGAAGAGCAAGGAGAAGGAAGACCATATAATTTGGTGGATGAAGATCCTGAGGAATTGGTTATCCATTAGCTCATTCCATACTCTGAAAAAGTTCCACTCTCATACACCAAAGTCCTTATTTGACCCTTATTAGAGCCCTGAAAAATTGCTTTAATCCTGTATGTTTCACCTTTACCTTCTATTTTCCATTGGCCATATTTTTCCAATTACAATCTAAGCTGCTAGGGGCTGGAAGATGATTCTCACGTGGCCTTTGAATTCTTTTCTGTAGGCATTCAAGGACTGCTTGTTGAGCAAATAAATATATGTAGATCTCTTGGCTCTGCTGCACACCAGTTCTGTCCCCACAAATAGGAAGAAGACTGCCAACCTGGGAAGGTTATTGTGCACACCAAGAAGATACTGAAGCCACATGGGAGCTCTCTTGGTTGTCTAGATGGTTGGCATTCATTAAATTCCAGCTCCAAAAGAACAGCTGTAATGGTGGTTGTTTCTATGTTCTGTGATCTGTGGATATGAGACAGAAGAAAAGCAGATCTTAGCTTCTCCCTTTCCTCCAGCCCTCAGCTGACACAACGAGACAGAAGAAAAGCAGATCTTAGCTTCTCCCTTTCCTCCAGCCCTCAGCTGACACAATGAGACAGAAGAAAACCAGATCTTAGCTTCTCCCTTTCCTCCAGCCCTCAGCTGACACAATGAGACAGGAGAAAACCAGATCTTAGCTTCTCCCTTTCCTCCAGCCCTCAGCTGACACAATGAGACAGGAGAAAACCAGATCTTAGCTTCTCCCTTTCCTCCAGCCCTCAGCTGACACATGGAATAAGTCCTGCATCATTTTATGCTACATTAAGTGTGAGCTCTTACCTTCACACCAGAGATGAGGTGTCCCTGGCCTTCTGAAGCAGTCAACTTATGACATGAAGTTCCCACAGCCTGAAATCTTTCCCAACTGAGCCTTTATTACTTTCACGTTTCCTTTAGTGAGACAGTGGTGAGTACAGAGGCTCCTGCCATGAGACTAGGGCACTGCCAGCCCTCCTGGTGGCATCATCCACCATTCCCTGGTTGATCATCCTCTAGCTCACCATCCAGGCTGCTCATATAATCCTGACAGATATCCATTCATCTGAAGGAGGTTCGTGCAACACCCGCCCTCCTACCTGCTGATCATGCTCCCAGAGCATTTCCTTCACCTGCCTCCCCACACACTCCCCTTATGCACTCTGGGACAAATTCCCACATCCACCCAGGGCCCATCCTTTTGTTTTAACATTGCTTCTTTTAACTAAGTCATTAGTGAAACGATGTTTAAATAGGTGGAAAAAAACACACAGAGACCCTACTACAGAAATATATAGTTTATTTATCCAAGTTCTCTTTCAACCCTTGTCCATACGCATAAATACTTTACCACAAACATCAGTGCACAGACTTCTTGGTATCTGTTTTTTTAAACTTACGTTATAAGCATTTTCAGGTTTCACTAGTTATTACTTTTAACAACCAATGAACAAACAAATTAGAACGGCAAGTCAACTGAGCAAACACCTAGGAGCGACTGATGTATTCATTGGCAGTAACTCCCCACTGGTTTTCTTAAGTGCAGGGCGGTGTTCCTGGTCATCCTTGGGTCTTGAGAATTTCATCACCAGAGACTTTTCATTCACATCCGAATCCCAACCAGGTTTCCTCAGGCGACACTGCTGCAAAGGTGACGCCTCCTCAAACGGCTTGAGAGCGGGGAGGTAGGCTATTTCTTCTTGCATTTCACCCTGCTGTGCGTCTTCTGGTGCCCTATCAGGTGCGAGCTCTGCGTGAAGGCCTTTCCGCACTTGCTACAGGTGTAGGGGCGCTCGCCGGTGTGAGTCCTCTGATGCCGGATGAGATGGGAGCTCTGGCGGAAGGCCTTGCCGCAGTCCGGACACGGGTAGGGCTTGGCCCCGGTGTGGGTCCGCAGGTGCTGGGAGATGGCCGAGCGGTCGTTGAAAGTCCTCCCGCACTCGTGACACACGAAGGGTCTCTCCCCGGTGTGAACCCTCTGGTGCTGCCTGAGGGAGGAGCTCTGCACGAACGCCTTCCCGCAGTCCCGACACACATAGGGCTTCTCCCCCGTGTGGATCTTCTTGTGCACCGAGAAGTACCTGGGATTCCGGAACGTCTTCCCGCATTCGCTGCACCGGCACACCTGGCTCCCTTTGTGAATCCGCGTGAAGGTGATCTGCGGGGCGTTCCGGGCGCAGGGCCTCCGGCCCCCGTCGCCGCCGCTCTCCACAGCCTTCCCGGCGCCGCCGCGCTTTGGAGGAAGCTTGACGCGTGCGCCGCGAGTCCCCCGTTTAAGCCGGGGGTCGCGCCTGCGCAGGCGCTTTCTAGGAACAGCCTTCTGGAGGGCGCCGCGGCCGGGGTCCGGGCCTCTGCTCGCCTGGGGTTGGGGGCTGTCCCCGGGCGGCTGCGGGGGCAGGGTATTTTCCGAAGCGAGTGTCACCGGTTTCAGCGCTGTGTCCCAGACTCCCGGGGCCCCGGCCCCCAGAGCCTCTCCGGAGGTGGAGGGCTGGGCGTCATCCGCCGAGGACCCCTTCTCCTCCTTCAGGGGGCAGGCGGGCCCCTCCTCAGGAGGTCCAGGCTGTGGCGTTAACTGCTTGCTGTCCAGGGTCGTCTCCCACCCTGAAAGAAACCCAGACGTGTGGACCGCGTTGAGATAAAGTGCTAACCCTAACCCTAACCCTAACCCTAACCCTAACCCGTTTGGGTTGATAATACGACATAATCAGATATCCAGAAGCTTCCTCCCGCCCCAAGTGCAGCCACGCAGGCTGGGGAGGAAGACCGAAGCACTGAAGCAGCAGAGCTCAGCAGATGGCTGAGCGTCTGGGTTCTCATATCCCCTTGAAGTTTGGACAGCAAATCAGTCCTTCACTGGACCCGAGGCTGCCTCTGTCCACACCTTGCCTGCCCCTCTAGGTCTACAGCTAAAGGCCTGGAGGCTGCAGGGGACTCTCGAAGGCACATATAGGCCTTGCGCTGGGCCCAGAGGAGGTATAAGCCTGGACTTACAGCCTCTGGGGCATCCCAGTCCTGGGGACGGTGGCGGGGCCTTACCCACAGACACCAGGTGTCCGAAGGTCTCCAGCATCACGTCGTGGTACTCAGTCCGCTGTGTTGGGTCCAGCAGCCCCCACTCCTCCGTGCTGAAGTCCACAGCCACGTCCAGGAAGGTCACTGGATCCTGCAACGTCACACACGTGTCTCAGCAGGAAGTTCAGAGTCCTTGGTAGGTACAGAAGAGAGGCTGGCAGGGACGTTCCAACAGAGCTCACTGTGCCGGCACTCCCCGGCTTTGGGGGTTTACTGGGAAACACTGCCTGGGACCTGTAAGAGGTCCAGTGAGTGCGTTCTGATGAAACCCGAGTCTGGGGCCCAGACTGGAGTTCCTTCACAAGGACTACAAGTGCCACAAACTGCTTCCTTTTCCCCATGACTTCCCACAGGGGACTATCCCTCGGGTTGCCTCGGGGTGGGGCAGCAGACCAGCTGCAGTATGGTCAGTCCTTTCGAGATGCTGACCAGGACTCTGGGAGTAAGAGGTCTTCCACTGCCCTAACCCACATGGGAAGCACTCTGCCCACAAGGGGCAGAGCCTGCTTGAGAAGCAAGAGACTGGAACACCTGAACACAGCCATACCTGCCTGTACGAAGCCTGAAGCCTGCCTCAGACCAATCGTTACACGAGACCACTTCTGTGCTCAAGCCAGGTGTCAGCCCTGACCAAGGCCATATACACACCATCACCGGCCACTTTCTGAGCTTCGACAGTCAGTAAGACAGGACCAGTCCTATTTTGTCTACAACCTGGCTCTGGTTATTTTGAAGCAAATACCAGGCTTTGTTTTAAACACCATAAACACCCAAGTCTGTGTTTCCAGAGAATGAAGTCTCTTTTGTTTTAACTGAGATCCAGCAGGCATCTGCATGCCAGGGCTCAAGGCTGCCTGCCTCTCACTCGGCCCTTCTTCCTCTTCCGTCCAGATTTCCTGACTCCAGGTTCAGTGAGCCCCATCATGGTCTCCAGTGATATTATGGACACTGGAGGGCAGACCCGCGGGGGAAGTCAGGACCAGAGGAGGAAAGTGCAACACTCCCCACTCACCTCGGGCAGTGCCTTCGTGGGCCAGGTGGCTGCGTCCTGCTGAGCTGCGGGAGGGAGAGCGCCGGGGGGGCCCTGGGCGGGCGGTGCTGGGGAGAGATGTGAGCACAGGGTTAGCAGGGCGAGGGCAGCCACCTCCGGCTCCGGGATGCCTGGGGCCGGCACACACCGGCACACATCCCATCAGTCCCTTTGACCTGTGCCCAAACCCCACGTTTGTGACCACAGGGCACCAGCGTCCCTCCTGCTGGCCCCTCTCCCTGCCTCTCCAAGGACTGTTCTGGAGCCAGGCCCTCCACTGAGGCAGCCGAGTCACCGCCACATCACCTCAGCAGCTAGCTTCACACCTTCTCCCCAAACACAGAGACCCACTGCTGGCCTCTGAGTCCTCCCTCCATCCCCCCTCCCCATGGAGGGTGGGACTTTCTCTGGCTGCCAGGACCATACTCATTCTCTCAAACATATCTTGATGCAATTTTACCAATTTTCTTCCACCTTAGAAAACAGCTCTGCCCAGCTCTGTGATGCTTTGACGTGACTCTCCCCATGTGTCCCCACACGGTCCTTAGGCTTCTAGAATGATGATGCGCTCCCCCCGGCGCCCCGCCCCGCCACTATCAGGGGGACACATGGTATGACCCAGGCTGGGCCGCCAGGCTGTTGCTTCCTCCTGGCCAAAATGACTGCATCAGGGACAAACCCCGGCCCCCCAGCCAGCCAATGAGAGCCAAAGAGGTAACTGCTGGAACATATAGGAAAGAGAAATCCCATGCTGGGAACCCCTATATGGAAACAGTGTGCATTTGCGTGCAGCTACCAGAGGAATGATATAGCAGACGACAAGCCCTGAAGACATCTGGAACTGCTGGGTCTAGCCATGCCTGAACCTGAATCACTCTGGAAATTTTCAGTAAATTGTATTTCTCCCTTGAACCACTCTGTGCAAGGGTTCATAGCAGTCACACCCAAGTTCAACAGAATGCTGACCAAAAATGCAGGGTTCCTTGGAAAGCCTATTCCATTGTCTTCTGTAATACTAATTGGTTTCGTTTGCCCCCGTGGTGTGACATGGACTCACTGACTTTCATCTCATGAGCTTGACAGCTGTCTTCCTGGCACCTGTATTAGCTCCCTGGTTTTACAAGCTGCCACGACGGTGGCTCAAAAGAACACAAATTTGCTGTGTTACAGTTATGGAGATTAGAAGCTTGATACAAACTCAAGGGGCTAAATCAAAGTGCTCCCAGGGCTGTATTCCCTCTGGAGACTTAGGGAGAATGTATTCCTTGCTCCTTCCAGTTCCCGGAGGCTCGCTGCCCATGACACTTTCCTTGTAGCACCCCTGCTTCAGCTGTCACATCTCCTACCCTGACTCTGACCCTCCTGCCTGTCTTCCTAAGGATCCTCGCAATGACCTTGGGTCCTTCCAAATAATCCAGGTTAACCTGTCCATCTCTAGATCCTTAACGTTATCACACATGTGAAGTCCCGTGTCCCTTTCACCATGTGAGGTTCACGGGGTTCTAATGTGGATATCTTTGGGACCCTCAGCCTGCTGACCACAGCACCCCAGACTCGGTGCACGTGAAGAGACCACTCCTGCGACTGCCAGCCCTGCTCTCTGCCCACACCTGTTTCTCCAGGAAGCCCTGTTCTCTGGATGCCACTCTCCAGGCTCAGATTCCCTCCCTCCTCCTCAAGCATCAGTCAGTCAGTCAACCATTCACTCACTCAAGGAGTCACGGACATAGAAAATGGAGGTGAGCAAGCAGGTGTCTGTGCTCTATAGAACTCAGCCTAATGAAAATCAAGTCTCATCAAGGCTGGATCCCCAATACATCCCAGACCTGTACCATCTCCCTGGCCCACTGCTACCGTCGCCACTCTACCCCACTGCTGTCAGATGCACGTTCATTTGTCAGACTCCCATCTTTCTTGCTAGGTTGGAGGCTTGTTGACCTCACGAGTCCATGAATCCTGTCTCAGTCATCACATTATTCACAGCTCCCAACGAGTGTGTGATGTTAGAAGCCACTTCAGAAATACATACACATACACCTGTGTGACTGAAATGGATGCAGCAGGGATCCCAGGATAAAAATGAAGCACATTATCTGCTGGCCTCCATCAGAAATGTGTGGAGGGCTCATTAAAGAACGCAGTGCCAGGGTGGGAGGGAGGTTCTAGAGGGAGGGGACATATTTATACTTATGGCTGATTTACATTGTTGTACAGCAGAAACAAACATAGCACTGTAAAGCAATTATCTTCCAATTTTAAAAAAAAGGGATGCAGTGTCAGGCCCCACCCAAGAGTTTCAGCAGCTTTGAGGTAGGGCCTGAGGCCTTCCATTTCCACAAACAGGTCCAGGGATGAGGCCATTCTCAAAGTTCTTTGATCTAGTGGTAGTGACAGGTATGTCAGCAAGGAAACATCTAAAGTAGGGGTCCCCAATCCCTGGGTTGCAGACAGGTACCAGCCCGAGGCCTGTTAGGAACCAGGCCATGCAGCAGGGGGTGAGTGGCGGGTAAGACAGCAAAGCTCCATCGGCTGATCCCCATGGTTTCCATTACAGCCCGAACCACACCCTCCACGCCTGTCTATGGAAAAACTGTCTTTCACAGCATTCCTTGGTGCCAAAAAGGTTGGGGACTGATGATCTAAAACTGATTCCCCAAATGGGGTCGGGGAAGGGGAGGAAGCAGATGCCCTTGGCCTAGATGGAGTGGGCGCCACCCTTCTGCCACCCGTCAGAAAGCCTGGGTTCTTTTGCTCCCACCCTCGAGACACCCTCCCAGGAACAGCCATCTCCCCAC
Source organism: Bubalus bubalis (assembly GCF_019923935.1). Lineage (NCBI taxonomy): Eukaryota > Metazoa > Chordata > Mammalia > Artiodactyla > Bovidae > Bubalus > Bubalus bubalis. The sequence continues at coordinate 65,525,684 of NC_059174.1, read as the reverse complement.
CCTTCCATGGAACTCACTTTCCTCCTCAGAGATCCAGGTCACGTCCTCCACCAGGGCCACTGCCTGCCGGCAGTCCACTGGGTGCTGCGACTCCACCCATAGCCGCAGCTTCTCAGGCAGTGCGCCCAGGAACTGCTCCAGCACCAGCAGCTCCAGCATCTGGTCCTTGGAGTGCGCCTCGGGCTGCAGCCACTGGCGGCAGAGCTCCCGGAGCTGGGCCAGCGCCTCGCGGGGACCAGCCACCTCCTCAAAGTGGAAACCCCGGAACCTCTGCCGAGCCATCTCAGGATCAGCCGTAGGCTTATCCAGATGTTGAGGGGGCTCCCTGAGAACCTCTGGGCTCAGGCCCTCATCGTCAGCATACAGAGCCCGGATCTGGGCATTCCGGGGAACAGCCACCTCCTGGTTCAGGGTGAGGACTTCAACCACCTCGATCTTCATCAGGGGATTCCCAGCAGGAAAAGGATCCAACTGAGGTTCCAACTGAGCCTTAGGACACTCTGAAAGTTGAAAACAGAGCAAGACAGATGGGCAAAAAAATGCATGAAAAGTTTTGCAATGTTGTTAGCCACCAGGAAAATACAAGTCAAAAACCACTGTGAAATATCACTTCCCAGTCTCTAGGATGGCTATTATCAAGGATGGGTGGTAACAGCTGTTGGTGAGGATGTGGAAAACCTAGAACTCTTGCACACTGGTAGTAGGAATACAGAATGCTACACTACTTTGCAAAACAGTCTGGTAGCTCCTCAACAAGTTACACATCGAGTTATATCATGATACATGGGTTTCAATACAAAAGAATTAAAAACACATGTCAACACAAAAACTTGTACAAGAATGTTCACAGCAGCATTATTCAAAATTTCCAAAAATTGCCCCATGGGGGCCAAGAATGAAAATATCTGGGAAAGACAGGGATGCTGGGTCTCGGCATAGAGTCCAGAGAGCATTTGCTAAACAGAATTCCAGGATGGCCCTGAAATGCTAAGGAACGTGCACAAAGTAACAGGAAACAAGAGAGTTCTCTACAACTCCAAGAATAAATGCTAATTCTGAATGAGTTAAAGATTCAAAAAATAAGTTTAAAAAGGTAAATAACACAGACTGTGATTTACTTTCAATTAGACTTGTTTTATAGACAGAAATGGCATGGCCGGCATCCAGCAAACCTGTGGTTTCACCGTTGCTATTGCAAGTGTAAGCGGTTAAGCACAGCTCTACTTGGAAAGGAATTGATAGCATGAACTCAAAGCCTAACAACGGATGCCTAGGAACTTTACCAGACGAATCTGCATATATCAGGGAGCCATCCAGGGGTGAAAACACTTCTGTGATACCCAGAGAATGAACACACAGACAATGGCCAGCCAAAATGAAAGTGAAAGTGAAGTCACTCAGTCATGTCCGACTCTCTGGGACCCCATGGACTGAAGCCTGCCAGGCTCCTCCATCCACGGATTTTCCAGGCAAGAATACTGGAGTGGGTTGCCATTTCCTTCTCCAGGGGATCTTCCAGGCCCAGTGATCAAACCTGGGTCTCTGGCAAGAGCCACCAGGCTCAGTGGTAAAGAGTCCGAGCCCACCTGCCAATGCAGGAGACATGGGATCCATCCCTGATCCGGGAAGATCCCACAGGCTGTGGAGCAACTAAGCCTCTGTGTCACAAATAATTAGCCTGTGCTCTAGAGCCAAGGAGTCACAACTACTGAGTTCATGTCCTACAGCCCCAGCTCCACAATGAGAAGCCCGAGCACCACAATAGAGAGTAGACCCCACTCTCCGCCCCTAGAGAAAGACCAGAGCAGCAACAGCAAAATAAAAGTATTAAAAAAAAAAAAATGCTGGCTGAGGCGCCCAGTGGACAAAGCATTTACCTCAGTTGGACTCATCAGTACAGCCGTCCCAGCCGAGTCAGTAGGCGGAGGGGCCCCAGCATGGAGGCTCCTGTTCCAGCCCGGAGACAGATTCTGGCCGAATGGAGCCCACGCTGAGCCTCTGATCCACCTCAGAACAGCTGTACCAGCGCCTACCCCACTTGCTATACCTCAGCGCAGCCCAAGGTTCCCAAGATCCCCACCAGGCAACTGATCTGAGTACACAAAGAGTTCACAATGGATGCCTAGGAACTTTACCATACTAATCTACTTATGAGCAGGGAGCCAGCCAGAGATGAAGACATGACTTCTGTGATACCCAGAGAATGAATACACAGATAAAGGAAAGCCAGTATAAGACAACAGAACTCAGAACTACAACTTCTGTGGCAACAAGCCCAGCTCTCAGGACTTGGTTGATAACTTCCAGTTTTTCTTTCTGACCCCTAAGTCAATACTCTCCAATCAGAACCTTCTCTTTTTTTCCACCATGGTCTTCCCCCTCCCAATCTGCTTTACTCTCAGTTCAGTTAGTAAAGAATCTGCCAGCAATGCAGGAGACCCTGATTCAATTCCTGGGTCAGGAATATCCCCTGAAGAAGCGATAGGCTACCCACTCCAGTATTCTTGGGCTTCCCTTGTGGCTCAGCTGGTAAAGAATCCACCTGCAATGTGGGAGACCTGGGTTCGATCCCTGGGTTGGGAAGATTCCCCTGGAGAAAGGAAAGGCTACTCACTCCAGTATTCTGGCCTAGAGATTTCCATGGACTGTGTAGTCCATTGGGTCGCAAAGAGTCGGATACGACTGAGCGACTTACACTTCACTTCAAACACAAAGGATGGTGGTTGACCTCCCCTGGTAGGTTCAACTCTTGAGTAATAGCCTCTGCATGTCCTCTTTTGAGCGGGCTTTATTTCCACAACACTCACTTCCAGAGCAATGTGGTAAATGATGGAGTAAAACTGGAAGACACAGGGAATATCCAAACACAGGTCAAGAAAATTGTGAAAGATCCCCTTGTAAGCATTATAAAATTAGTACATTGATTTTAGGGGGACTATGACAACATTGGAATGTTCCTGTCACATGCAGTAAAAAGCAGAACAGGAAATTACTGTTGAAAACGAGTCCCCCTAAAAACGACTTCCCTACCGAGTTTACACTTAACCTCTATTATCCAAAACTGTATCCCCTTTCTTGTCCCCTCTGACTTCAATTACGGAATCCACCAGTGTCAGACGACCAAAACTGCTGTGATCGATAGCATCGTACTTTAATACAAACTGAAGCTGTCTGTCCAGGGCAAGATGAGCTAACAGATCCTGGAGCCATGGATCACCTGGCCAGAGACGTCGTGATAAGTCGTCTCCAACTGTGCGACGCTATGGAGCCTACCAGGCTCCTCTGTCCATGCGGGTTCTCCAGGCAAGAATACTGGAGTAGGTTGCCAAAAAACAGGATTAAGAAATGTCAAAAAAAAAAACAAAAAAACACAACAAAAAACACACGATGATTAACCCCAGCCTCTCCAATCTTTCCCTTTAAAACACTCCTAGGATTTGTCTCCACATAATAAACCTTTACTTTGCTGCAAACTCCCGCTGTTGGAGTTTGGCTTTCTACGCCTGGCGCACACGAGGTCAGTTATATTACTGTGGAGTAACTGCAGCTGGTTAAAGAAAAAAAATCTGAAAGCGACTAGGAGTAGCGGCTGCTTGTTCGCTGTCTCCGTGCTTTCCCTTGCCGTCTGTGGCCACCCAAGCACCTGCCGCGTATGTCGCCGCGCACTTAGCTGCGGCGGCTGCGGAGCTGGTTTTGGTAGAGCCCGTGCCCACACCAGACGACTGTGCACGAAGTGCGCCCGACCCCTCCTCCCAAGGGTGAAGAGTTTAGATGCCTACGCTCCCTTCACAACCGCACCAGCTCCTCTCCAAGTTCCAGGAGCTTAGGACCGCGACTTCCGGCCTGGACGGAAATTGCGTCATGCTCCCGCCGCACTACAACTCCCAGGAGCCTCCAAGCCGTGCGACTTCCGGCGCCGCCATGCTGAGGCTTTGGGTTTCTCTGAGGCCTTTGGCAGGATTGCGGCTCACTCGCCTCTCACCTCCTCCTTTCGCGTGCCCTTTCCCGGTCTCCCTGGGTCAGTGCGGCGGAGCCTCCATACACACCTTCCCGAGCTGCAAGTCTGTCTCGTTGGGTGACGTTGGGTGTCGGGAGCGCGGCCACTTTGCTCGAGAGTAACGAGCACCTGGATTCCCGACCCATTTTCCTCCCCCGCTCCCACATTCTTTCCTTGTCTCCTTTGGGCTTTTTTGTCCTCCTCTCTCCGAATTTTCTGATTACACACCTCGGCTCGGCAGCGGCCTCCACGGACCTCACGGGTTTTGCCCGCTGCTGGCGCGTGATCCGACGAGTGAGTCAGCGCGGAGTCAGAAGTCGCCCAGTGCCAGCTGGGGCCGCCCATCCAGACTGGCCTTGGGCGCTCCAGGGTTGAAACCAGCTCCTGGGCCACGCTGTCACCTAATGGCCGCTGCCCGGTCACTCCTTTCCTACTTTTCAAGGGTTTTTTCCTGGATGAAATTCATGACAGACATTTGACCTTCCATTTCCAAACCCTTCCCCCAACTTCCTCTCAAACAAGGCTTTGAGTTAGTTTCATGGGGATGCTTGCCTGCCTTAGTTCATACCTGCGTTATCTTGAACATTTATTTAGTTCCCTTCCGGTTCCTCAGGATTTCTGGAGGCGTATTCCCGCCTCGATGGACAGGAGTTTGAGGAAGCTCTGGGAGTTGGTGATGGACAGGCAAGCCTGGCGTGCTGCAGTCCATGGGTCGCAAGGCGTGGGACCCGACTGAACGACTGAACTGAACTGATGCCCGCCTCCCCGCCCAGTCATTCTTGACTTGAAAGCACAGTTTTTTCTTTCCATTACAGCTCTTAAGGCTTGGAATTTCTCTCTGAGGATAACAAGGTGGGGCTCCCTAGGGGCTCCGTGCTGGGCCACAAGCACCATTTTGAGCAATAATCATGCATGACACTTAAAAGAAAAACCTTATTTCTCCAGATTGCTTAATAGCTTTTTAATTTATGAAATTTCCGTGTTTTATTCCTTGGTTAATCAGAGGAATTTTTAGTGCTTTCTCCCTTAAAAAAAAATTTTTTTTTTTTTTTTTTTTTGTATTCTACTTCATTCCCTCTAACCCCACCCCTTCCTTAATCTGGGCCATATATTTACTTCCTCCTTATCGTTGTGGGCACCAGGGTGTTTTCCTTTGTTGCTGAATGCAGTGTATCCGCCCTCTCTCTGCTGTGGCAACCCTTCAGGTGGACACTGGTTATGCCGTTATCATAAACACCTACTGGATGCTGTGCAGTACCTGAAATGGGGTAAGTGTCATTCCAGGCACCTCAATCCTCTGTCTCATCTCAGGAACAACTCCCCAGTCCCTCTAAAGGGAACCCTCAATGCTGTCTGTATTGGCCCCACTTGACAGAAAAATGAAAGCTCTGTGTACTAGCTAGCAAGGCTGAACCTGGATCCACACCTCACTCAGGCGGGGCTGACTAACCTACCCACCTGCCTTGGGAGCTGCATAAAATGATTCCTCAGCCACAAATCCCAAGTGGCTTTCAGTCCACCAGCTGAAAAAACCCCGGGGGGTGGGGGGTGGGGTAGGATTGGGAGAATTTAGTCCCTGCCACCTGCAATCCCCTATCTAGCTAGGGGGCTATTTTACAAATTCACTGAGCCTTTGGGCAAGGGGCTTAATCCTTCTGGGCCTCAGTTTCCCCACCCTAAGTGAATAGGGACCTCAAGGCAGGTACTGGGGAGTCGTAAAGGCTGATGGGAGTCGTTGTTTTCTTCTCTCATGCTCTCTCTGCTACCTTCAGGTAAGCTGTCTCTCTCAACAGTGCCCAGTTTTCTAGTGAAAGCTTTGCTACAAGACCACAAAAATAATAGTAACTAATTACAATGTCCTTCTACCAGCTTGTTGGGGGTGCAGGGGCAGCTCCCCTCATCCCTGTTGCACCCTCCCTTTGTCTAGGATGCCCTCAGCTCATCCTGTCTCGTCCTTTCCCCATTTCTTACTCCTCAGCTCTGGACATCTTGCTACATCACCTTCTAAACGTGTCTCCCCTCACTGGCCTGCTGAGGCTGCTAACTGGGTCTCATGCATTGGAAACTCCTAAGCCAAGCCCAGAGGAGGATGTGCCAAAGCTGTTGATGATCATGACACAGTCGGCCTTCAAATCAGTAACAGCAGCTACCATTTCATGAAACCCTCCAAGGACCTGCCTGGGCTTTTACAACACCCCAGCCCCATTAAGCAAGTGACCAACTTTTACACAGATCCACACTGGGAGAGGCTAAGAATCTGCAGAAGGGAGCACCTGGGAACCAAACCCTGTTCTTTTATGCCTTTTATACCAAAGAGGGCTTCACATAGCTACAATCTTTTCCTCAAATGTGCCCAAGAGTGTCTCATCCAGAAGTCACTGCACTTGCTACCTGCTTGCCAGGTGATGTCTTTCTTAACATCTCTGCTTCTCCTTCCCCATCCAGCTCTCAGGTCAGATGTCATCTAGGAGCTATCTTCCCACCCAGTTCTAAACTAGTATTGCCCAGCCATGCTTCCCCATTCCTGTATCTTCCCCATATATATACTCTATATTGTTTCATTTTTCTTCATACCATTGATTGCCACCTTTAAGTATCTGGCTCATTAATTTCTCTCTCCACCCTCTCTAGAACAGCACTGCTCAGTGGAACATTCTTTGGTGAAGGGAATATTAGCCATTAGCTGCAAGTGACCAGTGAACATTTGAAAGGCCAGCACAACTAAGGAACTGAACTGGTAAGTTTGTTTTAGTAGGTTTACATTTACTCAGCAACACAGGCTAGTAGCTTCTCTGGAATGAGTGTAAGCCCAGTGAGACAGGGGCCTTTCCACCCTGTTTATCATGGTGACCCTTCCCTATTAACAGCACTTGGCATTTTGGCAGGTTTGTTCAGGCAGTATTTGTTGACACAGCAGAGCTTCTAAGTGCTTTGATGAACAGTGCACCAAGACATTTGGGCCTTTCAAAGGCTTATGCTTGCCCATATTTCAAATTTCAGGAAATCGCATTGGTACTGGAATTGTGTCCATCTGTAAGTTATCATGGGAAGACAGCTGCTGCTGCAAAGTTCCCATCTTTTACTTGGGAGCCTAAGCAGGTCATGGGGTAAGAGGACCTTGGTTTAAACCCCCACCTGCTTCTTCCCAAACCAGGTCAGGGACTTGCCTTCATGCTCCCACAGGATGAATGGGGCTGTGGAGTTTCTCTAGGGCTGCTGGCTGGAATAATTATAGGACTTAAGAAAGGGACTTCATGCACTTCTAGCCTTTTAATCCCTCAAAAGAAGTCAGTGTTTTTACATACTTAAGTCTTACATGGCCCTCTAACATAACCTTCTCCAAATAGAGCCTGCTCATTCCTTACCAATTTATTCCTAGGTTCCATTTCAAAAAAAGTATCAATAACAAAGTCTTTCCTCTATGTTGAAGTGGTTATTCCTGCTTTAAGCCACAAATATTAAGTTTCTGTATTTTATACTCGGTTGTAACTGCTCAACTCTATTTCAGAGGATACTTTTTTTTTTTTTTTTAAACACATTATCTAAAAATAGATAAAATAGGTGCTCATTATTACAAGCTACAGATATTTTCTCCTTTTCAATATTTTTCTCATTTTGTGCTTTAGTGAGAACAATGCTATGTGTAGGTTGCAGAAAGAACCTGTTAACAAAGCACCTAGTGTTCTGTCATTGAGTAGCTCATGTTCTATGGAAACCTATCTTTTAATAGGAAGCTAGAAAATATTCACTGCCTGGGTTAATACAGAGATGCAACTAATTATCTACTTTGTTCTTAAGAAAAAGTTGGTTTTAACATTTCTCTTGGGCCAACTTTACACTTTTCCAGAAATCTTTCCATCTTATTGTTTGTTCGTTCCTGTACTTAACCAATACTTACTGAGCACCTATGCTGTGTCAGGGTCTGGTGACACAGCATGAAGATGACAGTCTTCCATTTTATGAGCATAGTTACTGGCAGGACCTCTGAAAGTGGAAGGTCACCCTCCCACCCAATTTCCTTCTCTGGAGACAATCACATCCTATAGTTTCTATATTCTCCCAATGGTAACAATTGGTATATTAATACCTGGTGTATGTTTGCATGTATATTTTTAAGTGGAAAAAAAAGACATTGGTATCCTGTATGTCTGTACACCTTTACATACGTTAAGGTGGACTTCCCTGGTGGCTCAGATGGTGAATCTGCCTGCGATGCAGGAGACCCAGGTTTGATCCCTGGGTTGGCAAGATCCCCTGTTGAAAGGAATGGCTACCCGCTCCAGTATTCTTGGCTGGAGAATTCCATGGACAGAGGAGCCTGGCAGGCTACAGTCCATGGGTTGCAGTCAGACAGGAGTGACTAACACTTTCACTTCACACGTTCACGTTAAGGTATCTATGTTAAAAGGTATAGATTTTTAAGAAACAAATATCTCTTGGTGATTGTTTCATATCAGTACATAAAGCTGGCTTATTCTTCATTCTTTGGCCATACCACATGGCAAGGGGATCTTAGTTCCCCAACCAGGGACTGAACCCACACCCCTTGCAATGGAAGAACTGAGTCTTAACCACTGGACCACCAGGGAAGTCCCGAGCAGGCTTATTCTTTGACAGTTGTTTAAAACACTACAATGGGAACATGTATTGCTGAATATCTACATAGTTTCTTTTCTCCGTATAGGTTTTTAACTTGCCACTTATTTATTCTTATCTATCCAGAAAATGGGCTTTTTTTCTTCTTCATTTCTGACTTACTACTGCTTTTATCTTATTTTTCCTCAGGACTCTTAGTTTTTTTTCCTCCTCAAAAAAAGGTTTGAGTCCAATGCTTAATTCATTTACTTTCCTTCTTTTTCAGTTAATAGTTTAAGCACTTCAGGTCTTGAAATTACTCCGGAGACTGTACCTAGACCTAGGGAAAGCGGTCCTCAGATAATAGGATTAAGGTTACATGGGTCCTAGAGAGCAAATGGATGGTAACAGAGAACATGAAGTATTCTTGAATCAAGACTGCACAGTATGTGACCACACCCTGATAGGCTGGATTCCTGCCAAAACATGTTTGATAGCCATTCAAGATTATAGACTTTTGACCTTGTCCCCAGGAATGTGACCATTTCAAAGTTCTTTGTAGCACTATTTTAAGATTTCTTTTATCATCCTCTTGGAGCCTGGCCTAGTCTTCAGACTCTCCTGTTTGAAGATTTCCTCATCTCTTGTAATTTTTCCAACTGTTTATTCACTCAACGATTTCCTGAGCTGTAACGTCAGTTATTTCCTAGCAACTGGGGACATGTGAAGGAAACTGAAATAAGGATGCCGGCCTCACTTGTGCTACTTAACATTTGTTCTAGATGTTCAGATAAGATAATAGACTCCAAAATGGAGAAACAGAACCTCTCTTACTATATATTCATACAGTTGACCCTTCACATCTGTCTATACTTCACAATTTTATTGTATTTTTTTAAAGTAGCATGGAGGGCTTCACAAATGGCCTGTTATCCTTGCACAGGGGCCATGCTAATCCTGTGTTGTTCCAATTTTAGTGTGCATGCTGCCGAAGCAAGCACTGTACTGCACCATTTTATATAAAGGACTTGAGCATCTAGATTTTGGTATCTGTAGGAGTCCTAAAACAATCCCCCATGAATATCAAGGGATAGCTGTCCTAATGTGATCAAGGTTTTAGAGTTTGTCTTTCTTATGACAATCTGGTGTAAAACCAGAATGAGACATTTCATTTGTACTATTCAGTGTGGGTCTCTTCAGTCTGTTTTTCTGTTCTGTCAAACAAGGGGAGAGCTAAGATGAATGATCTGCCTGCACAGATTACATTGAGAATCTGCTCTCATATGAGTCCTCTGATGCTGAACACAATGAGGACTCCTACTGAAGGGCTTCTGGTCAGTGGGTTCTGTGACTCCTCATGCCTAACATTGATTACATTCTCAGACACTCTTCAATATCTACTTCTATGATATTGAAAACAGCTGTTTATGAAACCTCTCCGCAGCAACTATTTCCCTGTGATTTCAGAGTTCTCAGATACAATGATTTGATGTAAGAACTTTTCCAAACGGAACACAACTGGAATTTTTTGTCTAGTATGAATTCTTTCAAATCAGGCTATAAGCATTTCCTGCTATGATTCCTGGGATTTCTTCTGTTTGAGTTCTCATATTGAAAAACACATGATGAAAAGGACTTCCTCCATTTGAGGTTTTTCCATGTGAGTCTCCTCTGTGAGCTGAGCTAAAACTAGGTTTTCTCACACTAAACATATTTACTCTTGTTCCTGAAAGAATTATCCTTTTTTTAAAACGAATGATTTCCTACATCCCCCACATGTTGGTTTTATAGCCCATATGAGTCCTCTCAGGCTACACAAAAAATCTTGAGAATTTCCTTCTATTCCTCTCAACAATACAATCTTCTTGTACTAGCCTTTTTTTCCTACTAATGTCTATACTAATTTGAGTTGCCACATTCATATTTGCAGGGCTCTTTTGCTTAAATTCTTGACAAACCAAAAAAAATGTAACTGTCCTGCAAGCTTGCCTACAATCATGACCTTCAAAATAGTGTCTTTATTCCATTGCATTGTCCCTCATGTTTGAATCTATATAGATTATGTCTCAAGATATTCCACCCAAGCCACACATATGGTAGGTAATACTTTCTTGAAAGAACATTGAGCGAGAAGGCTTAAGATGTGAGTGCCATCAAATATTTCTCCCCACTTATCTTCACAGCATCTTTTCAAATTAGTGCCTTCTTGAAGATTAATTCCATGTCTTAAGCATTTACCCAGGTTCCTTTCTACTTCAGCCACTGTCTGTGCTGCCGTTTTTGCTGTCATGGAGAGCTAAGACACATGCAAACTGGGCTGTATTAGTGAGGCCTAGCTTTTGTTCAGTTCGTTCTCTGCCTTGAGGAGAGGCACAGCTACATTAGTCCTGGGAGAAAGGGATCACTGAAGGAGATATTCTCTTAACAGTAAGCAGGCCATTCCAAACACCTAAGACTCCCATGTTTTTATGCACTGCCTGGACCTCAGACGGGGGCATACCACTGGCTTCACAGACCTTTACTTGGGTGTTTCTAAGTCGCCTCCTATTCATACTCCATTAATAGAACCAGTCAGGACATGGTACAGTTGCAAAAACATGTGAATTTAGGTGGAAGCTATTAGGTAGTTTTTTGTACGATTCATCTGTTTGCTTAAAATTATTTCAACATAAGAATATAAGCCAAAGAAAACATATTTCCACCCTTCAAAAGTCTTGGCCTTTACCAGACTTCCATGTTACTGACCAATGCCAAAAAGTCCAGAGTAGTAGTACCTCTGTTTTCAGTTCAGTCGCTCAGCTGTATCCGACTGCGACCCCATGGACTGCAGCACGCCAAGCTTCCCTGTCCATCACCAATTCCTGGAGCTTACTCAAACTCATGTCCATTGAATCGGTGATGCCATCCAACCATCTCATCTCTGTTACTGTATTTTAAAAATGAGATACTGATACATTTTAAAAATGTGCATGAAAAATGCATATAAATGCATATAAATACATACATTACAAAGAACAGTCACAAGAAATCCCTTGAAGCCTTCACCTGTGAGCAGTTCTTTGTAGCTTCCTTTCCTGTGCCCTCCTGGTCAGTTACTCAACTGGCCCCATTGGATTCACCTCACATAGAGAGGAGCCAGCTTCTCCCAGCCCTGTTGGTACTCTCTTGGGGGCAGATATTAACCACCTCTTCCCTATCTGCTACTACCGCAGCCCCCTGCCTGCTGGCATCTGTGCCCTTTTGCCCTCAGAGAGCTGTAAAAAGCACAGCACACACCTACTCAAGGAAGATCAAACCCCCCTGACAGTGGAGGCCCCAAACTTAACTTGCCTATCAGTACACCTCAGTTACTTCCTTCCAGCCTAATAGGTAACTTTCCATTCCCAGAATGTGCCACCCTTGCCCCATTCTCAGGGTAACCCACAGTGGCGTTTCTGCACCAGGAAACGAAGCTCTTCACTTCTATTCTTGCCCATCTGCCGACTTTCTGTTCTATAGGCATTGGCTTAATATCTTGGCCCTGCAGTGTCCCTTGACCCCACCTCTAGAGTAATTCCCTGTTGCTCCCTGCTTTACACCATGTTCTTTTTCTTCTCTGTCCATACCACTAGTTAACTGGCCTTTACCCAGTTAGATCTGTGTAGCGTGTTGGTAGAAGGTGCTCCTCTGTTAGACGGAGGAGTCTACAATCAAAGGGATTACACTAGGTCTTTGGCTTACTACCAAGTACATACTTTCTCTTTTTTATATTGCATAGGACACAAGGGGCCTTCTACAAACATTTCTAAGGTCAAGGGGAGACAGTGGAGAAAAAACATCACATAAAGGATTCTTTGTGATGCAGCATAAACATGTTAGGCACCTATCACCCCAGGCCTAGCTTGTAACACAGGATCTTTCGTTCTAGGACACCACCCCTGAAAAGCCAGCTTTTCTGACGTGCAGAACCATAAGTGCCCAATGCCCCCCATGGCAGCTAGATTCAGGAAACTGCTAGATCATCCAGAGATGCATGGCTGGAAGGTCATCATCACCAAAGATGCAGGCCAGGTACAGATTTCACAGCTGGACACTGTGAAAGTTCCAGGTAGTTCCAGAGCCGCTTGCATTAAAGCACAGAGAACAAAGGGGGAACACAAGAAGTTCTCCTTACAAAGCCAGCACACTCTGATACAGAAGTGTCCAAAAATAACAAGCATAAAGAAAACCATCCACCTCCCCAATATAATTTATGAACACTGATGCAGAAATCCTAAAAGTTAATAGACATCAGGACATTACAACAGGGGCACATCTATAATTACGTCACTGTTAACTGTTCAAGTCAGAAAATCTCCATGACCACCTTGGAGGGCTTTGGAGGGGGAAAATTGGGGCTCTTACTAATTTCCATTTACTGGAAAGGGTGAGATGACTGTTCCTTTATCCAGATAAAAAGTGATACGAATCAAAGCAGAATCCAGAAACTTTCCCTTTTAAGTTAGAGACCAGATACTTAAAATCATCACATTCTCAGCCCAGTGTTTTGGAAGCAGTAGCTGTGAGGAATGTAATTACCTCCTCACCTACCTTGAATGCAAAAGAAGTAAAATAATAATACTTTATACTTGCCAATAATATGATTCCGTACTAAGAAAATTAATTTATAACCTAAGAAAACTGTTACAAATAAGAATTTAGCAGCAGGATAGGTTCATCTGCAGCAACTACGCAGGACTGCAAGGGAGGAGTAACCTGAGCAGATAAGATAGCAACTGGAGGAAATGCCCAACCGCACGTGGAAAGCCTGACCAGCACGGTGAGGGGAGTGGGTCCCTCCTTGTACACCTGTGCCGGAAGGTGACTGAGACCAGTTCTGATCAAATTTCTGAATGAAGTTAAATGTAGTATACATTCTAACAGCATTTTCTCAATGAATCCTGACAAGCTGATGGTAGGTATTCATCTGGTTGAGAACAAATAATAGGTTTTTTAATTAAAAAAAAAAAAAAAAAAAGAGGGCCTACCGTTTATCCAAGATTCTTATAAAGCTACAGTAAGTACAGTAATATGGTGTTTACTAAGATACCGACAGAGATCAAGGGACCATAAGGGGCCAAGAAGGCCTGCATGCAACAAACAGTGACTATGAGAGATGATCTAGATGGTGTTCCAATAATAAGAAAATGGCATTGAAAAAACTTGTGCCCCACACCAATTACACAAGGAACCCAGTACATGAAACAGCTAAACAAAACCCAAAAGTACCAGAATAAAGTATTTGTACAATCTGCCCATGGATGGCATGAAACCTAGATTAGGAGTAAAGACAGATCTGAAAGAAAAAAAAATCTGAAATCATAAAACTTCTTTATGGAGACTAAATAAAGGTAGGAGACAGATATTGGACTGTTATCTGCAGTGTTACTATCCATAATATATAGTAGACTCCTCCCCACCACCACACACAAAAGACAAACCAACAGAGGAAAAAAAAAGGAAAATAGAAAAACTCACAAAAGCAAAAGTACAAATAATCTGTAAACTTAGAAACCAAACTGAATATATCTTTTCCTATCAGATCCGTAAACCTTAAAAACAGGACTATAAGTCACCATCTATCTTACGCAGCTGTATGTATTTTAAAGGAACTTAAGACAGCAACTTGTTGCTACCGAAGTTTTTCACTTACATCTTGGTTGATTCTACATTCTGTTTCTAGAAATGCTATCTACACAAAAAACCCAACTTGATTGTGCAAAAACTGTATGCAAGGATTTTTTTTTTTTGCAACCACTTGAATGTCCATCAAGAGAAAAAAGTAAAAGTCAAGTCTACACTGCATTTGTGAATGAATGATGCAAATCTGTCTCCACTGAGTATGGTCACACCCCCCAAAACATAAACTTCCATAAAATCTGGCCAAAGCCACACACCAGTTACTGGAGATTACAAAAGGGAAGGGCAATAGACCATGAGTGAAGCAGGGTGAGGACTGCCAACCTGGCACCAGCAAGAGGTTCCCATTCAGCCAAGCAGTGCCCCCTGACTAAAGCCAAGGAAAATGCAGAGCTTGACTCAGCATGTTTGCAGCTATTCCTCACAACACCCCACTAGAGGTTTTCCCCATCCACCTCCTTTGCTAAGACACTAGTTCCTGCCTAACCAGGACTCCCACACCAGGACTCCCATGTGCCTGGTTCTCACCTGAAAAGGTGTCTTGAGGAATTCCTCTCTCCACCGACCACAGCTCTTCCTCTTCCTCTAACTGAGATACCACATCTGGCTTGGAAAGCTGATGTTCTGCCCAAGGGAAAAGAGACAGTGCTTGGGGGTCTGTGTTCGGGAGAAAGTACTTTCCTGCTGTAGCAATTCTGTCCCTGTGTTCTCCCTGGTAGAAATGGCTTCTGGTCTAGGGCAGTGTTGCTAACTTCACCCATCCCCTTTGCCATCTGCTTCCTTTTCTGGATTCTCTTGACTGTAAAGGAGGTAGTGGGACTTGGTTCTGGTCAGTAAAACACTAAGGGAAGTTTGTCAGCTGGGGGCTTATTGCATTTTTCTTTGTTTGTAAAGTGTGCCAGCTATAGAAAGAGAACTAGTCAGGGCTGCCCTGGCTTTACTTTCTGCCTTAAACTTTGATGGACATAATGCTTGGCATCAGTCAGGCACATGCTAACCTAAGAATGACAACTTCACACTAACCATGCAGAGATGGAAGGGAGCAAGGCCTCTGATGATACACCTGAGCTGTCAGACACTGACACCACGTTCTGGAATTCTTGTTACAAAAATAGTAAGCATCTATCAGCAGTTGGAAACATCCCTGATAGGCCCACATCCCTGGTATTGAACACCTCTGAGGGGTGGACTAGGTAAAGTTTCAAAAGTTATATGTAAAGTTGCCCTTTCCCTCAGGCTCCAGGGCCTTGACCCTTGAACGCAGATCCCTGCAGACTGAGCCAAAGCAGACACACACTTCAAAGGCACCACATTCGGGCTGCAAAGCACAAATCTTTATTGACACAGAGGCCATCCTTACCCACTGAGACCAGGTTCCTGTAGTTCTCCAGCATCACCTCCCTGTACAGGGACTTCTGTTCGAGGTCCAGCTTTCCCCACTCATCTGGGGTAAAACCCAAGGCCACATCTTCAAAGGTCACTGGTTCCTAAAACCCACAGGTGCCTGTTCAGCCAGGGCCTGTTGTCACCCATGCTGACAGGAGGAGGAGGAGGGTGACTGACCACATGTAGGCACAATTAACAAGGTGACTCGAGCATTCCAGATATCTCATCACGAGTTCCTGAATTTGAAACAGCAAACCCAAGCTTGATCCTATCAGGTCACAGCAAGTAGGACAACCCATGAGGTCAGAAAACATTGTTCATTCTCCGAAAACCTTTCCACTTCTTAGTAACCTGAGGATTCCAACAGTGATATCAGGTGTATCCTTTCTCCTACGGAATTCCGTGAGCTAAATCACCACACTTCAGCCTTTAGCCTCCATCCACTGGCTATTCTGCTGCTACTTCCTTCACCTATCAGGGCTTCATGCCCATCTCGCTCTTCACCCAGTGACTAAGCTTTAATTCCAAAGTACTACTGAAAGCTAAGTGAAGCCTGATTTCTGCTTACACCTGCCAATGGCTTTCCCCGCTCCGTTTAAAAGATAAATTAGAATCCCCCGCGATTTGTCCTCTATTTGCTCCCCTGGAAAGCTAAGCAGCTTGCTATCCCTCTGCTCACTAGGGTCTCTCCTCCAGTCCCCACCCCTTACCTAGATGCTAGGGGGCCTGGAGGCATCCCAGGGACGCGTGTGCTTGCATCACCCCTCCACCCCCGCTCCCAAATCCAGCGGTAGACTCTGAAATTTACCAAGAAACCTCTACTCACACGGAACCAATCCGTCGGAAGCCCGGAGGCCATAACTTCCTCTTCCTCAACGAGTCCCGTGGGAGTAGGCAGAGTCCTAAGAAGGTCGAATTTGGGAGGTGGAAGGGGCGTGAGGGTTAGACCAAGGCCCCCGCCCTCGGCCCAATCAACAGGAAATGACAGATCTAACTCCAACCTCGGAAAATGCTCTAAAAAGTCGTCTCCACCTGTTCTCAAACACCCAGAGGGGCAATTTCCCAACCTCCTCACCCAGATGGAGTCGGCGCCTTACCCAGCCCGCAAGCGCCCGGATGGGGTCGCCCCGCCTCGCGCCCCTATGGGCCCCGAGTCCCCGATTCACTGCCCTAAAGGCCCCACGGCGGGAGGACGGCAGACGAGGCTGGCTCTGGGCTCCTGCGATTGGCGGGGTAGGGGCCGCAACTGGGCGCTCCCTGCGAAGCAGCACTGGAACACAGCCCCCGACGGGCGCAGGTTTCGCGCCACACTCACCCTGCGCGCGCGCGCCGCACAATGGCGCCTGTCAGCCCCCGGCGAACTGCGTCAGTGCGTCCATTTGGACTACAACTCCCAGAAACCCCCGCGGCGTGGCGCCGCCCACGTTGTGGGCGGTGGACATCTTGGTGGCCACCTCGGGGCGGTAGGCGAAGCCCCGGTCGCGGAAAGAGCGCCCTTGGTGATCCCGCTGGGACAGGAGGAGGCCTTCGAGGGGCAAGTCGGTCCGCTGGTGGGTCCCAGCACCTGCATGGGCGGCGACGCAGGCTGAGAGGGAGGCTCGCCAAGCCTCGAGGGCTGCAACGCGTGGGACGAATGGGAAATGGAGAAAGGGAAGGCTTGGGAGGGGCAGGGCCGGAAGTGCTGAGGGGCGGGGCGAGCTTCTCACACCAAACGTAGAGAGAGGAGGGGCGGGCCGGAAGTGCCTTGAGGCAGCGGTCAAGTTGGTCCCCTCAGGCTCAGCAGTCAAGAGTTGGCCTGCAGTGCAAAAGATACAGAAGGCGCGGGTTCGATCCCTCGGTCGGCAAAGTCGCCTGGGGCGGGAAATGGCAGCTCACTTCAGTATTCTTGCCTGAAAAATTCCGTGGACAGAGGAGCCTGATGGATTTCAGGCCAAAGGTTCCCATACAGCTGAGCACAAAGTCCTGCTAAGCTTCGGGGAAGAGGATACTATGTGTGTATTCACACCTAAGGGAGAGGAAAAGGGGTCGGGTTGGGACCGTGGGACGTGTTCTGAAAGCGGGACTGAAATCCTCCCGAGCTCCTGGGAGGAAAAGAGGTAAGGGCCTGCCGTGAACTGTGCGGGTGTGAAAATGTTAGTCGCTCATCGTGTCCAGCTCTTTGCGACCCCATGGACGGTAGCCCGCCAGGCTCCTCTGTCCATGGGATTTCCCAGGGAAGAATACCGGAATGGGTTGCCATTCCCTTCTCCAGGGGATCATCCCGACCCAGAGATGGAATCCGGGTAGATTCTTTATGGTTTGAGCCACCAGGGAAATGTGCAGAGGGTGAGGCTACATGTCCTCCAGGCCCAGGGAGGGGAATGGGGTCAGGACTAACTATCTACTCAAGTTGTGGAGAAGGGCAGAGCAAGTGGAACCAAGGCAGGAGAGTGGAGGGAGGGTTGTCCACGGGTAAATCAGAGCTGGACGGAGGTTAAAGCAATGAAAGTAGATTTTGTTCAATAAACTTGCAATGGGGAAAGCGGGAGACTCCAGTGTAGAACAGCTCATTTCTGAATACAACTAGAGTAAGTGGGGATTTATGGCCTAGGAGTAAGGGGAGAGGTACCAGTGGATAGAAAATTAGGAGAAGGACACATCCTGTCTGGGGGATTCTAGCTGGATAAAGCTAATGTTTTAAGGAAGACAGGCCAGGGTGATGATGTATCACCTGGGAGAGAGAGTAGGGGTGAGGAATTTGATCAGATATCAAGAGTAGGGGAGTCTTCATAAACTGACTTACGATTCTTGCTCAAATGGGATTCTATGAGGAAGTACAGGTATGGGTCTTATGGGGAGAAGGTTCAGAGTAACCTTGCTAACGTTTGGCTAAGCAGAGAACCAGGGGGTTGGTGTGGTGTGGGGTGGACAGGAAGGCTCCTCTGCCCTGGGTCCTCATCTGTGAGCCAGGTGCCCATGTCTAGGAAATGGAAGAAGTCTTTCCCTGCCCAGGACCTGGTGTGTGCACCTCTTCCTTGAGCCCAGTCCACTATCATCTTTCTTTGGAGCCCAGGACAAAATAGTCTCATGTCTTCCTCAAAGTCCAGTATCTGGTGTCCTTACATCTTCCTGAGGTTCCAGGGCCCAGACTCTGATGTCCTGTCTCCTCCTTGGTGCTTGGGACTCTCCTCCTGAGACCCAGGGCCCAGTGCATCCTCTCTCCACTTCGTAGCAGGTTTCAGTGGCCTTATGCCTCTGTTTGAGTCATCCTGTCCATTGCATGCTATGCTTGTTCCAGCAGTTGTACATTTCTGTGGCCACTGTGGAGAATATTCACATGTACGCTGCACATTGTTCATCTTATTTGTTGCAATTAAGACAGTGTGTCTGTTGACTTGTGCATATTAGCATTGAGTCACTAACTATGCATTTCCCTGAATTTTTCTTGGCTGTTATAGCTAAAACAGCATCCCCATTCATTAAATAACTCAAGCCTCTTTCTCATATTTTCACTTAAAAAAATGATGTTCTATAGCCATGGGTAGTAGGACAAGGCAATTAGCCGTATTGTTTTCTTCTGGTTATGACTAGGGATCCTTCTAGTAGTTTACTGTTAATTTGATGGAGGCTTTAACATCTTAAGGAAATGGGCCTTCTTGGAAGTTCTTTCAGTTCTTTCTGTTTGTATACTGTAGAGTAAAAACATGATTTTAGGTTAAAAGGTAATCTTAAGTATATTATTTAAGATTGATTCATGAAACTCATGTTAATACAATGTTTAATAATAAATTGCATGTTTTTTTTTGCCATTTAGCAAATTAAGAATGCTGTTTAATTTGCTGTAACTTGATTACATTAAAAACATTTCTGGGGGGGGTCTCCTGGTGGTTCAGTGGTTAAGAATCTGCCTGCCAGTGCAGGGGACGCAGGTTTGATCCCTGGTCCGGGAAGATCTCAAGTGCCGCGGAGGAACAGCCCAAGTGCCACACTACTGAAGCCTGCTTGCCTAGCGCCTGTGCTCCACAACAAGAGAAGACACTGCAGTGAGAAGCCGACTCATTGCAACTGGAGAAAGCCTGTGCACAGCAGCAAAGACCCAGCGCAGCCAAAGATAAATAAGTAAATTAGCATATTTTTGGATGAATGTTAACTGTTACGTATGTAAAATGTCAAAAATGTTACACATCCTACCTAGATGTCCATCAGCAGATGAATGGATAAGAAAGCTGTGGTACATATACACAATGGAATATTACTCAGCTATTAAAAGAATGCATTTGAATCAGTTCTAATGAGGTGGATGAAATGGGAGCCTATTACACAGAGTGAAGTAAGTCAGAAAAACACCAATACAGTATATTAATGCATACATATGGAATTTAGAAAGATGGTAACAATGACCCTATGTGCGAGACAGTGAAAGAGACACAGATGTAAAGAGCAGACTTTTGGACTCTGGGGGAGAAGGTGAGGGTGGGATGATTTGAGAGAATAGCATTGAAACATGTATATTACCATATGTGAAATAGATCGCCAGTCCAGGTTCGATGCATGAGACAGGGTTCTCAGGGCTGGTGCACTGGGATGACCCTGAGGGATGGGATGGGGAGGGAGGTGGGAACGGGGTTCAGGATGGGAAACACATGTGCTCATGGCTGATTCATGTCAATGTATGGCAAAACCCACCACAATACTGTAATTAGCCTCCAATTAAAAACAAAAAATGTTATGCATCCTGTTTGCATACAGGGCCCTAACCCCTTGTTCAAAACCTTCAGAGCCAGAAGTATTTTGAAATTCATAAGCATTTGAATTTTAGCAGTATAGGAAGGTGAACACACCATACCACATGTGACATCCCCAACAGGTCTGGGCAGCATCTGGGTGTATCTGTAGCAAAATATATAAGGGGTCACACTAAATTGGAGAAAAACTGTAAATAGCTGTGTTATGCTCAGTCACTTCAGTCGTGTTTGACTCTTTGTGATCCTATGGACTGTAACCCACCAGGCTCCTTTGTCCATGGGGTTCTCCAGGTAAGAATACTGGAGAGAAGTTGACGGTTCTTCCTCCAGGGGATCGTCCCAACCCAGGGATCAAACCTGTGTCTCCTGCATTGCAGGAAGATTCTTTACGCACTGAGCTACCTGGGAAGCCCTACACAGCCTTGTCATTTCAGCTAAATTTTGCAGATGCATAATAGGGGAAGAAACTTTCTTCATTAGAAAAGGTTTTAGAATTGTAGAAAAGGCATTGTGGATCATTTATGAAAACGGCTAGATTAGCAATAATAGTTTCATTCAATTGCAGGGTTTAATTTGCACTTCATCTCTCTTTATATACTCTATATAGTTTAACAAGCATGTTTACTGAGATACTGAATAGTTGAAATAGTATTCTTTCATATGCTTTTAAAATTAACGATGCACTATTGGTTGAATAAGATCTGAAACTAGATACTGACCAAGTCACTATAGCAGCTGGTGGCATTCTGTCCACTCAACAATGGACCTGTGATTTGGTCTCCACTCATCATTATTGGCTTATTTCATCACACAGAACATCTCAGAACATCACACAGAACATCTCATGTGAAGGGGAACATGTGTTTAAAACTCATTTAAAAAAAGAAGAGGAAGAAAGATGTACGTTTTTGTCTTTAAAACATGAGCATCTAGGACACTTCTCAGAACTCCTCAGAGCTTGAGAACTTCAGCTTGGAGAAGCAGGAATAAATCAATCAGCACATTAACTGTAAATTATTAGTGTCATAACTGGTTCCCCAAACAGACTTTGGGGTCGTGACTACTACACATTTGTTCTATGCCTGTTCTCCCCAAGATAAAGGGTGAGTTCAAAATCAAGATAATCCAGACTGGGTGTAGCACATGGAGGAAAGGTAAAGAATCTGAGGTCTGAGCAGAGACAGACCACATGCAGCTTCCAGAAGTGATCTGTTTCAAAGAGGAGTGTGGGAAGTCCACAGAAACTGGACGAACCAGTAAGTCGGGTTTGGTATCCCTTCAATAGCTTTGTACCCTGTATCCTGTAGGGTGTGTTTGGCCGTAAATAACTGAAAACTGAGCTATCATAAACACCGTTTCCTCAAAAATGAATGTCCTGGGGCTGGTTAAGCTGCCAGTGTCGCCCAGGACCGGACTCTGACTTTCCCTGTTGCTCTCAAAAGTGTAGGCGTGTGTCACCCTTCCTGGCCACTGGAGGGTAGACAAAGAATAAGCCAACAACCTGCTTACTGCTAGTCCTTTTGTTATTCAGTTTCTCAGTCCTGTCCAACTCTTGCAACCCCATGGACTGCGGCATACCAGGCTCCTCTGAGCATCACCAACTCCCGGAGCTTGCTCAAGCTCATGTCTATCGAGTCAGTGATGCCATCCAGCCATCTCATCCTCTGTTGTCCCCTTCTCCTCCTGCCATCAATCTTTCCCAGCATCAGGGCCTTTTCCAGGGAGTCAGCTCTTTGCATTAGGTGGCCAAAATATTGAAGCTT
Organism: Bubalus bubalis; assembly: GCF_019923935.1. Taxonomy (NCBI): domain Eukaryota; kingdom Metazoa; phylum Chordata; class Mammalia; order Artiodactyla; family Bovidae; genus Bubalus; species Bubalus bubalis. The sequence goes on along the minus strand of NC_059174.1, from coordinate 65,503,581 downwards.
CAGCTTCAGCATCGGTCCTTCTAATTAATATTCAGGGTTGATTTCCTTCAAGATTGACTGGTTTGATCTTGCAGTCCAAGGGACTCTCGAGTCTTCTCCAGCACCACAGTTTGAAATCATCAATTCTTTAGCACTCAGCCTTCTTTATGGTTCTGAATACCACCAATTTCTACATTTCTCTTTACCTTAGGAAATTGACCTTTTCCTCTCCAATGAAATCTGACCTTTCTTCAGTCTCTTGCCTGTTCACTCTTCTGTTCAATAGCCATGGATTGATGTACACATCCAAAACAGAGGATGATATCTGCTCTCAGCAACCTTAAGTTTAAGATTTCCTGGTGTTCTTATTATCACAAGTAAGATAGGAAACAGATCTAAGGGCTGTAACTACTGGAAAAGAAAATATAAAAATGCTTTTTACAAATAGGTAACGATAGAATACTTGGGCTTCCCATGTAATACTGGTAAAGAATCTGCCAGCCAATGTAGGAAATGTAAGAGGCTTGGGTTCGATCTCTGGGTCAGGAAGATCCCCTGGAGGAGGAAATGGCAACCATTCCAGTATTCTTGGCCTGGAAAATTCCACAGACAGAGAAGCCCAGTGGGCTACTTTGCAGTCCAAGGGGCTGCAAAGAGTTGGACACAACTGAGCATCTGAGCACAACATTATTGTATATACAAAATCCAATTGGAAATTAAAAAAAAAACAAGATTGCAGTAAATGAGGCAATAAAGAAATAAAGGTATGTGAATCAACACACATGTAACATACAAAATCTTTACAAACAAATATATTGAAGATTCACAGATGAAGCATAAAGACAAATGTCTAGGATTAATTTGTTGGGAAATGCAAGGAATCTACAGGAAGATACGTTTCTGGAAAGAATTACAAGTAAAATTGTATAAATGAAGATGAATATCGTGCTCCAGGTTGGGAAGGCCAACTATAAATCGCAGACCATCACTGGGCTCAATACAAGAGCAAGTGGGATTACAGGACCGCAGTGGGCTCCTGGACTTGGCTCTATGCTTCTTTCCTCTTGAAAATGTGATGGAACTCACCACCATCCTCACTGGGAAACTACTTGGATTCAAACTCATTTTCTCTAAGAAATGCCCCCCAAAAGTACAAGTGCCAAAAAATTCTTTTCTTTCCTGTAAATTTAGACTTCAAAGCCATCAACAGCATGCGGTTATAATCATATAACTTTTCTCGTGTGTGTGGTGGCGGCTGCAGGGGTTTCATCTTTTCAGCAAGTTGGCACAATTTTTTTTAATTGAAGTGTGTGGCTTTTTTCAAGCACTTTTTTTTTTTCCCCAGCCAGAGAGGACTCCTGTAACCCACTATGAAGACTCAGGGGGATACTGCACCCACGTCTGCGTGTGTAATTTGATGAATCCACCATATGCCCTTGGTCCCGTGTACTATCACATCGTATCCTTGGAGCCTGCAATGTCTATCTGTGTCCTCTGTAGCCCCTTGGCAGTGCCTCTGAGACTGCAGCTGAGGTAACTTGGCCCATCTTGCTTACCACAGTGAGTCTTTGCTCCTTGTGGTGTGTCCACCTCCTGAGAAAGGACTTTGAATCAGGTAAGCAAGGGTCAGCCTGAGCCTCTACAACCTGATTACCTGGGATGACTTCTTCTAGGAGTCCCTAAGGGGCTTCCCAGGTGGCGCTAGTGGTAAAGAATCCACTTGCCAGAGCAGGAGATGTAAGAGTTCGATCCCTGGGCCGGGAAGATCCCCTGGCATGGGAAATGGCAACTCATTCTTGCCTGGGAAATTCCCTGGACAGATGAGCCTGGTGGGCTAGTCCATGGGGCTGCAAAGGGTCGGACACAACTGAGCACAGCGGCAGGAGCCAAGTCTATGGCTAAATTGGCTCAGCATGACTAAATGAGATTGCAGAGCAGAAGTTGGTTGGGAACAAGAAAGAATTATTGTGCAAGATGGGTTTTTTTTTTTTTTGGCCACAAGTTGCAGAATGTGCAACCATACATTATCTTACATCACATGCAGTCCAGAGGCAAGAGCTCCCAGGGGTGGTTGCAGGCACTCTCCATCGCCTGCTCATCACTCCTCAGTATATTGTCTTGGTTTTTCCAGAGGTTCCTGTCCTCATGGTCTCAAGGTGGTTGTTTCATGCATCACTTGAAGCCATACACCATTTGGCTGAAGATATTGGCACCAGGGAGTGTTTGTTTCCTTTGACACTGTAACAAATGGCCACAAATTTTGTGGCTTGAAACAGCAAAAATGTATCATCCCACAGCTGTGAAGATCAGAAGGGAAAATAGACCTTTCCGGGCAAAATAAACATGTTGGCCGTGCTGCCTTCTTTGGAGTCTCTGGGGAGAGCCAGTTTCTTCGCCTTTTCCAGCTTCCGGAGACTTCCTGCCGGTGGTGCAGCAGCTACAGTCTCGCTCTGACTCTGACCTCTGCGTCATCATCACGTTGCCTCCACTGACTCTGATTCTCCTGCTTCTTTTCTTTCTTTTTTTTTTAAGAATTGGAGGGTTCTTTCTTTTTTTCTATATTTGCTGTGTTAGGTCTTAGTTACCACATGCGGGATCTTCCTTCCATCATTCAGGATCTTTCACTGCAGCGTACAGATTCTCAGCTGTGGCATGCAGGCACTGGAGCGCGCGGCTTCAGAAGCTGTGATTTGTCGGCTTCGTTGCTCCACACCATGTAAGATCTTAGTTCCCCAACCAAGGATCAAACCTGCATTCCCTGCATTGACAGGCAGATTCTTATCCACTAGACCACCAGGGAAGCCTTTCTCCTGCTGCTTCTTAAACAAGGACAACTGTGATTACATCGGCCCCAAGATAATCTTATCTCAAAGCCATAAAACTTAATTGCACCTGCAAAGAGCTCTTTGCCCTGTAATGAAACCGTCACTGGCTCCAGCTATTAGGATGCGAACAGCTTTGAGGAGCTATTCCCTGCCAACCACAAGGAAGGAATTCATTATCTTCTCGAGCCCTCTTTCCATAGACTTTCTCAGGCCCTTTGGCTAGGGTTGATGCACGTATCCATGTCCTGCCTCTGATAAAAGCTGGAAAAGGGTGGCTCACATGTTGGCATCTGGAGCTGACCTCTTCTCAGCGGTGGGCACAAAAGTCAGCTTGGGGGAAACTCATCGGCCCCAGAATCCTCTCCTCCAGTTGGTTTGTAGGGCTGCGTGCCCCTGCAGAGCAGCTGGTGCTGGAAAATGCTGAACTTGCTAGCAGCAGAGATCTGGACCACATCTTGTCCATTGTAAATAATGCTGCAATGAACATAGGGCTGCACGTGTCTTTTCAAATTAGTGTTTTTATTTTCTTCGGATAAATACCCAGGAATAGACTTTTTATTTTTTATTTATTTTTTTGTCCATGCCAAGTGGCTTATGGGATATTAGTTTCCCAACCAGGGATTGAACCAGGACCATGGCAGTGAAAGCCCTGAATCCTAACCAGGGGACCACCAGGAAATTCCCCGATTTAATTTTTTGAGGCACCTCCATACTTTCACTTTTCACTTTCATGCATTGGAGAAGGAAATGGCAACCCACTCCAGTGTTCTTGCCTGGAGAATCCCAGGGACGGGGGAGCCTGGTGGGCTGCTGTATATGGGGTCACACAGAGTTGGACACGACGGAAGTGACTTAGCAGCCACACTGTTTTCCACAGTGCCTGCACTGATTTACATTCCCAGCCACGGTGGATGAGTGTTCCCTTTTCTCCACATCTTTGCCAACACTTACTATTTGTTGTCATTCTGATAACGGTCATTCTGACAAGTGTGAGATGACATCTTATGGCTCTAATTTTCACTTCTCAGGTGACTCATGATGCTGAGCGTCTTTCCAGGTGCCTGTTGACCATCTGTTTGTCTTTGGATAAATGTCTATTCAAATCCTCTGCCCTTTTTAGTTTGTTTTTTCCTTTTTAAAATTGTGTTTATTTACTTGTTTTTGGCTGCACTGGGTCTTCTCTGGGGCACAAGGGCTTCTCTCTCGTGTGGCCTGTGGGCTGCAGAGCACATGGGTATGTCTGTTTAGTCCTGCCTGGACACTGGCTGTGCCCCTGGAAACACGAAGATGCAGACAACTCTTTATGATTCCTCTCTTAAACTTAGTAATGGAGTGCCATTTGTGAAACATTCGTGAGTTAGTATAAAACTCTGTAATTTGTCTGATGTGACAGGACTATGCAAGAAAGAAATGGATGGCATATTTTTCAGCTCTCTTCTGTGATTAGTATAAAATTGTACATATATTAATCCCTGTGATACTAAAAGATCAATGATCTCTGCATGACACTTCAATTTGATGGTTCTCTGGCTTTTATATGATACAAAAAATAGGGTGTTGCCACTGATAACATTTACATTTTATTATCTATAGCATCATTTCTATGAGACATTGCCCCTGAGGCTTAGACCCTAAGTCCCACTAAATGATGTTTCTACAGCAAATCAAGGGCATATATGGAGCATAACTGCTCATACTTCATTGTCTGTGACCATGGGGAGCTACAAGTGCACAGTCGTATTACATTCAGGCTTCCATCGTGGCTCAGTGGTAAATAATCCACCTGCCAGTGCAGGAGACTCGGGTTTGATCCCTGGATCAGGAAGATCCCTGGAGGAGAGAATGGCAACTGGCTCCAGTATTCTTGCCTGGATAATCAAATGAACAGAGGAGCCTGGCTACAATCCATGGGGTCACAAAGAGTTGAACATGACTTAGTGATTAAACAACAACAGCCTATTTATGGGTCAAAGATAACTTGTGGATTCTGCCTTGTTTTTGGTTTTTTTATGTTGTCACATCAAATGAAATTCCAAGCAACAGCTTTTCCATATTGACTATGTTCAGTGAGTTTCTCTAATCTCTGAGTTTCCTGGTGTCAAACAACATGAAAGCCATAATCGAAAGTCAGCCAACCTTGCCTCTATTCTGTTCTCCAGTATGAGTCCTCTTGTGTTGCATAAAGGGAGAACACCTCCAGAAGATTCTTCTACGCTGTGTACTTGTATAGGGTTTTCCCAGTATGAGTCCTCTGATGTTGCATCATAGTGCTGAGCTATGTTTAAAGCCTTTCCCACAATGCATATATCCATAGGTTTCTCTCCAGTGTGTTTGCTGTGATGTTGAGTAAAGGAGAATAGCATGAAACTTTTCCTTGATAAGTATGTTGTAGGGTTTCTTTACAGAACCTTGTAGCATAGAGCAGTCACTCCTTGAAAATAATTTCTTGAATTCACTGCAAATATGAAATGTCTCATAAGTATAACTTCGCTCATACACAGTAACGGATAGTTTGTGCCTGTATATTTATAGGATTTTTCTCCTGTATAAGTTCTAAAATGTACTGATAGGCAATCTTTCTCCTACACTCAGATATTTGTAAGATGTGTCTCCTGAGAGAATTTGTTCATGGTTTTAAGGGCAAGCTCTATTCATATTTCTGTAGTCTCGATATATTTGTATGATCCCTCTTGAGTATGACTTCTCTGATGTCACTGAATAGAGGAAGAATGAAGGACAGTCCTAATTAACTTTTCCCCCAAATGTATTATTCTTGCTCCCATTGTCTTGAAACAGTGTTTCCTCAAGGGTCATGCGTTCCACCTCTCTCTCCTGGTTCTCCTACAGCTGCTTTAAGTGAGTCTTGTTCCTAGTCTCTGCCAAACGTGGAGGGATGTAGTTCATCCTTTACAAATCTTTCTGTTTTCAAGCAGCACATGATTCTCAGAGAAATGCTCTGCTTTCTGGTTAACTCTTTGCTTTTGAATTGGGTTTCCCGACCTGGAAAAAAAAGTGTAAGTGCTCAGTGCTCAGTCGTGTCTGACTCTTTGTGACCCTATGGACTATAGCCCACCAGGCTCCTCTGTCCATGGGATTTCCCAGGCAAGAATACTGGAGTAGGTTGCCACTTCCTCCTCCAGGGGGTCTTCCTGACTCAGGGATTCAACCCACGTCTCTTGTGTGTCTCCTGCATTGGCAGGTGGATTCTTTACCACTGCACCACCCATATGCAAATATAGACATTTATGTATAAAGAAAGTTGAGTGCTGAAGAATTGGTGCTTTTGAACTGTGGTGTTGGAGAAGACTCTTGAGAGGCCCTTTGACTGCAAGGAGATCAAACCAGTCTATCCTAAAGGAAATCAGTCCTGAATATTCATTGGAAGGACTGATGCTGAAGCTGAAACTCCAATACTTTGGCCACCTGATGCGAAGAACTGACTCATTGGAAAAGACCCTTATCCTGGGAAAGATTGAAGGCAGGAGGAGAAGGGGACCACAGAGGATGAGATGGTTGGATGGCATCACCAATTCGATGGACATGAGTTTGAGTAAGCTCTGGGAGTTGGTGATGAACAGGGAAGCTTGATGTGCTGCAGTCCACGGGGTCGCAAAGAGTCAGACATGACTGAGCGACTGAACTGAACTGAACTGATGTATATTATACACACACACACACACATATACACACATATATATATATGTCACATATATATGCCTCCTTCCCACCTGCACAGGGATACTTTGCAAGTCACTAGCAACACGTCAGGACATGTAATCCTTCTTCAGGAAAGGCAGTGAAAATTTGGGACCAACAATTCAACTGACTAGTTTTCAGCCAATGAATATTCATTAAGTACCTAGTATGTGCCAGGTAGAATAAAGACTTAGAAGAAGGAATGAGCTGAGCATGTATCTGGTGGAAACATACACCGGGCAAGGGGGAACAGCATGTGCAAAGGCCCTGAGGCGGAAGTGTATTGTGCATGTGAGCACCAGGGAGAGGACTGGTGTGGCTGGAGCTGAGGCAGAGAGAAAGATGTGGATGATGAGCTCAGAAAGGCAACTGAGCTGATCTGGCCACCTCTCAGGCTACAGTATGGACTTTCCCCACTGAGAGAGCGGCAGCCCTTGAAACTTTTGAGCAAAGGAGGCAGGTGGCAGGAGAACCCTCTGGCTGCTATGGGTAAATTGAGTTGGGAAAAAGGACAGCAGGGAGGCTGATGACAGGATCACTGTAAGAGAGGCTGGCTGTCAGGTAGTCAGAGATGGGTGCATTCTAGGTAGGGGTCGGCATGATGCTGGCAGGACATGCTGTCCAGTCACAGGTAGGATATGAGTTAGGGGAATCCAGACACCAGTGAAGACTTGGCCTGCACCAGGCAAAGAGTGGAAACACTAGGAACCCAGACAGGCAGCACTGTGAGAGGAGTTAGAGTTGAGGGTAGCACTGGCATTTGGTTTGGCACCAAACTTACAGTTACCAAAGGGGGAAGAGAGGGAGGCAGGGATGAATTAGGAATATGGGATTAGCAGATTCAAACTACAATGTATAAAATAGATAAGCAACAAGGATCTACTGTATAGCACAGGGAACTATAGTTAATATCTTATAATAACCTATTGAGGGAAGGAATCTGAAAAAAATAACTGAATCACTTTGGTTTTCACCTGAAACTAAGGGCGTCCCAGATGGAGCCAATGGTAAAGAACCCGCCGGCCAATGCAGGAGACCCGGAAGCCTAGCCAGCGGGCACTCTTCATCCCCCTTCTGATGTCTCCGTCAGAAGCTTTCTCTGTCCTTCACGGTAATAAAACTTCTGCCACACGAAGTTCTGACTGTCTGAAGCCTGGTCCCTGGTCCCGAAGCTAAATCTTTATCTTCAGATATCACGAATCCAACATTGTTCACCGTAAACTATCATCTTGATCCCTGAGTCAGATGCCCTGGAGGAGGGCATGGCGACCCACTCCAGTATTCTTGCCCAGAGAATCCCATGGACAGAGGAGCCTGGCAGGCTACAGTCCATGGGGTCGCAAAGAGTCGAACACAAATGAAGTGACTCAGCAGGCACGCACACCTGAAACTAAGGCAATATTGTAAATAAATTATATTTCAATTAAAAAAAAACCCTACAATCACCAATATGAAGGCAAAAGGTATAAATATTGGGCGAGATTCTTTGAGAATTTTTCCTTAACCTTGACTTTGGCTGTGTAGGGATTGAGCCTGGTCTCCTAGGCCTCCCAGACATGTCCTGCCTGGGCTTATTCTGAGGATCACCCCCCACCCCCACCCTGCCCACATTAATGCTGGAAGTATGGCAATTTATTATTTTTTGTATATACATGAATGATTTATTTTTGGATTGTTTTATATACATACACAAAACTGCGACCTTTTCAAAGCATACTTTCTAACTGCTTGTTATATTATTTTTGTATGGTGATTTTTCCACAACACATACGTTCATTCGCAGTCCTAATCCATCAAAAAATCCTTAACTAATTGTCACATCAAATCCAAAAATGTGTAGCTTCTGTTTAGATTTCTAAGTAAATAACTGTACTGTTAATTGATACTGAGTTGCCCTTATCTGAATTTGAACATATTTTTCTTAAAAACAACAAACAAGGGATGGCATAGAATTATTTCGGCAATCTATGCAGTACACAAAGTAGATCAGGAATGATGCTAAAGCTGAAACTCCAGTACTTTGGCCACCTCATGAGAAGGGTTGCCTCATTGGAAAAGGCTCTGATGCTGGGAGGGATTGGGGGCAGGAGGAGAAGGGGACGATAGAGGATGAGATGGCTGGATGGCATCACTGATTCGATGGACGTGAGTCTGAGTGAACTCCGGGAGTTGGTGATGGAGAGGGAGGCCTGGCGTGCTGCGATTCATGGGGTCGCAAAGAGTCGGACACGACTGAGCGACTGAACTGAACTGATGCAGTACACAAAAATAGGGCTGCACAATAATGATGTCCTCGGATGAAAGCCGTGGGCGAAAATAAATGTCGGCGAACCCACACTGATCGCCATAAATAACTGAATTAGTAGATGCGGCGAAAGGACATCTCTGCCCCAATGCACTTCTCTGAAGCCGCGGGCTAGAGGCGAAGGCTGGGCGCAGGGCGGGCAGAGGGAGCCCGGAACCCTGGGGCCGACCCCAGCCCAGGGAGCGGGGACCGGACCCGTCGCGGGCCCGCCCTGGCGCGGGTAGGAGGCGAAAGGCGCGGTTCTCTACGCGGGGCGGGCGGGGTCCGCGGAGCCTCGGGCGCGCACTTCCGGTCCCGCCGCGCGCATGCTCATTCGCAGGAACATGGCCGCCGCCGTGGCCGGCGCTGCCGACCTACCGAGGGTGAGTTCGCCGCGCCGCTCGTTCTTTAGCGCCGCGGCTTCCCCTCGAGGGTGGGGTGTCTGTGGCGGGGGCGGTGTCTGCTGGGCTCGAGTGGCTCAAGAGCGACGCGTCAGCCGGCGGCAGTGAGGACGCCCGTGTGTATGTACATGCCCCTCTCCTGGAGGTGAGGACGCCCCCTCCTTCTGCAAGTGAGGATGCCCCCCGGCCGGTGTGGACGCTCCCCTGCGAGTCTGGAAGCGCCTCTGCGGGTGTGGACGCCCCCTCTCCTGGTGAGAACGCCCTAGCCATTTCCATGGCATGGCCCGGCGGTTCCGCGCTCGTGAGGAGCCAGCCGGCCCTTCGGCAGGGACCGTTTTGCCCCTGCCTGCTAGGTGTCCGAGCCCGGCTGCTGGGCGACCCCCAGGTCTGCCGCCCTTCTCCTGCCAGGTGTCGGGCGAGCCGGTGTGGGCATAGGTAGGTGTCTGGCCAAGGTGGCCCCATTGCGCCCACGGACTGTGCGGTTTCCCACCGCCCGGCGGACCAGCAGGTGTCAGATCACCTGTATTTCACCACCTAAGAGCTGCAAAATCAGGTCTTGGCCGGGGTTCTCAGTGAAAACCGCGTTTTCCCACCTGTTAGTGGCCTTTTCACTTTGCTCTTCCTTGAATTTTTTTTTTTTTTTTTTTTGTAATATTTGTTTATTTGGCTGCTCTGGGTCTTAGTTGTGGCATGTGGAATCTAGTTCCCTGACCAGGGCCCACACCTGAGCCCCCTGCTTTGGCAGAGTGAAGTCTTAGCCACTGGACCACCAGGGAAGTCCTCTTTCTTGGTTTCGTGGTTCCTTTCCTTAGCTCTTCTTCACCCAGTAGGTTAAGGTAAGTTTTTCTACATATAGTGAAGTTGAGTTACTCCTACGTTCCTATACTAATCTATTAACATCTGCTCTGCTTGCTGTATGCCCTATATTTGTTGCCTTTGTCCACCCTTTTAGCCATCCACTAATCGTTTTGTGTTGTTGCGCAGTTGCTAAGTCGTATCTGACTCTTTGCGACCCCAAGGACTACAGGGCACCAGGCTTCCCTGTCCTTCACTGTCTCCCTGAGTTTGCTCAAAAATCTTTTGGGGATACATTCAAAATAAATGACAGATTATCATTATTACTTACCCCCTCAAATACCTCACTGTGCTTAACATCAATTAGAATTCAGTATTGCTCTTTACGTTTTTGAGGGAAAACTGACTTACAGTGAAATGCACCACTGGATGAGTTGTGACAAATGTAATTCAAACTTTTATCCAAATTACCATTACCCCAAAAGATCTTTTCAGTTCAGTCAGTCGTGTCTGACTCTTTGCCACCCCATGGCCTGCAGCACACCAGGCTTCCCTGTCCATCACCAACTCCAGGAGCTTGCTCAAACTCATGTCCATCAAGTCAGTAATGCCATCCAGCCACCTCAGCCTCTGTTGTCCCCTTCTCCTCCTGCCTTCTATCTTTCCCAGCATAAGGGTCTTTTCCAATGAGTCATTTCTTTGCATCAGATGGCTAAAGTATTGGAACTTCAGCTTCAGTGTCAGTCCTTCCAATGAAGACTCTGTACTGATTTCCTTCAGGATGGACTGGTTGATCTCCTTGCAGTCTAAGGGACTCTCTCAAGAGTCTTGTCCAAAACCACAGTTCAAAAGCATCAGTTCTTCAGTGCTCAGCTTTCTTTATAGTCCAGCTCTCATATCCATACATGACTACTGGAAAAACCATAGCTTTGACTATATGGACCTTTGTCGGCAAAGTAATGTCTCTGCTTTTTAGTATGCTGTCTAGGTTGGTCATAGCTTTTCTTTCAAGGAGCAAGCGTCTTTTAATTTCATGGCTGTACTCATTGTCCACAGTGATTTTGGAGCCCAAGAAAATTAAGTCTGTCACTGTTTCCATTGTTTCCCCATCTGTTTTCCATGAAGTGATGGAACCAGATGCTGTGATCTTAGTATCTTGAATGTTGAGTTTTAAGCCAGCTTTTTTACTCTCCTCTTTCACTTTCATCAAGAGGCTCTTTAGTTCTTCTTCATTTTCTGCCATAAGGGTGGTGTCGTTTGCATATCTGAGGTTATTGATATTTCTCCTGGCAGTCTTGATTCCAGCTTGTGCTTCATCCAGCCCAACATTTCACATGATGTACTCTGCATATAAGTTAAATAAACAGGGTGACAATATACAGCCTTGACATACTCCTTTATCTTTTGTCAATTTAAAAAAAAATTTAAGGACTTGGGCTTGTAAAAATATGTTTGAACACCAAGCTTTTTTAGTTTTTTTTCAACCCACAGCCAGTAACTTTTCTCCCTTCTATTGCTTGTTTCTCTTCCTCCTACCCAACTTTTTTTTTTGAAAAGTATTACACTTACAGAAATGTTGCAGGAATAGTTCAATGAACACTTGTAAAACCATCCAGATTATCAAGTTATTAACACTTTGCCTCATTAGCTTACCTTTCTTTTCACCCTGCCTCAAACACATATTGTGCTGTGCTGTGCTTAGTCGCTTGGTCATTTCTGACTCTTTGCAACCCCATGGACTGTAGCCCGCCAGAGTCCTCTGTCTATGGCGATTCTCCAGGCAAGAATATTGGAGTGGGTTGCCATACCCTCCTCCAGGGGATCTTCCCAACCTAGAGATGGAACCCACGTCTGCCTCATTGCAGGTGGATTCTTTACTGTCTGAGCCACCAGGTAAGCCCCAAACACATAAAGACACACTCTTTTTTTGCATTTTACAGACAACCCAAGAAGATAAAAGGTGTGTTACTCACAGGATGAGACTTATTTTGTGAGAGCAGGGCAGGCTTCCTAAAGTGATCCAAAAAAATCAGGAGAGACCACAAAAAAGCTTGCTAGGCTTTATTTATTAGTGAGAAGCTTGTGGGATCAATTAAGGATTGAACTCCAGGTCCTTGGCCTTGAAAGTGCAGAGTCCTACTCACTGGACCATTATTGAAGTCTTTCTTTGGGCTTTTATAGTGATTAGAGAATGGAATTGGGATGATGGTGGCCTTGCATTGATTGGGGCTTGGATGGTTTGAACTTCCTGCCAACTGCAAGGAGAAAGCTCTTTGGTTCTCTCTCTCCTTTTTCAGGCTTTCTTGTTCGTTTGCCTAGTTTGCAGAAGGAGAAGGGCAATAGGTGGTGATGAGGATGGGAGTTGAAAGCTGCCAGCAGTTAGTCATCAAAAATGAAGTCAGACTGTTAATCACAACTGGTAATCAGATGGGTGACTTTATTAGGACAGGGCTAGCATTAGTGGCAAACAGTTTATTTTTGTTAAAGAATGTATCATTTGAACAAGTAAACGTTGTCATGTTTGGTCCACAGAGATGTCAAGAACCATGCAGATGGCATCAGACAGCTGCAGTCTAGCAACCGCTGATGTTAAACATCCAGTCGTCGGGATTAAATGAATTCTTCTGCAGGGTCATAGAGACTGGGGGAAAAGCTCTTCAGAGGTGAGTACCTGGGAATGGAATTCTCCATAAGCTTTATTTATTTATTTATTTTTTACTGTACACTATTGTATGGAATTCTCCATAAGCTTTAAATCTCAAGGTACCAGAAACATGCCAAGTGGAGTCTGGACCAGTAATTCTGACTCCCAACAGTTTCAGTACCTGCTTTTTTTTTCTTTAATAATAGTATTAAAGTATAATTCACATACCATATAGTACACCCTCTTAAGATACACAATTCAGTGCTTTCTAGTAAATTCACTAAGTTGTGCATCCATTACCAATATCAGTTTAGAATATTTTCATCATCCTCTGACAGGAAATGCACATTAGCATTAGCTCTCACTTCCCATTTGCTCTATTCCTCTCAGGCCTAGGCAATTACTACCCTACTTTCCGCCTCTGAATTTGCCTATTCTAGACATTTCACATTGATGGTCATACAGTGTGTAATCTGTTGTTTTGGCTTCTTTCACTTAACAGTGTTTTCTAGGTTCATCCACATGGTAACATGTGTTAGTACTTGGTTCATTTTTATAGATGAATAATATTCCATTGTATGAATATATTAAATTTTTTATCCATCCATCAGATGATAGCCATCTAAGTTGCTTTCATAGAATAATGCTTCTGTGAACATTCACATACAAGTTTTGTGGGGTATTTTTTTTTGTCGACATATGTCTTCATTTCTCTTAGGTAACCTAGGAGTGGAACTAATTGTAGCCATCCTCGGGGGGTGTGAAATGGTATCTCAATGTGGTTTTGATTTATAATTCCCTGATGGTTAGTGGAAGGGATTGGGGGCAGGAGGAGAAGGGGACGACAGAGGATGAGATGGCTGGATGGCATCACCGACTCGATGGACATGAGTTTGGGTAAACTCCGGGAGTTGGTGATGGACAGGGAAGCCTGGTGTGCTGCGATTCATGGGGTTGCAAAGGGCTGGGCATGACTGAGTGACTGAACTGAACTGGTGGTTAGTGATATTAAGCTTCTTTTCATTGTGCTTATTGGCTGTTTGTGTATCTTCTTTGTAACACTATCTATTTGGATCCTTTGCCCATTTATGAAATGGGTTATTGATTTTTTTATTATTGAATTGTAAGTATAGTTTATTTATTCTGGATACCAGTGCCTTATCAGGTATATGATTTTCAAATATTTTATCCAGTCTCATGGATTGTGTTTTTAACTTTCTTAGTAACATTCTTTGAAGCACAAACAGTTTTAATTTTGATTAGTCCATTTTATCTCCTGTGTCACTGTGCTTTTGGTATTATATTTAGGTTTCTGAAGATTTATACCTGTGTTTTTCTTTTAAGAGTTTTATAGTTTTAGCTTGTATATTTATGCTTATGATGCATTTTGACTTAATTTTTCTGTAATGTTTACTCTTTAAGATCGATAGTTGCAATGTGCCTTTTACCATCCTGAAAAGAATTCTATGGATAATATTAAATATCCATATAATTTTAAAAAGTAAATATAAAGAGTCAATAAAAGGCATTGTATTAAAAAATGTATTTCTGTGTTTAAATGCTTGGCACAGCTACCTAAAGACACAGGAAGAAGTCTGGTGCTGGAGATTATCAGTTCAGTTCAGTCGCTCAGTCATGTCCAACTCTTCGCGACCCCATGAATTGCAGCACGCCAGGCCTCCCTGTCCATCACCATCTCCCGGAGTTCACTCAAACTCACATCTATCGAGTCGGTGATGCCATCCAGCCATCTCATCCTCTGTCGTCCCCTTTTCCTCCTGCCCCCAATCCCTCCCAGCATCAGAGCCTTTTCCAATGAGTCAACTCTTCGCATGAGGTGGCCAAAGTACTGGAGTTTCAGCTTTAGCATCATTCCTTCCAAAGAACACCCAGGGCTGATCTCCTTTAGAATGGACTGGTTGAATCTCTTTGCAGTCCAAGGGACTCTCAAGAGTCTTCTCCAACACCACAGTTCAAAAGCATCAATTCTTCGGTGCTCAGCTGGAGATTATAGGTTTGGATTAAGAGAAATAGGACAGTCAGAACTCATTGTCCTCAGTGAAACTGAATGAGGGGAGGTGTGACTGGATCCTGCTGGAACTTGAATGTTGTGGGTGGGTCCAGACCAGGTGTATTAAATAGGAATGGAAGAAGGTACCTTGGTGGAAGCAGATTCTAAGCACTTAACTCAGTTAAGGCAACCCAGGCTGTCTGGATGATCTGGGGTGACAGGTGTGGGATCCATCACCCCCTCTGCTGTAACCTGCAGCAACATCAGGATGATTTATTGCAGAAAACAGTTCTCCAGACAGAGCTGAAGTCTCAGCATGTGCTGGGGCACCATTCAATGTAAAAAACCTTTAAGACCACCTTATTTGGTGGCCATGGGGAAGAGAAGGCTAGGGGAAATTAGTCATGCTGGGGCTCCAGAGAAGTGGTTGTGAATATCTGAGGTCAGGTCAGAGGAAGAGTGTATGTGTATGAAGGAAACAGAGAACTCCCTTCATGTGAAGAGCATGAGGATGAATTTTTTACCACATAATTTTTATATCATTGTACTGCCAAAAATAGCAATACACAGATATGTATGAGGGTAGTAATAGATTTTAAAAACAACCTTAATTAATGAAATTCAGTTCAGTTCCTTCATTAATTATCCTAATTTAATACTGTTGCCCTGAAGTCTGTTTTAATGTCCTCCTATATACTTGAGATAATTTGTTCTGTTTGCAGTAACCACCAGGACACTTCCCACCACCTCAGGGATTGAACCCAGGCCCATGGCAGTTAAAGCACTGAGTCCTAACCACTGAACTGCCAGGGAACTCCCAGTTATTGTCTGTTTTTTTTTAATATTGGCCACACTAGTAGGTGTTAAGTGGCATCTCACTGTGGTTTTGATTAGCATTTCCCTAATGGAGGTGATGTTGAGCATCTTTGCATGTGCTTACTGGTCATCTGTTGGTCGTCTTTGGAGAAATATCCATTCAGATCCTTTGCCTATTTAAAAAATTTGGGTTGTCCTGTTATTATTGGGCTATCAGAATTTTTTTAATACCTTCTACAAGTCCTTTATCAGATTCATGCATTGGAAATATTTGCTCTGATTTGGTAGCTTGTCTTTTTACTAGCTTAGGGATATGTAAATCTCATTTCAATAAAGGAAGTATTTATTATAGATAAAATGGACATTGCTTTTGCTCCTCAAGGCCTGTTGCCTTCCACACTTCCAAAACAGTCATGATCACAGCTTTGTTAGGCATGTTGCCAGAGCATTTTAATATTTTTACTTCGAGAATATTTTGTGTCAAAATTTTCACTAAGTGGTATCATCTTATATATGATGACTTACATATCTGACTTACCTCATTTCTTTTAAGTGCACACACTCATCCTCTCCTTACACACATGTAGGGAGATGCTCTCCATCTCTTGTTTCCACAGGACAGCTGTAGGGCGCCCAGGCTCCAGTCTGATCAGAAGGCCAATTTGGAAACATGCAGCCTTAAAATACTTTATCAGTTTATTGACATACGGTAAAGGGGTCTATTGCTTTAATCTGAGAGCATTTTGATCATGAGTCTGGGTGAGATTTGTTCAGATTACTTTCTGAATTTATTGAGATGGTATGTAGGGAGTGTCTTCTGTGTTGATCTGAAAATGTGGGGAATCATATCAGTTCAGTTCAGTCCTTCGGTTGTGTCCAGCTCTTTGCAACCCCATGAAGCACAGCACACCAGGCCTCCCTGTCCATCACCAGCTCCTGGAGTTTACCCAAACTCATGTCCATTGAGTCGGTGATGCCATCTAACCATCTCATCCTCTGTCGTCCCCTTCTCCTCCTGCCTTCAATCTTTCCCAACATCAGGGTCTTTTCAAATGAGTCAGCACTTCACATCAGGTGGCCAAAATATTGGAGTTTCAGCTTCAACATCAGTCCTTCCAATGAACACCCAGGACTGATTTCCTTTAGGATGGACTGGTTGGATCTCCTTGCAGTCCAAGGGACTCTTAAGAGTCTTCTCCACACCACAGTTCAAAAGCATCAATTCTTCAGCATTCAGCTTTCTTTATAGTCCAACTCTCACATCCGTACATGACTACTGGAAAAACCATAGCCTTGATGAGACAGACCTTTGTTGACAAAGTAATGTCTCTGCTTTTTAATATGCTGTCTAGGTTGATCATAACTTTCCTTCCAAGGAGTAAGCGTCTTTTAATTTCATGGCTGCAGTCACCATCTGCAGTGATTTTGGAGCCCCCCAAAATAAAGTCTAACACTGTTTCCCTGTCTAATTGCCATGAAATGATGGGACCGGTTGCCATGATCTTCGTTTTCTGAATGTTGAGCTTTAAGCCAACTTTTTCATTCTCCTCTTGGGTGTAGGGGGTGTCTTCTATGTTGATCTGAAAATGTGGGGAATCATATCAGTAGATTAGAAATATTAGAAATACTTCTAATTAGAAATATTAGAAATATTCTCATATTTCATAGTCCTTGCTTTCCTGGGATAAATCCAATGTTGATTTTGATAACTTTCTTCTCTTTCTTAATTAAATCCCCCTTAATTAAAGCTGAATATCACCTTGTATGCCTTCTTATTTTTTAATGATTATTCTTGTCAAAAATGATTTCATTAGTTGTTTCATGTAACAGACTTTTGGTTTTCTTCATATTCTTGGATGTTTCCTTGTTTTTGGCTTCTGTAATTTTTGCCTTTACCTTTATTATCACCTTCTTACCACCTTCTGTTGGTTTCCTGCATAGCTTCTTAAATTTGAACAATGATCTCACTAACTTTCAGCCTTCTCTTTAAAATATAAGCATTAGGTAATTCTTGGGCGGTCTGGTGATTAGGCCTCTGCGCTTTCATTGCTGAGGGCACAGGTGCAGTCCCTGGTTGGGGAACTAAGATCCACAAGCAGTGCTGCTGCTGCTGCTAACTCGCTGCAGTCGTGTCCGACTCTGTGCAACCCCATAGACGGCAGCCCGCCAGGCTCCCGCGTCCCTGGGATTCTCCAGGCAAGAACACTGGAGTGGGTTGCCATTTCCTTCTCCAATGCATGAAAGTGAAAAGTGAAAGTGAAGTCACTTAGTCGTGTCCGACTCTTAGCGACCCCATGGACTGCAGCCCACCAGGCTCCCCGTCCCTGGGGCTCTCCCGGCAGGAGCACTGGGGTGGGCGCCATCGCCTTCCCCGTGCAAGCAGTGCAGCTCGGCCACAAACAAACAAAAAGGCCCAGCTCAGCCCTCTCCCCAGACGCCCAAGCGTTGAAGACCAGCATTTTCTGCCGAGGAGCTGCTTTAGCTGCATCGTCCTTTGCCACGTGTTTTGAGCCGTGCCATCATCATCAGCTGTTCTGTTCTCTGTTTTCTGAGTCAGTGCTTGCTAATTTCATCAGGATTTCTATTTGATCTGTGAATTACTGAGAAACAAGTTTTCACTCTTCCAAATAAAGAGCGTTTTAAAAAACTTAATTATTTAGTTGTGTATTTGATGCTCATTCTGTTACTGTATTTTTTTTCTCCCTTAACTTTAAACTTCTTATTTTGTACTCGGGTATAGCTGATTAACAATGTTGTGGTATAATAATTTCATATGAACAGTGAAGGGACTCAGCTTACATATACATGTATCCAGTCTACCCCAAGCCCTGCTCCCACCCAGGCCGCCACATCTTCTATTACTGGTATTTAACTTGACTGCATCTGTAGTCAAAAGACTGTGGTCTGGCCTTTGTTGAACCTGTTCTTTGGCCTGGTTTATGGCCAGTGTAGCATATGTTCCACTTGTGGGAAGCCTTTGGCTCTGATTGTTGGCAGTGGTCCTTCATGCAGCTGTGTGGCCAGGCTAATTACATTCTCATGCGTTTCTGTATTCAGTCTTTCTGTATTTCCATTTCGGAAGGAGGCCTGTTAAACCCACCCAGTATGGTTGTATTTGCTGACCTTGTTGTGTGTTTGCAGGCGAAATGTCCATGTAGACTGTGACAGAGCCCTGTTGTCATCTTTGAAGTTTGTTGTTGGTTAGCAAAGAACCAACAGTCTCTGTTCGGAGAGCATGTGTCTGCTCAAAACTTTGGTTTTGTCTTCTGTGTTGTTTTGCTTTTGGTGTCTGTTACAAACACATTTTTTTAACGCAGTTTGACACAGTGTCTTTATCTTACCCATCAAAGTCATTTACATTTATTGTTATTGATGATGTCCTGTTTTATACTTTCTATTCTAATGTGTCCTTTCTGAACTTTTACCCTTACCACCTTCCTCTGCATCAATCTGGGTTTTTGTTTGTCTTTATTTTTTCCTCCTCTAATAGGAGTTTTCCGTTGCAACACTGTTGGCCTTTGGGTCTGGTCACTCTGTTGTGAAGGGCCGTCTTGTGTTTTCAAGGGTGTTCAGCAGCATCCCTAGTTTCCAGTAGCATCTGCTCCCCAGTCGTGTCAACCAGAACTGTCCCCAGATGGTGCCTGGTGTCTTTTGGGGGTTGAGAACCACTGCTTTGTGGACTTGGAAGTTTTACAGGGAGGTTGATGACAGATCTCGGGATGTCAGAAGTTTCAGGAAAGTAGGCTCGTGCTGTGTCCAGTCCATAAAGGCAGAGCTCTGACCACAGAGGTGGGTTGAGGACTGCTTGTTCAGTGCTGATGTAAGACCATTGTTGGGTGTTGCTCTGGAATATGTGCTGACCACTGGTGGGGAGGAGTCATGAGGACAAGCACAGAGTGGCTGAGATGGTGCTCCCGTGTGAACGATGACACGGCCCCTGGTCTCCCGTGTCTGAGACTAGTCCTCTTAGTGATCGTCACCCCCAGCACCATTCCTCCTGTCTGGTCTCTGGGAAGAGGGAAATGCCACATGGTTCTTCTTGAACTTGCTTTTGGCTCCATCCTTGACTTTCACTGTTTCTCCGCCTTGTTCATATATGAATTTCAAAAAGAAAACAAGTGAAAAGACACAAACACACACCTGGCCTGTCACCGTTTTTCATTCCTCTTCTAGACTCAGCTTCATGTACTTAAGTCTTTTTCACTCTTTACTTTCCAGCCCGGGACAGAAGATTGAAAATGACAGCTTGGAATGTGCTTGAGGAAGGACTGTCCTGCGACATGGAGATGGAGGCATTCGCGAGAAAGGCTCCTCGCCTTTCTACTCCAGGGGCCAGCTGGGACTCTGAGAACCCAGAGGGACGTTCGAGGCGATCAGCCTTAACTCAGGAGGAGCCAGGGGCCCGGGAGGCAGCTTCTGAACATCCTGGGTTTAGGAAGCATTTGAGTGTGAGCGCAGATCTTCCACAAGGTCAGAGAGTTCCTGCAACAAACGGTTTCCGTGTAGGTGGCTCAGATGTTAAAAGTCTGAATTGTGACCCAGCTTCACATGATGCTCAGAAAAGCTACACAGCTAAGAGAACGGGTGACAGGGACTCCTGTGGGAAAGCCTTCAGCCATTCCATGGAAGTGACTCAGTTTGGAAGAACTCAGACCCGAGAGAAGCCTTATAGATACCCTGACAGTGTTAAGTCTCTCAACCACTTTACCCCTCTAGGCCAACAGAAGATCATGACACGAGGGAAGAAACTGTATGAAGGCGAGGACTTTGGGGACCTTTTTACCCTGAGTCCATCTCTTAGTGAAAGCAGGAGGAGCAGCCCTGGAGAGAAATTGTATAAATGTACCGAATGCGGCAAGTGCTTCAAGCGGAACTCTTCTCTTGTCTTGCATCACCGAACTCACACTGGGGAGAAGCCTTACACTTGTAATGAGTGTGGAAAGTCCTTCAGCAAGAACTACAACCTAATTGTGCACCAAAGAATCCATACAGGAGAGAAGCCCTACAAGTGCAGTAAATGCGGGAAGGCCTTCAGTGACGGGTCAGCTCTGACACAACACCAGAGAATTCACACCGGAGAGAAACCTTATGAGTGTCCGGAATGTGGGAAAACCTTCAACCGAAATTCGTCCCTGATCCTCCATCAGAGGACTCACACGGGGGAGAAGCCATACCGATGTAACGAGTGTGGGAAGCCTTTTACAGACATCTCCCACCTCACCGTGCACCTCAGGATCCACACTGGCGAGAAGCCCTATGAATGCAGCAAATGTGGAAAGGCCTTCCGAGACGGCTCATACCTCACCCAGCACGAGAGGACTCACACTGGAGAGAAGCCCTTTGAGTGCACAGAATGCGGGAAGTCCTTCAACCGCAATTCCCACCTCATTGTGCATCAAAAGATTCACTCCGGGGAGAAGCCCTTCGAGTGCAAAGAGTGTGGGAAGACTTTCATCGAGAGCGCGTACCTCATCCGGCACCAGAGGATTCACACGGGCGAGAAGCCCTACGGCTGCGACCAGTGCCAGAAGCTGTTCAGGAACATCGCTGGCCTCATCCGGCACCAGAGGACTCACACTGGCGAGAAGCCCTACGAGTGTAACCAGTGCGGCCGGGCCTTCAGGGACAGCTCCTGTCTGACCAAGCACAGGAGGATCCACACCAGGGAGACGCCGTACCAGTGCCCAGAGTGCGGCAAGTCCTTCAGGCAGAACTCTCACCTGGCGGTGCACCAGAGACTGCACAGCAGGGAGGGCCCCGGCCACTGTCCCCAGTGTGGGAAGGCATTCCGGAGAGGCTCCGCCCTCGTCCGGCACCAGAGCTCGCACCCCGGCGAGCAGCCCGTGGGCGTGTAGTGAACGCGGCCACACTCGCCCACGGGCTCTCAGACACCTCCGTGTGGGAGGAGGGTCTCCCGGGCTGGCTCCTCCCTGTCAGGGGCAAGCACTTCCCTGAGCCCTGCAGTGAACCGACAGATGTGAGATGTTCCTGAGCCACAGTTTGGTCTGTAGGTTCGGGAACTCCTGAAGAGAATACAGGATGGTGATAGACATGGTGACGTCGTCATGGATGAGGCCACCTGCCCCACGTGTGACAGTGCACACACGTGACGACACACACACTGGAGTAAAGCCTGTGCTCCCCTGGAGAAGCCACCTGCCCACACGTTGGAATCCTGGAACCGCAAGGCTCTTCTGTAATCAGGGTGAGGAGTCCTTGACAGGGAGTGTTTGCCTCACAGTCAGTAGGCAGACTCCTACTAGAGCCCAGTGAGGGAGACTTGGCTGGGGCCCTTACATGCTTTATCTGCATCAGCAAAAGCCTACACACGACTACACCCTGCAGGGACTGCAGAGTTACAGCAGATCACTGTTTGAATGGACTCCCATGTTACTGTCCTGCCAGGTGCTGTGGACTCGTTTCAGCAGGGGCAGCTGGGTGAGGAAGTTGCTTGTGAATGAACAATGATGTTTCTTCTAAGAGGAGACTGAGTAGATTCCTCCAAGAGGGAAGGGGCTGCTGCTGAGAAACGCGAGGCATTGCTCTAGTTGTTGAGCCAAGCAAACAGAAAACACTGAGTTGTCATGTTTATGTTGTCACCCCTCATTGTTCATGTGGGACACGGGATTTGTGCAGCCATGCCGAATCATAACGATAAAGATTTTGTTGTTGTATTGAAAATACTTATAATATGGCCAGCAACTGAAAGCATAAAATAGATTTGCATTGCTGTAGCCATGTAAAGGCACGCACACATACAGATGTAGGTTGGAAGTTGATCACAGAGAAATAAACGTGGTTTTTCTAAGGGACTGTTGACTGTGTGATTTTTCCTCCATCACAAATCATGTGTTGTTGTTTCAATAATTTGTTGAGGAGTGAAAAGGTGGGGTTTCTTTGGACCTTTTTCAGACCAGAAGTGCCTGGGTCAGGGTCTCAGGGTAGTTTATGTAAGAATGGATGGGGGAATGGAGGAGGGGTATCCAGGGGGAACCCCTGCCCCCCATGGACGGGAGTGTCCAGGCAGAATCTCTTCTGGGTTTAGCATCCACAGCTCAGGGCATGAGGATAATTTCTCTTCAGAATCTGGATGATGAGAGGGTGTTCCCGTGGAGGATGGGAGGAGTAGGCCACAGAGAGGTCTAGGAGGACCTGGGGCCTCCCTCCTAGGCTGAGCAGCACTGACTGTGATCTGCCACTGGTCAGGGTGGCCTCAGAGCCCCGGGTGGTTCCTGTAGGGGGAAGGCCACTGAAGTAATGAAGGCTGAGATGACAAATCTGCATTATATTAAGCTGCTAGGTTTGTGGTAAAAGAGCTGACTCATTGGAAAAGACCCTGATGCTGGGAAAGATTGAAGGCAGGAGGAGAAGGGGACAATAGAGGATGAGATGGTTGGATGGCATCACCAACTCAATGGACATGAGTTTGAGCAGGCTCTGGGAGATGATGATGGACAGGGAGGCCTGGCAAGCTGCAGTCCATGGGGTCACAAAGAGTCGGACACGACTTGGTGACTGAACAACAACAAAGCCGTCAGCTTTGCCTTCCTTCTCCCAGCCTCTCCGGCTCCAGACCCTGTTCTGGTACGGGGACGTCATGGAGGAGATCAGAGAGGCCGAGCTCACAGAGGCCGAGTGGAAGCCGGAGGGCCCGCTCCTGGCCGCTCCCAGGCCCGTCCTCCCTGGCTTGTCAGCATCTCCCCGCATCATCAGTGCACCCCCAGCCGCCCCAGGGCGGCCAGAGGAGGAGCAGGGTGGGTACCCAGGCCTCCACCTCCCTGGGACATGGGCATGAGCCTGGTCCTGAGCTGAGGCTGGAGGTGGGGGAATTGGAGCTCCCTGAGATTGGGGAGGGGCTCTGACGCAAGCCCTCCCATCGCATCCTGGGAGGTCCTGGCCAGGTGGCCCCTGACCGCACGCTGCCCCCCAACCCACTGTGGCCACTGCAGCCTCTTCTCTGCCCCTCTGGCCATGCCCAGTGTGCTCTTGCTCCCCTCCTCACCCTTCCTGCTGCGTCTGCCTTCCTTGGCTTCCCGCTCCCACCAGCCAGGACTCCCGATCTCATCTCCTGCCTGGCTTTTGTCGATGTCTGTCTGCCCTGTTGTGGCCCTGCCATCCTGAGTGCAGGCGTGGAGCCTGTGTGCGGTGGAGGGACAGAAGAGCCTCTGGGGACTAAAGGACTGGTCCTCAGCGCAGGTGGTGGGCAGTGTCTGGGGCCCACTTCGGGTGTCCGTCCTGGCATCTAAAAGTGAGAGGCTGGGGTGCCGTGCAGCACCCTGCGTGCCCAGGGCGGGCCTGGCCCCAAGAAGGTTGGCAATGCTGTGGCCGCGGAGCCCTGAGCTGGGCCGGGAAACGGGGCCCCTGGGCAGAACCAGGACGGTGCTCCCCAAGCATCTCGCTGTGGGCCTGACACGGAGGGGCCGGCCTCTCTGGATCAGGAGCCTCAGCTGTGGCTGCACCACTCTTTCCAGGAGCTGAAGTTTCCAGAGGGTACCTTCGTACAGAGGAGAGCGGGGTGGGGGACCAGCGGGGCCCCTCTGGAGTAAGATCCTCAGACACCGCCGCTGCGGGCGAGACCTGCCTCTGCGGCGTCCCTGCTCACCCTCTCCCAGCCCTGCTGGTCTCAGGAATCCTGACCCCACGGGGGTCTTCAGTTGGGACCCCACTCTGTTTTAAAGACATGCTAAATGTATTTGACATTGAACACGCTTCCCAAGGTCCTCGGTAGAGATCTCCACTTTGACCTCACTCATCCGCCTACCACCTGTCCTTCCCAAACGCTGGCCGCTGCAGTGATCTCCTGCTGTGTACTAAAACCACCCCAAAGCGTAGTCACTTAAGGACAGCAGTATCAGGTACTATCATTCTGTGGACTGACTGGGTCAGCCGGGCAGCCCTTCTGCTGGGCCGTGTCACTTGGAGGCTTGAGTCAGGCTGGCGTGTCCTGGGTGGCCTCACTTACCCTCTGGCAGTTGGCATTGGCCCTTGGCACAGAGCTCAGCTGAAGCTGCCAGCCTGGGTTCTTGTTCATGTTGCTTCACTGCCTCACAGTGAGGCAGGCAGCTGGGTTCAGGAGGGAGCACTCCAGGAGGGTAGGCACTGTGACATGGCAGCCCCATCCAGTGTTCCTGCCTGAATAATCGCATGGGCAGAGGAGCCTGTTGGGCTACAGTCTACAGGATCACAAAGCGTCGGACACGACTGAGCGGCTAACACAGCAAGTACTGTTGTACGGGTGCTTATCAAGCCTTTGCATCATGTGTGCTAATGTGCGGTAGACTATATAGGTCACGTGGCCAAGCCACTGTGCGTGTGTGTGTGTGTGTGTGTGTGTGTGTGTGTGTGTGTGTGTGTAGGGGGGTGGGCTCGGGTGTAGCAGGGGGTGTACCCAAGGGCATAAATCACAGGAGACGGGCGTCGTTGGGGCCTCCAGCGTAACATTAGTTGCAACATGGGTGCGTTTGGCCCTTCCTGGTGACAGTCTCGGCTCTGACAGTCCATTGCCAGCGTCAGCTCGCAGTCTGGGCTGACTGGCCCGGCTCTCACGGCAGTAGGAGCCCTTCCACTTGTGCTTTTGGGCCAGCACTGAATCACGTGGCCACTTAAGGGATAAGGTGGGCGGGGAGCGAGGGTCTTTCAGGCAGCCACGAGCTCAGGGACTCAGAGATGGGAAAGCAGACTGGGGACCACCCTGGCCCGCGCCATGGCCCTCAGCAACTGATCCTGCCTGAGTCCACAGCTCCCTCAGTTCGTCGATGATGGCGTGCCCTTGCCCACTCCTCCCTGCTTGCCCAGACCCTCCATCCTCACCCACACCTGGCTCCCGTAGCCGTCTCCTTCTCTGAGCCCCTTGAGTCAGGACCACTCATGTGACCTTGTTTCAGGCAGCAGGAAGCGGTGGGAAAGCAAAGAGAGCATGTGAGACGCTCACGAGAGAAATTCTCATTTGCTCCTTGGGGGCACTGCCATGTGGGAGGAAAGCCAGCTGCAGAAGGTTATGGATCCTCGGGAGGGGTACCAGGCCTTCTCACCATAGCTCGCAGGCTGTCAGTCATCCAGGAGCCAGCCAGGAGAGTGGCATAGCTGGGGAGAGCCCGACCGCCTGTCACCCCAGGCGCCGCGCAGCAAGACTGGGGAAGAAACAGGCCTCACGCAGAGGGTGTGGGTGGGCAGGGCCCCAGGGTGTCTCCAGCAGGAGCAGCCGCCAGCAATGCCACATGAAGAAGGTGCCTGCTGTGGACAGGCAGGACCGGGGCACTTCAAGCCGTCTGCTGCCCTGCAGTACGTGAACCTGGGTGGGGGTCGGGGGTCCCAAGGGAAGCCAGGGGCCTGCAGGCCCCGTGGGGAGACCTGTGGGGGACCCGCCATTTCACGGATCATCTCAAGAGCCACAGCAGGAAGCTCTAGGTGGGCAGGGCTGCTGGAAACTTCCACTTCAGCCTGGCCCTGGCCAGGCACCAGGAGACCATGAGAAGGAGCGAGTCTGTGCGTCTGAGAGGGCCCTGGGCCTCACCGGGCTGCACATGGAGCCCGGACCAGCAGAGGCTTGGCGGGTCCCGGAACACGTGGAAGTTGACGTTTGCCCTGTTCACTCTGAGGCAGAGATGAGCCACTTTGCTGTACGTGCCGGCACAGGAGGACAGCTGCCTGCCTGAATGTTCCAAATCACACATCAGGTTCCTTCCAAACCCTTCTGTGGTTTCCTGTGGTGTCTGTGTGGGTGTAAGTCCGCCCGTTTTCTAAATGAGCTAATGTGGCTAAAGCAGGTAGAACCCTGGAAGGAGGAAGCCCTCATCTTGCAAACACAACTAAAGAGGGCTGACCCTTGAACACAAGCCGTCAAGAATGAACGGACTCTGC